>NW_025335438.1:5056950-5286370 GCF_004798865.1 Varanus komodoensis
GAAGGAAGGAAGGAAGGAAGGAAGGAAGGAAGGAAGGAAGGAAGGAAAAGTCTCAAGCAACTCATTATGCAACCTGTCAGCCAATCCTGGGCATTCTGAACATAATTCACCTTTCTTCTCCAGAGTTGAGCTTCAGGAGGAGGAGAACAAACAGTTCTGTGATATATAGCAGGAGCTGCCTGCAAGCACACTGTGTATAGGTAGGGTTCTCATATCCCTGAGAACTTCCTAGCCAATCAGGAGAATAATAGTAGTGCTTGGAGTGAACATTATATTATTAATGGCATTGAAGGAAAACCACTTCTCAGTGGCAGGGGAAAATGGTAGCATTTGAGGTTTAAAAATGAGTTTAAAAAAGCTTCACAATCCACATTTGACTCTCACCATGGTAGTAAGTACCACCTGAAGATTTCAAAGAAACAAATTAAAAGGGATGATTCTAAAGTGAATGCACAATGTAAACCCTGATCTAGTAAATTGATGTGGACATGTGAGTTGTTGATGTGCAGACCAAGGCAACCTACCCATAGGTGGATTCCTGCTCAATTTGAGCAAAGAGGGCAGCTCCAACCATGCATACCATTCTCTGTAAATGAATTGGGAACCCTGCAGTAAGACATTGGGTGCTGCCAAATGGTAAAGATATAAACATAAATTTATTTTTAGACCTCTGTTGAACCTCCTTTGGTAAGAGGAAAGCATCAGTTCCCATTTGTTGTTAGTCGCAAAGTCGCATCCAAACCATCACGACCCCATGGACAACATTCCTCCAGGCCTTCCTGTCCTCCACCATCCCCTGGAGTCCACATAAGCTCACACCAATTGCTTCAGTGACCCCATCCAGCCACCTCATTCTCTGCCGTCCCCTCCTTCTTTTGCCATCTATTGTTCCCAGCATTAGGCTCTTCTCCAGGGAGTCCTTCCTTCTCATTAGGTGGCCAAAGTATTTGAGTTTCATCTTCAGGATCTGGCCTTCTAAAGAGCAGTCAGGGTTGATCTCCTCTAGGACTGACCGGTTTGATCGGCTTGCTGTCCAAGGGACTCGCAAGAGTCTCCGCCAGCACCACAATTCAAAGGCCTCAATTCTTCGGAGCTCAGCCTTCCTTATGGTCCAACTTTCAGAGCCATACATTGCAACTGGGAAAACCATAGCCTTGACTATACACAGTTTTGTTGGCAGGGTGATGTCTCTGCTTTTTAGTATGCTATCTAGATTTGCCATGGCTTTCCTCCCCAGGAGCAAGCGTCTTTTAATTTCTTGGCTGCAGTCCCCATCTGCGTTAATCTTGGAGCCCAGGAAAATAAAACCTGTCACTACCTCTATTTCTTCCCCATCTATTTGCCAGGAAGTGAGAGGACTGGATGCCATAATCTTAGTTTTCTTAATGTTGAGTTTCAAGCCAACTTTTGCACTCTCCTCCTTCATCCACATCAAGAGACTCTTTAGTTCCTCTTCACTTTCTGCCATGAGAATGGTATCATCTGCATATCTGAGGTTGTTGATATTTCTCCCAGCAATCTTAATTCCAACTGGTGATTCATCTAGCCCCACCTTTCTCATGATGTGCTCTGCATATAAGTTAAATAGGCAGGGTGACAGTATACAGTCTTGCTGAACTCCTTTCTCAATTTTGAACCAATCAGTGGTTCTGTGCCCAGTTCTAACTGTTGCTTCTTGACCCACATATAGGTTTCTCAAGAGACAAATAAGATGGTCTGGTACTCCCATCTCTTTAAGAACTTGCCACAATTTGTTGTGATCCACACAATCAAAGGCTTTGGCATACTCGATGAAGCAGAAGTAGATGTTTTTCTGGAACTCTTAGCTTTCTCCATGATCCAGCGTATGTTGGCAATTTGATCTCTAGTTCCTCTCCCTCTTCGAAATCCTGCCTGTACTTCTGATAGTTCTCAGTCCACATACTGCTGGAGCCTAGCTTGTAGGATTTTGAGCATCACTTTGCTAGCATGTGAAATGAGTGCAATGGTGCGGTAGTTTGTACATTCTTTGGCATTGCCCTTCTTTGGGATTGGAATGTAAACTGACCTTTTCCAATCCTGTGGCCACTGTTGAGTTTTCCAAATTTGCTGGCTTATTGAGCGTAGCACTTTTACTGCATCGTCTTTTAAGTTTTTGAATAGCTCAGCTGGAATACTGTCACCTCCACTAGCTTTGTTGTTGCTCAGACTTCCTAAGGCCCATTTGACTTCACATTCCAGGATGTCTGACTCGAGGTCAGTGACCACCCCATCGTGCTTATCAGGAATGTTAAGCTCTTTCTTGTATAGTTCCTCTGTGTAATCTTGCCATCTCTTCTTAATCTCTTCTGCCTCTGTTAGGTCCCTGCCATTTTGGTCCTTTATCATGCCCATCTTTGCATGAAACGTTCCCTTCATAACTCCAGTTTTCTTGAAGAGATCTCTGGTCCTCCCTATTCTATTGTTTTCTTCTATTTCTTCGCACTGTTCATTTAAGAAGGCATTCTTATCTCTTCTAGCTATTCTTTGGAATTCTGCATTCAATTGGGTGTATCTTTCCTTTTCTCCCTTGCCTTTCGCTTCCCTTCTTTCCTCAGCTATTTGTAAAGCTTCCTCAGACAGCCATTTTGCTTTCTTGCATTTCTTTTTCTTTGGGATGGTTTTAGTTGCTACCTCTGGTACAATATTGCAAACCTCCATCTTCAGAAGGTTCTTCAGGCACTCTGTCTATCAGATCTAATTCCTTAAATCTATTTGTCACCTCTACTGTATACTCATCATGAATGTGATTTAGGTCATACCTGAGTGGCCTAGTGCTTTTCCCTACTTTCTTCAATTTAAGCCTAAATTTTGCAATGAGAAGCTCATGATCTGAGCCACAGTCAGCTCCTGGTCTAGTTTTTACTGAGTGTATAGAGCTTCTCCATCTTTGGCTGCAGAGCACATAGTCAATCTGATTTCTGTGTTGACCATCTGGTGATGTCCATGTGTTGAGTTGTCTCTTGGGTTGTTGGAAAAGAGTGTTTGCTATGACCATCGTATTGTCTTGGCAAAATTCTACCAGCCTGTGCCCTGCTTCATTTCGTACTCCAAGGCCAAACTTGCCTGTTATTCCGGTTATCTTTTGGCTTCCTACTTTAGCATTCCAATCCCCCATGATGATAAGAACATCATTTTTGGGTGCTAATTCTAGAAGGTGTTGTAGACCTTCACAGAACTGGTCAACTTCAGCCTCTTCAGCACCAGTGGTTGGAGCATAGACTTGGACTATTGTGATGTGGAATGGTTTGCCTTGGATTCGAACTGAGATCATTCTGTCATTTTGGAGATTGTATCCCAGTACTGCTCTTCCTGCTCTTTTATTGACTATGAAGGCTACTCCATTTCTTCTGAGGGATTCTTGACCACAGTAGTATACCTGATGGTCATCTGAATTAAATTCACCCATTCCTGTCCAATTTAGTTCACTGTTTCCTAAGATGTCGATGTTCAGTCTTGTCATCTTTTGTTTGACCACATCCAGCTTGCCTTGATTCATGGATCTTACATTCCAGGTTCCTATGGAGTATAGATCTTTACAGCATCAGACTCTCCTTTCACCACCAGATACATCTGCAACTGAGTGTCCTTTCGGCTTTGACCCAGTCGCTTCATTCTTTCTGGCGCTACTAGTGCTAGCCCTCTGCTCTTTCCCAGTAGCATATTGGACACCTTCCGACCTGAGGGGTTTATCTTCCGGTGTCATATCTTTTTGCCTTTTGGTACTGTCCATGGGGTTTTCATGGCAAAGATACTGGAGTGGGTTGCCATTTCCTTCTTCAGTGGATCACGTTTTGTCAGAGCTCTCTGCTATGACCTGTCCGGCTTGGGTGGCCCTGCACAGCATAGCTCATAGCTTCATTGAGCTTCGCAAGCCCCTTCGCCACGACAAGGCAGTGATCCATGAAGGAGTCAGTTCCCATAGAGTCATTTGAAGACAATCATGTAATTATTAATAGATACAGTGTTGCCAGTCTATGCTAATAAAAGTGCATCCATCCAGCTTCCAAGGACCTGTTTATCTACATGTATAGTGCATGACACAACAATCTTTTTCAAACAAGGCTTAGATGGTGCTTGGTTCAGAGACTGCATATAACTCATATATACACTGCTTTGAGTTCCACACAAGAAAGTCAGATTATGCATTAAGAACTTTTTTGCTGTAACCTTCTAACTAATTGAAGTTTGCTATGGCTGTCTTACGACCCATTGCTTTTCATGGGACTTAGTCACAACTTGGGTTGGCTGGACTGAAGCATCACTTAGGCCTTAGTTTTGTCTCACTGTATGAAAAAATGCCCAAAACAATTTTTGAATGTTTATTTATTTGAGACCTTGGTCCAGAATGCTTTGCCAAACCCTTGCCCTTCAGCAGTTATCTGAACAGTTACTTTGGGATGCAGGATGCTCTGTACATGGTACCAATCATGTTGTGTCCTCTGACTTGTGCACGTATTCTGTAGTAATCCCAGGCTAGTTCAGTATGCAAGAGATTTTATCTCAGTGACAAGACATATCAAATAGGTATCAATATATTGTTGGGTTGAGGCTTTTAGTCCATTGACTTTGTTTCTCTGTTTCTAATTTTAGACAGATAGAGTAGAAATGAAGAAATTCTACCGGAGTACATTAAAATTTCGGGTAAGTGAAAAAAGTATAAGTTAGGCATGTTTGTGAGGCAGAAACCTATTTGGACAGGGCTATCGTGCAGCAGTTTGCTTTATGGTTGTCATTTGTATTTTTCAACCTGGCAAATAGGCCAATGCATCAGTCCAGAAGTTCACATCAGATTTTACTGGTATGTATTTTGCACCTTGGCCATCTACCTTTCAACTCAGAGAGCCTTCCCATTAGCTAAATGACAGGGTCGACCTAGGATATGTCCTTGTTAAGACAGCAGGATGCTGTGTCCTGACTTCCTTACTGTAGCCTCCATTTCAACCCATATTTGCTGGATTGGTTGACTACTTCCCAGCAGGCCTGATACTGAGGTGCTGTGTCTGAGCAGCTCAGGAAATCTTCAAGTCTTTCATAACTTATTAGGTTCATCACAAGGAATTACTCCAGAGGCTGAAAATGAAACTGCAATGTGGAAAATGGTCCTAATGGATTGTCAGGTTTAGAGATGAGAAGGAATATGAGGTCAGACAAGCTATGATCTCTAGTCCTGCATCATATCCAGTATAGATTGTTCTGTTTTTTTCCCCTGGTAATCGATAAGTAGATATTTGGAACTCATAATATTTCAAGGTCAGTTTTGTTTGCATGGGACCAAAGAGTTATACAACTGAAAAAACCTACAGGCTATCTAATATATCATACCTGCCCTGAGACAGAAAAAATTGACCTCAGTAATAATATTTTGTTTAACCTTAAGCTCAAGAAGTGGTATTAAAACACTGGGTTGTATCCAGTGTTAGTACAACTTACAGTAGACAAATATTGGATGTGACCTAATGACAAAATGTCTGATTCCTGACATCTGCTGAGATCACCTGAAGATCAACACTTTATAATTTATTGAATACATTATTTTCTTAACAATGTCCTAGATTAAGAATCATAAACTGAAGGTACTAGGTCTCCAAGTATCATTAGCTGCCCTTAGTAAAATATGAATCAGGACAATAGAATTTCTTTTAAAAGTAAATAATTCCTGGTTCTGCCTTCTTTACTTATCATATGGTCACAGTTGGTTTATTTACTGCATTTTGCATAAATACTTTGCATCCAAAAAGCAGTTCAAAGAAAATGACAAAACATGTATGCAAACAAGTGTCCTGCAGTCTGAACCTAAGCAGTTTTAAGAACTTGAGAGTATCAGTGCAACATTGTAACTTGACTTTTTTCTTCAACAGCTTGATGTGTTATCCATCATACCGTTTGATGTCTTGTATGTTGTATTTGGGTTCAATGCAGTATTCAGAGCAAACAAGGTGGTGAAGGTATGTTGATATGATTTGCATTCTGATGCAGTCCTTGGACAGTGTCTTGGCAGGTCTCTCCCTCCCTCTTTTCCTCTCCGGCAGGCTCAGATGAAACTATAGAACACAGTCCTTCTGTTAAAGATTAAGAGGTTACAGACAATATAAACTGAAGTGTGTTGTTTTTGAGATGTGGGGGAATCATCTGCCATGGAAAGAAATGTATCCAAATGGAAATGTCCCCTCCTTCTCTCCCATTCAGGAACAGTCCTCACTCCATCCTCGGGGTGGCTCCTGCTGCTTGAGGAACAGATAGCAAGAATGCCGGAAACTTCATAATGGATCTGCTTACTTTGCCTGTCAATTCCCAACTGGGTCACTGAGCACCATAGCCTCCCCACAGCTCTGAAAGGTCTCCCTCTTTTTTCAGAGTTCTTACACTGTGTCTGAGTCCCTCTCTACACAGAGAATATCTGTGTATATACTTATTGTGGCTCACTCAGACAAGTGGGCAGTACAGGAATTTGATGTTTGTTTGTTTGTTATTTCTAGACCACCTTTAAAGTCACACATCTCTCTAGACCACCCTAAGCATTCTTAAAAGTTCTACCTTTTCCAAATAGACACGGTTCAGCAAACCTCTTCAGGGTGCATATCACAGATGTCATAGTTTGAAAATAAAGTCTGTGTATCTACTCTAGCTCTTCTGAAGACTAAACAGCAATTATATATTATTACATATCATGCAGCTGACCTTCACAAATTTTTCTTCCCTCTGTGTCTCAGGCCCCCATCTTGCTCAGGATCAGCACATATTGAATGATGAGGTTTCATTCTTCCTGTCCAGCCACTCCTCTCCCCTAAATTTCCCAACTCCGTGCACAAGGGCTAAAACAATAAGAGAAAAACTCACATTCATGCCACTGTAGTTCCCCACACCCCCTCTCTCTTTTTCCTCCTGCACACAGAGAATTTAAGATAGGAAGAGGCTCGGCTGGGAGGTTTAACATCACCTACCTGTGTCCAGTGGTCCAGATCTGTGATTGCTGATATGCATGGTGAGAGAAGGGACTGCCAAAACCACATTGCCATGGGAACCAAACAATTGTCTGAGCAGTTCAGGCAAACATGCAGTCACCATGGAAACCATGCAGGGTTGCTTTGCCATGGCATATGAACCCAGCCATAGTCTTCCCCACAGTGCTAAGTTAAATATTTAGCCTGTATGCTGTGGATTAAATGTATTGCAGTGGGTTTTATTGGGTTAGCCACCCATAGACGTCTTCATCCAGAGAAATGTGGCATAGAAAATAATGATGATAATGATGTATCACCGGTTACTGCACACAGTCCCACCTGTTGTATGGAACTTTTTAACTTTAGGAACTATGTGCTCACAGAATCCATTTGTACTGTAGCCTGTTAGAGTCATTAATACATATATTAATTGAATTTATATTCTGCTTTTCCTCCAAGAAACACAAAGTGCCATACATGGGTCTTCCTCACATTTTATCCTCACAGCAACTCTTTGGGGTAGGAGAGAGAGTGATTTAGCCTAAAGTCCCAAAATGAAATTCATGGCTCAGTAGAACTCTCTTGGGTTCTGTAAAATTTGTTACGGGTAGAGATTAGTTATGAACAGCATCGACATAATTGAGCATGTATGAAACTGTTTAGGACAAATACTACTTCTTTTTAACTGATGCAATTTTTGAAAACACTTTTTTTGGCTCCTGCATCAGTTTATCTAAATCAATGTAAACAACCCACATGTTCACAAGCAATAAAACTAAAGTCCTTTATTGCTACTTATCTACAAGATTTACAGCTCTACAGATAAGCTCTTCTGTTGAAGTCTTTGGAATGCAGATGTTAATCCTCTAATGGCCCACATGAGACTAGCCCTCCTGGTCACACCTTTCTTCCCTCTGACATAACAAGGTCTGCCTTTGTTCGTATCTTCTTAGAATTCTACAATTGGTTGCTAGAGAAAACTATTACGCCCCCTGCATCTCCTGTGTCATGTTCAGGAAGTTCAGCGTCAGTAGGAGGAAGGACAGCCTGCTCTGACTCCTTCTGAGTAGAACTCGTAGTGTCTTTTCCCTCGGGGCTCTCTTGCTTTGATGTGGGCTCGGGTGTTTGCTCAATGGGCAGGGAGTCAGTGGGAGGTGCAGCTATCTGCTCAGCCACCCCCAAGCTAGGTTGCGGGGCTGGCTTTTGGATACAGGGTCCTAAGCACAAGACCTCCTTGTGAGGTGCTGTCTCTGTCAGGGCTTCAGGCACGACAATCAATATGAAATTACTGATCTAAACAAGCCCTCTTAGGGCAAAATTTTAACAACTGATTATCTAGACTGTTACTTCTATTTCAAAAAGCCAGTAATATGGAAGCACAGAAAATAATACACAAGCAAAGCAAAAACAAAAAAATGTACTGACTTTCATGTGCAAGAAAGTTTGGTCTATTGAGTAAAATATCACTGTCATCATAATTCATCAAGATCACTGATCTGCTAAATAGAACAATCTCCTCCATAATTCAGTCCCTGGAAAAAGTGATATTTGAAATGTCAAGTAGTTGTGGGTGGCTGTTGCCAGTTTACGTAGCAATTTGCTCATTTCTAAGCCAAAAATTTAAAGATTTCTGTAGAAACCAGACAGTTTATGTCCAAAATGTGTGCTATATTTAGTGAATATAAATCTGATTGTTCCTCACTTTTCATTTACATTCAGCATCTCACTTTCTTTGAATTCAATGACCGGTTAGAGGCAATCATGGATAAAGCATACATCTACAGGTATGTGCTACATGTGCCCTATTATCATACTCTTCAGCATTTTGGGTCTCTCACATTGGATAAAGCATTGCTGCAACCTCACCTTCTGTGCATGAAAGGGGAACATTGCCAGGCCCTAACTCACTGGTGTCTCATGTGCAGGATGAAGGTAAGTCTCTGTTCGTAATTGTGCTCGATGTTAGAGACAGTCTGAATAGAAAAATCAAAGTGAATAGTAAATGTTCATGTCTAAGGCACTAATTCCTGGGATAATGCAATGGCACCACTTATTATGCCGCAATTATTCTATTGACTTTTGACAAAGGGGAAGATAGATTACCTGATGATTTTTCCGCTGTCCATGCTTATTGTATTTGTAAGTTGCCACAAGGTATTGTTCCACTATTGATTGATCAAAATCAAAAAGAAGGTAAGCACAGAAATGCATATCTGGCTGGAATTTCATAAACTGTTCTTTATTTGTTCTTTTACAGAGTCATTCGAACCACTGGATATCTGTTGTTCATCTTACACGTTAATGCATGCATTTATTACTGGGCCTCAACCTATGAAGGACTTGGCAGCACTAGATGGGTTTATGATGGCCAAGGAAACATGCAAGTGCTTTTCTGTGTCCCCTCCTTGATTTGATCAAGAGCTAAACCTTCACAAATGCTTGCGTTACTAACTGTTAGCAACATTGCTGCCAGTTGGTGGCAACGAACAATGCTAATTATGTGGAAAGCAGGTGTAGTGAGTGATTCATTTACAACTTTGAGTTTTTATGGGTTTATGAGTCAGCTCTAATCACTAACTTAATTAAACATTTAGAAAGCACAAGGACCATAAATTAAAATTATTGATTGGGCATGCACAAAAGAAATATTGCATGCATAAGAAAACAGCCACTTGGAAAGGGTCAGAGGAGTACAATTGCGACACTCAATCCAACCTGCAGATTGCAACAAAAGATTTTACTCCCAGTAGGTTCTTTTCAGGGTCAGGTTCCACCATTCCCTTACATATGATAAAGGGCATCTATCAACATGCTGTAAGAAGTGAAATCCTCAATGGGAGCTGGCACTGTGTGATGCAAATGGCTTTTTGAAGCAGCGGAAGAAGAGATGCCAAGCAATAGCTCTACATTTGCCAAGAGGAAAAACATGGAAGGAAATTGTGTGTGTGTGTGGTGGGGGGCATTATTATGCAATCTATGTTTTGAGGTAAAGCAAATCTCAACAGTTTCAATGGAACTTGTACGTGTGCATATGGCTTATAACACACACATGTGTAGTTTGTGGTTTTCATCAGATATCCACTCCAACATGCAACCTTCTCAGATGTTGTAGCAATGCAGCCATGGGAGAAATTATGTGTACTGTATTTCTGATTGTCAAACCATAGATATGTTGTGAAGAAAAATTGTGGCAAACATATATCACACTGACTTATGATGTTGTCCTATTTGGAGTTACTGAGCATAGACACTTAAACCAAAACAGTATGCTTCCTTATATGTACCTAGATCAATATCCCACTTTACACTATAAGTTTAAGTGAACGTAATCACCCCCATTAGTGCAAAAAATCGACCTTGCAGAGTTTGTGGCCATACACTGGCAAGAAAATAGCATGTCAGTTAACACTACTAGCCTTGCACTAGTGTAGTTTCTGCTAGTGAATTGCAATTGGTGCTACTCGTTGCACCCCACTGGACACAGTTTTCTCACTTGCAATTCCCCAGTGAAGCTGGTAGGCTCTGCATATGTGGCTGCAAGATCCCACTGGGTGTCACAGGTTCAAATGCAGGTATGCTACTCAAGGGTCTTTATAACAAACAAGGGAAAGGTAGTTGGAGGAAATGTGCAGGAGACAAGAGGTGCTGTGTCTCTTCCACTTTGGAATGTTAAAGGTATTGTGGTAGCCTCCTGAATGCAGCTTGGCAATCCTTCACACATGGGTTGAAACGCCTTGTTGTTTATGCTGAGAAGTTCTGTTGATCTGAAGCAGCCCACTCAGCGCTCTAAATGGCAGATATACAGATGCTGCCTTAGCATTCTTCCATGGACACTTCTGCCATTACCAGAGACAGGTCGCTGAAGTGCCAGAGATGGCACCTGACATTTCCTGACTTTTAGAATGAGAGCCACATAGTCATCCTGCTGCTATCTATAAAATGAACCTTTTAGAAAGAGAGTATTTCCCCTCAGAATAATCAATAACTCTCTTGATGTGTCCATGAACAGTTTTATATCTGCCATATTTTAAGGGAGGAAATGTGAAGATATGACTGTTGAAAAGCCAAACGTACCTTCCATCATCATAAACAACAGGAAATGACAAATCCTGTATTTGCTTTGTTTGTACAAAAATAATTTTGCAGCTATCCAGCTTGATATATGGTTTGCTGCTCCTGATTTCTACAGACCCTATTTTAGGAAGCCATATTTTCTAATTTGTTAAAAAGGATGAAGAAGAACACTATTCTGTGAATTAAGAAAGCCTGTCTCAGGCTTCAGTCATGTAGTTAGGACTAGTATCAAGGGTAGGCATGATTGGGCAACTGCCAATGGCTTACACAACAAGAACCTACTGAGATCAGCCCCCTGAAGGTGATGTTCCTCTTCAGTATTGCCAAGTACTTACACCCCTGCCTCACATTAGCCCAGAGAACAGTGGTGATAAGATGGAAGAGTAGTGAGTAGATGCCACAGTTGAATTGCCCACTGGTTCTCAACCTGCCAGGTCAACAAGTGCTGGCTGTGATGAAACAGAGGATGAAGCACAACTGATGAATGGAAGTGAGATGGCAGACTCGCAGAGGGATTGGACCCATCAGTTGTGTTTTGCCTAAGAGTCCTCCAAAACCTAGAGCCGGCACTGCATGTATACATAATGAGGTCAGAGCTGGTTCAATTGCAGCAGCAGCTTCGCCCTGTGTCATCTTATCATTTGGCCTACTAAAACCCCTAGGTCAAGCATGCACGAGTCTTTTGGCCCTCAACACAACATTAGCTGGGAGTGGGGGCGGGGACAGGAATTGCACATGGGAACATCCATTTTCCTCTCTGCTGGGACAGCCTTTCTCCAGCATTAAAGCAGGAAAGGCTTTGCTTTCTCCGGGGACAGAGATGGTACAGTCCCTTTTTCCATGCAGAGAGAAGAGTCTGATGACATCAAGGACTGAGGGTTCCATCATCTGATGTCTAGGAGGTATTCCAGGAGGAAAATCAGCCAGGGCCAGAAGTGTTCTCCAAGAGAAAGGACTCTTTTCCTAATCTTGAAATGAACAAAACACATCTATGATATCAATAATTGTTTTATATTTACAGGTATCTAAGATGTTATTACTGGGCAGTTCGAACTTTAATTACTATCGGTGGACTTCCAGAACCAGTAACCATGTTTGAAATCATCTTTCAGCTCCTGAATTTTTTCTCAGGAGTCTTTGTGTTCTCCAGCTTGATCGGTCAGGTAAACACATACATTATTTTTAAACTGAACCTTGAATTTAAGATTTTTTTTCATAAAGACATATAATAAAGCATAGACCTCCACTCTGCAATATCTTGCTTTAAAGGATATAAAGATCTGGAACTATGTGTGGCAGCTGACTTAGAATGTCCATTTTAAAATAACTAGATGGTTGCATTTCTTTATTTTCTTTACATTTAGATTCTCTCCATCCCTACCCTTTGCAATGTAAGGGTTAACTCAGGCACCCTTGTATATTTTATATCAGTTTCTGCCTTGTAGAAAGGGGGGGGGGGACATCTAACTTGGTACCATTTAACAGGTGATGTTCCCCAAAATCCCAGACGGAAACCCTTCCTTTCCCAGCCCTCATACTCAATACACTTCAAGCTGATACGAGAGATCTTCTACATGAAAAGCATATTCTTGGCAATTGCACTTGGCACTCTCCCCTAGAAAGATTATAGTACTGGCATAGAAATGTTGCATTATTGGCTTCACTGCATGAGCTGGGGCTTGGGACATTACTGGAGGAGTATGGCAAGGAAACATACCAACTCCACAACCCTTTGGTCCCACAAAATAGCAAGGCCCTAATATGTTAACCTCCTTTTGCATGACCAGAAAGGGAAGTCTGCTACTGGAGGCCTCCCTTGTTGCAGTGGCGGAAACCACCGTGACTGCTCTGCATTGGTGGTCTGAAAGCAGGCCAGAGACATCTGTTCCTGACACTGCCCGGAACTGGCCAAATAATCTGGGTCTGTTAATTTCTCGCTCATTGTGATCAGTGGATGGTAGGTAGAATTAGGAAACCTCTGTCCATGGCAGAGGGGAAAATGAATCCATTCCTCCCCATTCTCTCTCCTAGCCAGTACGAGCCAACAAGATTTAGGAACTGGCAATTCCTCTGGCAAGGAATATCCTCAGTTGCTCCACAACCTTCACATTATTGCTCTATAAAGTATTCTCAAAAGAAGACATCAGAAAGATCTGTTTCCAGATGATCTGCCACATACAGACATTAAGAGCCAGACTGTTGTTTGTTTGTTTTTTAATAAACCCCCCTGGGCCTCTGTAATGTGGCCAAAACTGGAGCCATACATTTTCTTTCCCCAGCCATACATTTTCTTTCTGACAGTAGTTTGGATAGTGCAGATGTTCTGCAGCGATAATGAAGGCACATTCCAACTCCTCATCCCCAGCAGAAATATGACCACAAGATTGTTCAATCCACGCAGTAAATTAAAACTGATAAAAGACTAGAGCTGTCTTTGATATCACAACCAATTAACATTTAAATGTAACTTATTAACCAATATTAATTTCAAAGCTACAAATATTCTCCTTTTTCTGCTGTAAGTGTGCATGTGAACAGACATTTCATGATTGATTCCAATATGAAAGTTATCTGTCCAATAAATGAATTTTCTGTATAATTTTTGACAATGTACATGTTTTAAATTATGCTACAGTTTGAGAGGTATGAACAGCAAATTTGAATTCAGTTCCTTTGAGGGTACAGCCTCAAAGGGCTCACTTTAATTTTTTGATGTTTTGCTGGAATACTGCCCTACGTTGCATAAAATAAAGGCTAATTAAAAAGAAGTACTGTTCTGAACTACAAAATTAAATAATGTCCCATTTAACGTTGCCCTTGTGAGTTTTTCCCCTGTTGTGAGAGCTTGCAGCAACAAGAAAGTGCAGCAGCAGATCTAGAAAAACCTTGGAAGTAGCAAAGAAAGTAGTTCTGTGGATAAAAGGGAGTTTAATCTTGCAAGTACAAATTGTGGGGGAAGTAAGATGGAAAAGAGGAGGAAACGTATGTAATTATTTTTCCCAAAAAATGATTGCTCATCTTTGCTCTTTTGTAACACAGCTTATAGGAGCATGTGCAAGTGAAAGTTCAGAACCTGGGGATAATCTACAGGACCACGGCACAGGGGGAGGAAAAGATTACTCCTCCTCTTCCCCATGGGTGGAGGGGTTAATAAAAGGGGGAGGGGAGCCTGTGGGTGTCAATGGACGGTTTTTTTCTTCCATTTTTAACAACCAGGTGGGAGAATTTGAAGAGCAAATGTGGGGAAGGATTCATCGCTCCCAGTGCACTGTGGTCACAATGTGAATTAGGATCACACACATTTACACTAAAAGCATAGCAAAAAGAGAGGCTGACTGGATACTATGTAATATATGTAATGTGTGTCATTTGGTCCTGTGTTCTGAAAGTGGGAAGATGAAGGCACATCAGTTGGAGCACCCCTTTCTCAAAATCATGCTGCTTCTGTGGGGTGACTCCCAGAAGGGGGTTTGTGAAAAACAGGAATCCAGTCAAATTGTCTTTTTGCATGTGTACATGCACGGGTGAGAATACTTTCTATGTAGCTGAAATCCTAGAGAAGGAGTTGGGAGCTGTGTGTTCAAAAGAGTATCTTCTTCCTTTCTGTCCTGAACACTTTCTTGCTCCCCCAACCCCCAAAGATATGCATTGCTTCATTTGGAAAATTATGGGTAATAGAAGCATTTGGCCAGAAATGCAGGATACTGAAGTGGGGGAACGACGTTTTCACTAAACAAATTCTCTGAATTAGAATTCTCTGGATTAGAAATCAGGGAAAACCACAAGTCACTGGAATCAGGAACTTCCTTAATAAGCAGAGCACACAGTTGGACAAGTGAGTGTGCAAGTCTGAATCATATATCTCCAAACCTTACTTTGACATAGGAAGCCAATGCCTTCAGATGGCCTAGCAGGGCTCACTGAGTGGTGGCAACAATTTGATACTGACACCGCAATCCGGAATGTCTTTGAAATTAGTGGGACTTTCCAGCAAGATTGCCTGCCTGCATAGCTATACATCGAGCTACTTGTGGAGTCACTTTTTGCTAAGCTGGAAAGGTATGGGCCTGCAGCTGGATGGGTGACCACATGAGGAGGTGGAGCAAGGCTACCAGTCTAAGTAAATGTGTTGCACAATGAGGTACGAGTCTACTTTGCTCAGTTCTTTCTGCCTTCTCTTTCTCCTTGGAGTGGGAACACAGCTTATCAATGGTGCACATACTATGCATGCAGAAGACTCCATGTTTAACCCCTGGTATTTCCACTTAAGAAGATATGGAAATGAGTAGGAAAGCCAATAAGGCATCCTGGTTACAGCACTGGGCTCAGACTTAGGTTGTAGTCCTCAGTCAGGCCAGGAATCTCAGAGGGTGACTTTGGGCCACTCACAAAGGTCACTCACTCGCCCCACCTTTCTTCCACTTGCAAGGAATCCATAGTGGCTTACAAGGGTTTCTACCCCTCTATTTTCTTCCCACCACAACAACTCTGTGAGGGAGGCTAGGCTGAGAGTCCATGGCTGTTCCAGAGTCATCCAATGACTTCATAGCTGAGTGGCGACTAGAGCCCAGATCTCTCATGTCCCCGTTCAACACTGTAACCACCATATCACACTGGTTGTGAGATTAAAATGATGAAGAGGAGTACAACAGGAAGGAAATAACTGACTTCCTCACTAGGGGAAAAAGGGAGGGATATAAATGTAAAAATAAATAAAATGAAAGAGCTGTGCCAGACAGGGTAGACAGTCCTGGGCTAGATGGACAAATTGGCTACTGGGAAGCAGTGTTCTATTTATTTTATATCTTACTTTTCCACCATTAAATCAGCAGAACAAGCAAGCCATATAATTGCAGGAGGTGTCATCTAAACTGACTATTAATAACACCCATTTGATGGTAATGATTGTCATTTGCAGATGAGGGACGTTATTGGAGCAGCAACAGCAGGGCAGAACTACTATCGTGCCTGCATGGATAACACAGTGTCATACATGAACACTTATACCATTCCAAAAATTGTTCAGAATCGTGTTCGAACTTGGTATGAGTATACGTGGGATTCACAAGGAATGCTGGGTAAAATTCAGAATAATTGAAAACTCCTTATCTTCCTCCCATCCCCACATTTTTATTGGGAATATCAATTTAATTTTATTTATTCAGAAATGGAGTGGGAATTGACAGCAGTCATTAGTAATTAATTCCATTTAAATAATCCATCCTATTTTTATAGCATTTTTCTTTAAAAAAAAAACATACATGAGAAATTGGAACTATGCTCTTCAGAGGCTCACTAAGTACTAGTAATGTCCTTGTAATCCTTTTTCATTTTATTTAATATCTTTTCTGATTGAGAGTTCTGGAGAACTTGAATGCTTACACAGTATTTTGTGACCTTTGATTAGGCCTCATTAAGTTATAGTGTAGAAATGTTAATTCTGGACTTTTTCTTTTATAATTTAATTTTAAAACTTGTTGTTAGAAGTACTTTGCTAGAACTTTCTTGTAATTATTTTAAATTATTTGGGAGATGGGGTGATACTCACCATCTGTTGATTACTGTTTTCACACAATGTGACAGCCAACCACCAATAATAATCCATGGTTGGCTGTCATATCATGCAAATTCATCATGTGTTATTCATCATGGGATTGACTCAGCTTGGCTTGGTTCAGTTTGGCTTGGCTTGGCTTGCTTGGTTTGGCTCAGCTCGGTTCAATGCCCTAGCCGCAGTAAGAATCCATTACTGTTCTTGGGTTTCTTTCATTCACAGTGGGTCGCTACCCATCGCAGGTAAAGGCCTGCACCCAGTGACTTGCTTGAAAAGAGGAGCATGGAACCCCTTACTGCTTTTCCTAAGCTGTGAGGGCCACCCGCCCTGCAAGTGCCCAAGCAACGCTTGTGGATAGCTAGCACTGCTTCCCCTTGAGGCAGAACCATTCTCAGCTCCCTGCACTTTTTGGTACTTAGAAGAAAAAAAGGAGATTGCCCTGGTGGATTGGCATTACTTGTGAACCCACCCAATATAGTATCAGCATTTGTGGGGAAAAAGTGTTCTATTTTTTCTTTTCACAGATGAATCCGAATTGCTGGAGCAGATGCCTGGAAAAATGCAGCTTGCCATTGCAGTTGATGTGAACTTTGCCATTGTCAATAAA
Organism: Varanus komodoensis; assembly: GCF_004798865.1. Classification (NCBI taxonomy): domain Eukaryota; kingdom Metazoa; phylum Chordata; class Lepidosauria; order Squamata; family Varanidae; genus Varanus; species Varanus komodoensis. The sequence goes on from NW_025335438.1 coordinate 5,074,148, forward strand.
GTTGACTTGTTCAAAGTAAGTAGATTTTGGTGTAATCTAATAACTCCCATTGGCATTTTCTTTTTGCAGAATAATTGATCACAGTATGGAATCTTGATGTATAATACAACAGATAAAATCAAGTTACATGCTAGTTTTAATGCTGGGGAACATGATCTAGGACTCCACTGGCAGACAGAAAGCTAAGGATGGAGTTATCAGTGGATCTCATTAGGCTCAATCTAGCCTCCATGAGTCACATACTGTCAAACCACTTCTCATGTCAGAGTCATGAAAGACATTCACCCATGCAGCAAGCTGAATGAGGCAAGCCCCCTCTGACTCCAGTCAGACAGGAAGCAGTGTTGTTGCCTGCATCCTGGCAGTCCTAATTTTGGTCCCAGCAGTGACACAGCCATGATCCTGTTACTGAGTGGGGATTGGGACTAAGAGAGAGAAAGTGGGAGAAAGCAGGAAGATGTCAGAGGCAGTGGTGTTCCAAACAATTAGCTTGTTATGTCCTCAGATACTGCCTTATTGGAATCTGTCCCTCCAAGTATTCACAGGCTTTCTCTTGTGCTCAGGTCAGTCTTTCAAAGTGAGCAGAGCTGAAAAGAAGTCCACAAACACTTGCCAGCCACAAGCTGTGCGTCCAGCAACCTTCTTCTGCAGCAACTCAAAAGATAGATAGCTGCAGTTTGCATGGAAGAGGGACACTGCTTATATAGTGGTTGCTGGGGGTTCCTTTCCTGGCAAACTCCTCATATCCAGCCTTCTTCAGCATGCTCAGAGCAGCTGTAGGACAAGAGCATTGCTTATACAGTGTATAGGGCTCAATTCCTGGTGAGTGCCCCATGAATACTGGGCACACTCATCAGAAACTTGGACTCTGGGGCAGTCAGGGCTTTTTTTGTCATAGAACGCACCAGATTGGCCACTGGCAACCATTATATTTAGGTATGTGTAGAGTGACTGGCTTTATGTGTGTGTAGAGTGACTGACTTTACACCAAAAATCTTTTTTAGTGTAAAAGTGTGACCCCAAGATGTGAGTTCCGGCACCTTTTTTTTTTTACAAAAAAAGCACTGGGGGCGGTGCAACATAGACTGGAGTCTTGGGGGCAGAGCTCAGGAAATCTAGGTTCCTACCCATGGACAGATTCCTCACACATTCCTAAATTCTACCACCATGACTTGCCATGTTGTCTGAACCCAGAATCATGGTTTCCATGGTCAAGGTATGCAATTATCACAGAGTCCTCTGGGAAGAGTGGCAACTGAAGCAACCACTTCAATAGCTGATGGGATACATGTCAACAGTGAGAGGACTGAGCAGGGAGGGTGGAAACCATGATAAACTAGAAGCCATTTGATCATGGTAAAAACATGCAAACCATGGTAACTGTGCAGAATTGATTGTCATATGGTATAAACACAGCCCCTCTTTCTGCATGGCCTTGATCATCGCTCAGTGATAAAGTCTTTGTGATGAAAAGAGTCCTTTGCATCTCTCTTGCTTCAGTGCTTCCTATGTTCTGGATAGGAGGGCAAGATTCTTGCTAAATTGTCTTCTTATAGAAAATGATGTGATAATTTGGTGACACAAGCCTCTACCATTCAAGTTTTGGGATTTGAAATATGAATTTTCTTTATTAGAAATCGTTGTGAATGTTGCATTTGCAGCTTCTAGACTACAAACTCAATCTATTAATTGGACACAAAATTGGGACTAAATTGTTAAAAGGCTATCTTAGCTGAGCTTCTGCATTCTGTCTACTGCATGACAGTCACTTCTGCAGTCTGTGCACATGAAGATTAGATGTAACCATTTTTTAAAAATCAACTTGGTGGTGGTGGTGTGTAATATTACTAGTAAATGTTGCACCTACAATACATTCCCTCTTATTATGATTCTTTCTTTCTTTCTTTCTTTCTTTCTTTCTTTCTTTCTTTCTTTCTTTTAAAACAGGGATGTGATACCCAAATGATATATGACATGCTTCTGAGACTGAAATCCATTGTGTATTTACCTGGGGACTTTGTCTGCAAAAAGGTGATCTTGACTATTTCTCCTACAAATGCAAGAATCATGGGGCATTAGAAGAGTTCAGCTTTCACTCAAGAATAAATTTTGAACAAAATTAATCATGGATGAATTACATATCATATTACAGTGGAGTGTGCAATCATAATAATGTGCTCTCAAATTTCAGATTTGGTTGAGACAATGTGAACTTTATTACTTTCATGACCAATTGATATTTAAATATGACTTATATATTGCCACATATCGTTAGGCTTCAATATTTAAGTAAATTGTTTCAGGAACAAAACTTCACAAACGAAAGTACATAGAGGGACATGTGAGACCAAACTGTAAAAGCCTTGGTCTTCTCTCTGAGAAACCTGAGAAACACAGTTTATATTCTGTACTAAGCCAGTAATAATTAGTATAAATAAGCATGTCTATTGTAATATCCTGGGGGTGAAGGTCAATAGTTTTATGTGGTGTTAAACACCTTGCTTAATGTTATGTTTTGTGTTCTCTCTTTCTCCTACTGAAATAGCAACTTTTTCAGGGGGAAGGGGGGCTGGTCCCTGTCACACAACAAAGAGGGCTCCCATCAATCCTCATCTCCTGCACCACAGCCCTGATTAAGCATTGACCTCGGTGGCTATTTGCCAGGGAGGAGGAATATCCTTCAGTAGCAGGAGAATCACTCCTCCCAGAGGGAAAAAAAGCCACTTTCAGAGGATCATCCTCCTTGCGATTCCATCTCTGTGGTAAATGTTCAAAGTGTTGATTTGTGTGCCACAGTTCAAGTCCTGACTGCCACACAAACATAGAGCAGCTGTCATTTAAAGAAAATAAATCAGGCAGGATGGATACTTAAGTGCTTTTATGGTATGGCAATGGGTGGGGTGTCAAATGTTCTTGTGTTTCCACTATCAAGCTCCTTTCATCCAGGTCCCACCCCACCACCACCACCTTCATTGCTATACTGCCCAATAGCCAAAGCTATGCTGGATGGTTCTCAGCAACTCATAGGTACCCTAATAAAATAAAATAAAATAAAATAAAATAAAATAAAATTCCAGTACATTTTTCTTTGTGCAGTTTTCAAATGAGCACATGATAGTTTTCAAAATCACAGAATGTCTTACAAGTTCAGAAAATCTATGGATTTCCAACTTCAAATTGTATTCATGTTTACAAAGTATAGATCAGGCAAAACATCAAAAAAACTGAGTGATTTTTTTTACCATTCCTAGTCATATTTAGTTTGGCTCTGAGGCTCAAATCCTTACTTATCTACATATAAATCCAAATCTACTATGTAAAATAAAATGCTCAGTCCACTGGACTGTAATAAGAATATAAATGATAAACACATCCCAGTTTGATGCTACTTTTTCTTCTATAACATATTAGATTGCTTTGATTGGGACACATATATCATAAGCTGAGACGTTTCAGTCCTGTTTGTCCAGGTATAATTGGCTTCATTTGGATGCTAATCAGCTACAAATGAGCTGGTAAATATGCAAGAAACAGCAGATGCTTTAGTAGGTTGATTATTCTTGATTTTCCTTTTTGAAATTATGCAAATGATCATTAGGAAAAATACTTAAAACACTGATATTCATCTGAATCGGCAGTGTTACATTTGTTTGGGCTGTTGTTGCTGTGCTTATCTTGGTGAGTAAGAGAGAGGAGGTGACATGATGCAATGAGCAACAGAGCAATGGTGGAGGGAGGGCAGGGATCTTCGTTGTCTGTTGTGTCATCCAAACCCTGTCACAGCAGGGCTGGGTTTTTAGAAAGCATGAACGGAAATGGTGGCCTCTTGGTCAGTGACTAGCTAGAGAACTCCACGGGCAGCTGCCATTCTGTGCAACTGTCAGAGATGCCCCTGCCTTGCCCGCCTCCCACCCTGAATAACCTCTTTAGGGCAGGAGCAGATCACCTGGCCGGTGCTGGAAACAGGCAGCGCTCCCCTGCTGCTTCCCCTGCACAACCAGGAGAGGCCAGAATCAGCTGGGCAGCAGTGCCTGGTTGGAGGCTGCTGTTGGGAATGAAAGAGCAGTTGTGCTCAGCATGAGTTTCAAGGTCAGGAAGATTCATACTCTTCTGATGGGGAGGATGGGCTCTGGGAAATCGGGCCTCCAGATATTGAGATAGGAGAAATAAGGCTGCTGCAAAGGATGGCATATAAATGCTTTAATTAAATTAAATTAAATAATTAAATATCAAGGCTGCCCTTTCCAGGTGTTCAGATAGTTTATGCAAATAGTCAGGATCCACAACTGCTAGGACTGGACATGGGACAGGAGCCAGACAAGACTGGTACAACTCTTGACCCCATGATGTGGCATCAGGAGAGAGAGGCTAACCGACTAGAGGGACAGTATACTGATAAGAGATTGCCCACCTCCATAAGGGCTCTCAGGGCTGCTCAAACAGAGCAATCTAGTAGCTGCTAGATTGGATTCAATGAATTGTTCTGTGCCTGCTCAGAGACTCATTCCATGATGACTCTGCTTCCTGAATGTGTATTGGAGGATAAAATGTTTTTGCCAAAGAATGGTCTTTTGATTGAAGGTATGAAGGCCGAAACCTAGCTCCCAACAGCTTGAACTCATGAGTCCTGTTTATACAAAAGAGACTGCTTGACAGCTGTGGCAAACCAAACTTGTCTGGTGATCACAGCTGTCAAATACAGGGGTCTTCATTCCTTTCCTTGCCTCCTCAGATACTGCCTGGAGGACTGAGAGGGAAGGAAATGGCAGAAGGGAGGAAGGATACAACAATGAGCCTGATCATGTGTCAGGCACATCCATATAAAAAAATAAATAAAGAAAAGTGAAGCTAAGTGAAGTGTGGAAGCCATTCAGGGTTGCTTGTTTTGATGTGTGAATGTGATGTGTTTCTAGTATATGACTAGGCTCTATTAGATTAAAAACTTTCCATGTCTTCCAAGTAAAAAGAAGGAAAAACGTTTAAAGTTTTTCTGCAACCAGATTCATTTATCTCAAAATCCAGGATCTGTTTGAATATTATTCATGTGTTAGGCCTCAGACAAAGGTAGAAACATTGAAAGGCAAGCCTGCTGTGAGCCAAGTGGTCTCATTTTGGACAAGGAACCACATGTTCAAAGTGATGAAGCCCAGAAGCAACCAGTTCTTCCTTTTTCAAAGAGTACACATTGGTTGGCCCTTGTGATAACGAAAAAGTCACCTCCTTCCCAGTATTCCATCTGGCTATTCTGAGTACCGATTGACTGGGGCTCACTGCCCTCAGGCCACCACCTAAAAGATGTGAGGGGGAGGTGTGATGGGCTTTCGAGTCAACATGTCAGCTGCCCCGAGATGCCGAGGCATGTGGTGACGGCATATAAAAGTTTTAAATAAATAAATAAACATTTGTGGATGCCAGTATGGTACAATGGAGCCTTCCCAAATCCAGTTGTAATAAATAATGGGATGCAGCTGTAATAATTATGTATCTCTGGGAAAGCTTTGAAAAGAAAGTCATCTTTCCACACAGTTCAAGAAACTACATTCTCTGCTGTGTATAGGAGGAATTCAATTTGCAGAAAATTCAGCTGGGAAAAACTAGGTCCCTAAATTTAACAGTCATTCTTCCTGAATATCAGCCGGCAATGAATTCCCATTGTTTTCTTGTATTTGTTTGCATTTAGGGAGAAATTGGCAGAGAAATGTACATCATTAAGCAAGGTGAGGTTCAAGTTCTTGGAGGTCCTGATGGCACCAAGGTACTGGTCACACTAAGAGCAGGAGCTGTATTTGGAGAGATCAGGTATTTTTTCTTTGTTTTGGGCAAACTGTTGTTTCATAGCATTGACCAAACCTATTATCAACTTAACAAATTATTGTAAAAATCCCCTTGCTATCATAATTCCATGGAAGACAATCACTTGCACAAATCCAGGGCTTTTTTGTCATAGAACGCACCGGAACAACGTTCCGGCACCTTTTTTTTGACGGATTTTTCCAACGGATTTTTTCAAGTGATTTTGAATCACCCTGTCAGGTGTAGCAGGTCAGTGGCAAAAATCATTAAAATAGTGCATGCGGGCTGCTTGTGTGTCCGCGCTGATTATGAGGCCGCTGCTCGGCTTGCGACACTGCTCGGCTTGGGATTGGTCAGCGGCGACCATTATGTTTATGTGTGTGTAGAGTGACTGGCTATGTGCAAAAGGTAGATAATTTCTTTATTTTAAAAAAAGTTGGTGAATTGAAAATCTTTTTTTAATTTTTAGTGTAAAAGTGTGACCCCAAATTTAGCATTCCAGCAGCGCTTCTGCAGCTGAGTCAATGGCTCGGAGAGTGCACCTTCACTCTGATCAAATGAAGGTGGAGCTTTCAGAACCAACCATCACAGACTGAGAGAGTGTCTGCACCCCACCCCTTTCTGCCAAGTACATCTGCTGCAATGTTGTATAGGCAAAAATGTTCCTCTGAAGAAAATGTGCATCTACTGTGCTTTAATATGGGGCCTCTTTATGAACTGAATGTAATGTTGGATTGAGGGGATACCCCTGTCTCTCCTCTCAAGCCTTGTGGACTTGCTTTCCTCCAAGCAGTGACTGCCCCACAGCCAAGACACCAGTTTAGCACACAACTCACACAAGCATAGGCTCTGAGAATTAAAAAGACATGTTATTAAAACATAGGGGTGAAAGGGAAGGATAAAAGGGGTGGGGGTTTACATAGCTAGCCAGGGAAAATGGATAGCAGCTACAGTCAATTGCATAGACATCCATCTATTTCCTCCTGATGCCCAAGGCACTCTGTTGCACTGCCAGGACCCCAAAATGATAAAGCTAGCCTTGTACTACACTACACACTCACAATACTGTGATGCCTAGAATCCCATCTTGTGCAAGATCAGTAGGTCTCTCAGCTGGTGGCTGATCAATCTTCCCAGAGAAGAAAAGCAACCCTGCTTTCAACACTTGGGTTCTTTATTCCCCCTCCTCCATCAACTGACCTAATGGTCTGACATCCCTCCACCAATCCTGGGGTGACAAGTTCTCCAGCTGCCAGCAATTATACACATTTAGACCACCATCTTGAGGCATCCTTGAGCCCAGCAGGTCTGATAAGCAAGTGTCAATTATTCCCACAGACCTTGACAGCTGGAATTCTAAGGTACTGTAAATTAGTCTTTGAGCTGAGCCATATGTTTCCCCACTCACGCAAAGATGAATTTACTCCTTTGTGGCACTGAAGTAGAATCCATTGATTTGACAAAAAGTGTTTGTTTAGTTGGCATTCCCCAACCCTGATCATAGACAACTTACCATCCATGGACAGTGGCTCTCCAGAGTTAAGAATAGTATATAAGGATAGAAAATCACTCTGCTTTATTTAGCTTAATGGACAACAAATCGTACGGGCCTGATCTAATCTTTTCAAAGAAAAAATACTTGTACTGCCATTTATCACCCACAAGCATTAATTTATATATGAACTTCAGAAGCAGCACTGCATTTATTTATATGCTATTCTATCATATGTGTTAACATCAGTACTATGTACAAAATTTAATGCAGAGGTGGGAAACTCATGGACTGGGAATAACATGCAGGTTTTGACCTCCACCTTCCTTTCTCCATGTGCCTCCTATGCCTTTTCCAGACTTGCTCAGAGAACAAGTTTCATCTGTACATCAAGTACTTGTCCAGGCCTGTTGGCTTCTGAGATGCCAAGAGAGATTGCATTAGTCCCTGGAGAACTTCTGCTAGTTCCTGTATGTGCCATGATTCTGCCCACCACTCATGCAAAATATACTGTGTGCATCTCACACTAAAGCAGACACTGGCACCAGTTGTCTTTTTTAGAGACAGCTTTCTCTGCTGCTTAACTAGCTCTGTGCAAGGCTTGTTTCTCCTGCATCCAGAGAACCATGGCCACTACCATAGGGAGGAAGGGAAGACAGAAATTGGCAGGCAGAACTGATGCCGTACATGTGTACTATTCTTCTGTTACAGGTCTCCATTGTCTCTCTGCCTCTGTTTCTGGAGACGATTGCTCTCAGTTCAGGAATCCAGAGAATACTTGATTCTCTCTGTTGTCTGTGATCAAGGCAACAATTCTTGTCATTGCTGTACATAGCCAAAGGCAGGCAGCAGGAATTAAGAAATGAACTGGGATTCTTAACCTCTTTAAACTTAGCCTTGAGTGATAGGATACATGTGTACATTTCTGTGCGACACACATACACAGCATAAGAGAGAGAGAGAGGATGCAATACAGAGAGACTGGGTTCACATGATGCATGAGCTGTTTTAGGGTTAACAAAGCCACCCCAGATGGGTTTGCACAACACAGCATGCTACAGGGCTGCGGGTAATTATGCATATCCCCCAGTGCATGGTCACAGTGGAAATAAGCCACTGTGATATATTCTCCTGAACTGAACTGGGACAGAAAGAATGAGTGAAGAATGAACAGAGTTCATGTTTGTGTGTGTGTGTTTTATGTGAATGGATGATGAAGGGGAGAGATGGGGATGGGGGGCTGGTCTCCACCCACTTTTACCTAAGGGAGTGAGACTCCCAGTTTAAAGCAAAGCAGAACGATGCTTCACCCCAATTAACACATGCCAGCACAATCCCACCTGCTACACAGTATGCTGTGCTCGGTACTTGGCATTGCAGCTCAGGATGACTGCTGGTAAGTTGAATAAATCATCGAAGTAAGTCAGAACCATAAAAACCAAGAACACGGGGTGCAGATATACTCTTTTCAAATGTTTGCAATTATATCTGAAAGAGTTTGGAGAACACCTGTTTTCCGTATTGACAGAGTACAGGCTATAGATTTACAAATTTAGATTTCAAAATATCCTTAGAGAATTTCTTGAAAGGAAAGATCAGTAACTAACCAAGCTGCATAGAGTGATGAAAATTGGAACTAGAGTGTGAGGTCTATTTTCTTTTCCACTTTAGCCTATTAGCAGCAAGTGGAGGAAATCGGCGGACAGCAAATGTGGTGGCCCATGGATTTGCCAATCTTTTTATTCTTGACAAAAAGACTCTCAATGAAATATTGGTGCACTATCCAGACTCTGAAAAGCTCTTGAGGAAGAAAGGAAAGTAGGTCATTCCACAATACTATATAGCAATTGTCTTAGATATAGAGGCAATTGTGTGCAACACATGTAGAAAATTATTTGCTTCTCAAACATGCTTATTGTTATTTATTTATTTAGGAGACTTCTATGCCGTCCCATTCGTCGAAGCCTCGGGGCGGCTCACAACCATAAACTTCAAGATAGAATAATATAAATTAACAATATGAATTAACAATATAAATTAAGTCGCCCTGGCCAAAGAATAAAATGAATAAATAATATTAACAATTAAAATAACATTTGAATAAAAAGGTCTTTGCCTGGCGCTGAAAAACAAATAACGACGGCGCCAGGCGGACCTCTCTGGGGAGCGCATTCCATAGATGGGACGCCACCACAGAGAAAGTCCTCCTCCAAGTACTGACCCTCCTAATTTCCTTCACGGAGGGTTCCTGGAGAAGGGCCTCTCCTGCAGATCTCAAGGGACGGGCGGGCATATATGGACGTAAGCGCTCCTTCAGGTAACCAGGACCCAAGCCGTTAAGTGCTTTATAGGTCATCACCAACACCTTGATTTGGGCCCGGACTTCAATGGGAAGCCAGTGAAGCTGACGGAGGACTGGAGTCATGTGAACATAACGCCCAGTTCCTGTCAGCAGCCTGGCAGCCCTATTTTGAACCAATTGAAGTATCCAGACCATCTTCAAGGGTAGCCCCACACAGAGTGCATTACAGAAGTCAAGTCGGGAAGTCACCAACGCGTGTCACTGTCGCCAGGCAGTCGTTCTCCAGGTAGGGGCACAGCTGATGGATCAGCCGAAGCTGAAAGAAAGCGCTCCTCGCCACTGCTGTCACCTGAGCTTCCAATGAAAGCTCTGGGTCGAGGAGCACTCCCAATTGTTACACATGGCTTTAACCTATCACAGTAATGTTGGATGAGAGATGACTCAAGCTGAATGCACCAGAAAAGTACAATCTAAACAGAAGGAATCTGGTGTGTTATTTTTATCTTTTTATTGTTTATTCTATTGAGCCATCTTAAGTAATGTAACATATCTTGGAAGACAATATAGAAAAAACTATCTTCTAATATAAAAACAAAGTTTCTTTGGAATGCATAGTTTCACAACTGGTATTTGCAGATGCTTCAACTTTTAAGACTGTTACTGGATATCTGAAGCATTCATCTTTCAAAAGTTACAATAATTGGTTTCTAAGATACATATGCAGTAAGATGTGCATGTACTGTATCTCCTAGAATACGTATATAAATAAAAATGCCCACTAAAGCAACTTGGATAGAGAACCTGGGCAGCTGGCCTTCAAACGGCTTGTGCCTCTGGGTACTAGCTGCTAGGATAAATCAATGGGAAAGGGCAGTTGCTGTCATGTTTTTGGGCTACCCAGAAGCATTTGATTGGGCACTGTGGGAAACCAGAAGCTGGAAGAGATGGACCTGATCCAGCCAAGTTTTCCTTAATTTCTTATGGCTACTTTTGTCAGCCAGAAGAGCTGCACTGATCTACTGTATTTGTTGCATTTATCATTTGATCCTTAAATAAAACTTGTGAGAAAGCTGGATATATTTTGTTGGCTGGCTGGGAAACTAGAATCAGAAAGATTAATAGAGAATGGAAGAAATATTCTAAAGAGACATGGTTGTTCTGGGAGTTTTGAACTGGAATTTACATGTACTTTTCTATATCCACCCATCTAGAGCACTCATAAAGAAGACTGGGAAGCCTGTTGGAGGACCACCACAACCTGTCAAAGGCCTTTCTCTACTCACACAGAAAATAGAACCACCCAAAATGTTCAAAGCATTGCTTGGTGGGCAAAGTGGTGGCATGGCTGCAGTTATCAAGCTGAAGAGAGAGCGCGAGGCCCAGGTACTCACACATTTGGGAAGTGCAGTGTGCAAGGTGGAAAAGATAACAGACAGGGAGAAGAACATCTCAGGGTGGGTCAAGTTGAAGGAACATCCAACAGTAAGGAATCTAGTCCTATGAATCTTTGGTGGTTCGTTCTCTCTCTCTCTCTCTCTCTCTCTCTCTCTCTCTCTGTCGCTCTCTCTCACACACACACTATTGCCTTTGCTTGTTTGCCATACTAAGAGTTTTAAAACATGAATCTTACACTTTCACGTGTCATGTCTTTCCCGTGCCATGGGGTTATGCACACCTTCAACCATGCCCATGCACTAAGTACATAGGCACTTACACTGGATTTATAAATACAGGAAAATGTGCAAATTGATGTGCTGGAAACAGTTTTTAAAGGGAAGAGAGTTTTTTTTAAAACCATTCTAATGAAAACAGCTGTCATGATTCAGGACAGAAAAAAGTAGTACTACATGCAACACAAAGCACAACCAAATAAAGCTTATTTTCATAGAAGTAGGTCTTGTTAGGCCAGGTAGAGTGATCATTCCTGGCTTCATAAATCATGAAGCCATGAAGGGACATCAATAATATGATCCTTGGATAGTGAAGATCCTGGCTTGTATTAAATTATCATTCTCTTTTAGGTATGAATCAGGGAACTCTGTCTTAAGGCTGATGAACCAACTAGTAGAATGGGAAACTATAAATGCAAGCCAGAAGTGTCAAGATGGAGTCAGTGTCTGATAGGAGCAATACAGGGAATAAGTATTTGGCCTTGACACTTTTTCCCTGCTTCATAAATTAATGGGGCTTTTGGCATATTTGAGTTTATGAAGTTATTTTAAATCACTGATATCTCACCAGTACTTTTTACAACATTCAAAGTTGGTTTGCAAACCAAAAGAACATATAAGTAACAAAATCCACAATCTCAATTAAAATGCATAAAAATAAAACATTTAAAAGTTAGAAATAAAATTATTCAAGGAAACACATTTGCAGGATAAAAAGCTCTTTAGCATTCATCTAAGAAGGGACAGAACTTAGCAGAGATCCTTTGATAGGAAGTTCCCAGTAGGTATGTGTAGGGTTCTAGCCTTAATTTACTTAGGTAGTTCCTTGCAACAAATATAGAGGTGACCCTGGGCTTAAGTGGCTTTAACAGGACAAGTCACTCTTTGGTGGTCTTTGCCTTCCAATTTACACATGGCATCCTCATAGAAACGATAGAAAACTAACAGAATGTGGTCATGCCTCACCTTATCATACTGACAACATGTTTAGGGAAAAATTCACCTGTATACTTTTACGAGGTTGTTTAAGCAGCATTCCATAAACTTGGTAAACTTGAGAAGGACTCCAAATGCAGTTTAGGCCATGTTGAAATGAATCGGGCTTGCTGATTAGCTGCACTTGGTGAATTGTGCTCACCTTTTCACTATGGACAAAGCAAACTGTGTGGTCTTGATTTCCCAAGGATTTGTACTTAATCACACTTAATTGTTTTGTTTCAGGAGGAAAAAGAAAAGGAAGAGCAAGCAAAGAAAGAAAAGGAAGAACAAGAAAAAGCAGAAAAAGAAAAAACGAAAAACAGAAGTTAATATTTAACTGTTTTTGTTTCAGGAAGAAAAAGAAAGGGAAGAACAAGAAAGGCAAGCTAAGGAAGAACAAGCAAGGAAAGAAAAGGAAGAAAGAGAAAAAGCAGAAAGAGAAAAAGCAGAAAAAGAAAAGAAGGAAAAGGAAAAAGCAAAGCTTCAAACCAAACCTGCAGAAAAGGGCCCTGTTCAAGATCTCGAGGCCAAAACTACACAAACACATGGTGAAGCACCTGCCCCGGAAATAAAGACAGTTGCCAACAGCCGACCACAAACAACTCCTCCTGCTAAACCAGCTTTGCTCAGAGGAATCACTAACCAGTCCCTCATCATTACCATGACTCCTTCTGACATGCCTGGAGAAGGAGAAATCCTTACTGTTGAAGTCAAAGAAAGGAAACAGCCTTAACTGGCAGATCTTGCTGATATGCATGATGGCCGGGACTGCATAAATTGAGTGTCCACAACAGCACTCTAAAAACGGCACCTCTGTTTTAAAGGGCAAAGAGGGCAAATTAGCCCTCTGCATGCGCAGTGGAAGGGGGAGGCCCACTGCATCCTCACTGCAGCACTTACCACCCAAATCAGCTTGAAATCTGAGCTTCATGCATACCAGTGTCTACAAAGGGGGCTTTCCAGACAGAGGATTCTCTTTACTGATTTTATGCAGTAGGGAAAAAGACAGAAGTGGTGGAAAAACATGGGAGGGCTACAACTGGAGGATAATATCGTCTGGGGCACAGGTGGACAGAAGGAAACTCCCCACTCCTTCCTGGTAAAATTTAGTAAATGAGTCAAGCAAATGAAAGCCTTGTCTGGAAGCACCTTGAGTTCACTGAAATAATTATGTGTGGAGGCTGTATCTCTTTCAATCTTTGCCAGCCTACTTGGTTGTCCTCCAACTGTGTTGGACTCCAACTGCCAGCATCCCCAGCCAGAATGGTGATGGGAGCTGGCATTCCATCTACTATAGCTTCACCATCTTTGCTAAACTGACAGCTCTTTGTTTACACACCATCACATGAAACTAAAGAAAAAAGCTGAGGGCTGCAGCAGTCTGAGGTGTGCCTGCATACTTTACTTTATTTGTAGTATTATGAATTTTGGAACTGACAGCTTTAATTTCTTCATCAATACAGCAGTACTTAGATAGCAGTACTTAGCTAGACTTTAGCCAACTTCAATTCTGCTAGAGCATCACTTTTAAGAATAATGATAGATTTATTTCTTTAGTCAGATTATTCTTTAACCAACTTAGTTTTAAAAGAAAAGTATGGTGTTTAAATGCTGTTCTTTAAAAAAAAGTTACAAAAGCTTCCTTTTTTTACCTGCTTTTACTGAGCTCCCAGAACCACATTTTGTCTTAGCCTTTTCACTTCTTCATTCCACCTAAACAGCAGTCACATGGCTGCTCCTTGAAAACAGCAAGCTGTCTTGTTTTGCTTGTCTAACTCTGTAAGCCACCATATAAATGGTTGTCACTTTATAAATAATAATAATAAATATCCATATATTAATTTATCAGTTCAAATATTTATTGGCATTCAGCTCAAATACATGCTTTATGCTGATGTTTCCTTTTTCCTTCTAAAGCTCTTTCACACAGCTCTACTTGTAGATGCACATCTTACTTAGTATGTGGGTTAATTGGTTTTCTTTTCTGGCTTCCTTTATATTTTGACAAAAGTGTAGGCTAGTCACTTATGCATCATCCAAAAGAAGAAATGACTCAATCAAAATACAGTGAAAAGAGGACACTGATTTGCATAAAACTTGTGTATGTTAATTTATATGCATGCAAATTTAAGAAAATATTTCAATATCCCCTGCATCCCACTGCAACTAAGAAGACTGAAGAGGTGAGCTATGGGACTGCTGGGTCTGCTCTTCAAGTTCTCTTGCGAGACAACTTCAAGACCCAGCTCCACCTCCTGCTTCTGTATTGTTAAGCTAGACTTGGACTACATAGTCCTTCACACAGAGGGCTGTCCTCTGCAAAGGACACAAGGCTACCTATGAAGTGTGTTTCTGTATCCATTCCTTGTTTTCGATGCCTTAGTGAGCAGCATTGGAGATGTGCAGTGAAGAAAACCATTCATGTATAAAAGAAGGGAAGAGCAGATCAGGATTATGAGGTTAAAGAAAAATTCATATGGAAATCCCCATTATAACTGTACTTTTACACTAGTGTTACTGCCCAGCCAACAGCTCCCTCCTACATAGGGTTACTTGGAAAAGAGTCTACTTTTGTTTAGTGGGACTTACTCCCAGGTAAATGTGCATACGATTGCCATCTAAAGGTGCCCCTAGAAAGGCAGGCAGGCATATGGCACAGCTCCATTGCTAAAGGTAAGCAGATGCAGTCCCTGGAGTATCTTGGATTGGACACTATGTGGCAATTGCGTACATAATACTTTTGGGGATCCTTGTAGAAAGAATGTAGAAAGAATCAGTGTTACAAGTAAATAAAAACATAATCACAAAGATTTGTAGTCCACTTTTTAACAGTACCACACATAAGAGTCAGAGCAATGAGTATTTGCTTGGCTAGCACATTAAACAGTTGTGGGTGTTTGATGCTTATTTTCTAGTAAAGGCCAAGATTTTGTCATATAACTGGACAAATTTCAATTTAAGACTGTGTGGGCTCAAATGAGAACTTTCCAAAATATGCAATGTAGCACTGAAAACCAGTGGGTGTGGGGAAACTCCAGGGGCAAATCCTGCCCTCTAGATTCACCAAGAGACCACACCGTCTTCCTCCAACTTCATCCCCTTCCCCCTACCACCAAGCATTTGGTGGTTACTCAGGTTTTGTGTAGTTACCCTGCTATCTGTTCCACTGAAATGTCTCTACTGAATCAAATTAACTAGCAGTAAAGACTTTAAGCTACTAATATTTTGGAAGTGGGGGCAGGGGGTTAATAGCACCATTTTGCTTTTGTCCCTGTTCCCTTTATCTTCCACCCCATCCATCTCTGGAAGGTGGCCTTTGAGAGATTCTCCAAAACTGAATTGGGCCTTCAGTCTGAGAGATACTCTTCACGCTTGCTTGACCTCTTGTCATTGAGCATTTCTCAGAGGCATTTGGCAGGACACAGGTAGAACACAAGATGCTGAATGCTGTGGACCTTTGGTTTAATACGCGAGGATTCTACTCATATTCTGAACAGGACTTTAGCTCTTAAACTAACATACTGAGGCAAAATATCGTACATATAATATCAAGACAAATACCTTGGGACTGGATATTCTGATTGAGAGTTACAGAAGTGTAAATTTTCCCCTCTGGCTGCCCCAGGCATCAGGCTAAGACCTGTGTACACACAGTGATGTAAACACATGTGACTTGAACTCTCAGGATAGTTCCAGTGCTGAAGGCCAAGCTTGGTTTCTCTTGCTGGGTCAAAGGATTACAGTTGGGTTCTCATGAGAAAGTAGTCCACTCTAAGTATCCCAGTGCTGGAATTGACCCGGGACTGGCTACAGGAAATCTGCCCTGCTGGGTGACAAAGGGGCTGATGGGAAGTAGCTTTCTTGGGTCAGTTGCTTGCAGGCTGGTGACACAGACTGAGGCCTGACCTGTGAGACAGCCTTGCTTCGGCAATATATAGGATAGGTTCAGTTATGATGCTTGGAATATTCTGTCAAAGGCTATCCGTGAGTGTGCGGTGTGTGTTTTGGGGATTGTATAAGCCTTCATTCCTCTCCCGTCTCAATAAACTACTTATCTACCTCTACAACTTTGTGTGCCTCCTTGCAGGTAAAACTCAGTGCTAGCTTCTGTGCATTTTTGCAGGGTGATTTGCTACTGTGCAATGTTTTGGCCTGGGGACTAAAACTAGGGTGTCAGTTTGGGCCTTGTTTTAGTTATTCCAAGTATATCTAAGAGATCAAGGATGTCAGGCAGGAATGGATGAACTAGGGGTAATGGCAACTCTTTGTGATTCCATTCTACCTTCCAGCTAGTTTGGATGACGATACTCCCTTCACATAGTGGCAAGATGTGGGATAAGTGGCTTTTGAAGAGGACATGTCTGGAAGATACAGGATTTGGGGTGGAGGGTGGGATGTGTGACATCTGCCAAGGTATCTTACTATGCTAGCTGGGGATGATGCAGGCTAGATCAGCTTTGGCTCCAGGCAACATTTTGCATCTGGCGCATTGTCAATCGTCTCTTTACCTCTGCCCCATGACTACCAGTTAAGTTGGACTGGGAGCACCACCACAACAAATGCTTGTGTGTGGTATGTTTGGCAGCTGAAAAAAAAAGTTCTTGCTGGAAAAAAACTCTTGATTGCTTCACAACTACTGAAAACTTCCCCCAGCCATAAGTGGTGAGCACGTATACCTTGGAGAATAACATTATGGGAATGTGTACTCATGATAGGTTTTTCCCACTAGAGTCTCTTTCTTATAGATCTGTCTTGTTCCACTATTTCATTCAGAGCAGTAACCATTCAGAATAACAGCCCCATTTCTTCTCAGGCTAATAAACCACTGCTGGCAGAAAGGTCAGTTCATACCTAACTGAGCTGCTTTAAACACAATCTGCAGCTTTATGAGCCTTTTTTGTCCTAATGTCATCAGATTAGGAAGAGGATCACATGAAGGGGACATCAGTTAGTTCTGACACTTCACATTCTTATCAGGAGCACCTGAGTATTAAATGTCTGCAACAGGCCAGAAATTCAGAAAAAGTTGCTATGGGGCTATTAGCATATTAACAAATTTGATTTCCCTCCTATCAGGTTCTTGCAGCTCTGCCCTCTGAAGAGATACAATCTGTGCCTTGCAGGAGTAATTTTTTGAATTGAGCCAGCAGTTAAAGAACATTTAGTGCAATGTTCTTGCTGCTACATGAAATGAAATTTCTACACTAAAGTTTAAGGAGCATCCATAAAATGCACTCACCACTGGAATACCGTGAAGGATCCAAGGCAGATGAACGATGTGGCTAGCTATTCCAGTTATGTCAGTGTGATCAGCAGGGATGTGCCGAAGCTCCATGGAATCTGTTCCTCTAGCATTCAGACTTCCTCTTCTGGAAAGTGAGCTGAACTGAGAAGCCTGAAACTGGAAACCTTCTCTTGTCACATGCAGCAGCATATAGGCTCCTGTACATGGCCTGAAAGAGGGACACTGCTAGGGCAGTGTTTGCACAGGGCTTCATTCCTGGCAAGCACTGCATGAACACTGGACACACTTGCCAGAAATTCAGACCCAAGGCCAGGTCAAAGTGGCCTTGAGTCAGCAGAGCTGAGCCAGGGAATCCAACAGATTCCTTACATTTCCCTAGTGATCTGCCCATCTTAAATCAAAGCAGAGATTTTCTGCCCAGTATTATATTTCTGCCATAAGAACAGCCATGCTGGATCAACCTAAAACCTTCTCTAGTTCAGGATTTGGTCCCTCAATAGCCAACCTAATGCTCACAGGAAGCTCACAAGGAGTTTGAGAGCTACAGCACCTTCCTACATGCATTCCAACAAAAAGTATAGAGGTCTGTTACAGGAGGTCCTGGTTCTCTTCAGACATAAGTGGGTTTCAAGTGGTAATTTAAAAGTTAACTAACCCATGAATTGTGGGGATGAGAAAAAAAACCATGCATCCAGCTGGGGTTGTTTAACCCACAAACAATGTCAAGTGCCCAAGTATGGACCGTACAGAAACAATTTGTGAATGCTGTATTCATAGGATACTGCTGGAAACTGGAAGCAGCTCATGCATAGAGCACGTCCTCACAATTTGGTGGGTTAATGAAAGCTGCTGCTATGGCCAGTCAGTCAGCATATAGCCACCATGAAGCATATTGCTTGATAACCTTCTCCTATATGAATCCAAATAATCCACTTTTAAAGCCATCCCAATTGGTAGCCACCACTACTACATCTTGGCCAACATCAGTTCTTCAGGGAGTCCTACAAGTCTTTTCCTACTTTCTAACTGGGGGCTTCAGAACTAGGCCATATGGATGTGCAACATATGCTCTGCAACTGGACTAGGGTTTCTAAAGTAGGCTTTAACTGTTCAGGACACTAATATGGCTTGCACAATCACTGAGGGTTAAACAAGCCACCATGACTTGTTTAATCCTCAGCACATGTGCAATGTGATCGGCTTGAGGATTTCCCCCTCCAACAAGCCATGTTGCCTGGGTCTAGACAACAGAATAATCTCACTCAGGTGGTTAATAGGCAAATCATGCTTTGGACATCCCAAGAACTCAAGAAGTTATCATGTAAACTGGCCCACTTTCTACTTTACTTGAAGGATAGGACACTCTCCAGGAACTCTTTTTCTACCTGATGAGGAAAAAGCTAACTTGCTTTTTTTATGCCTCTGTCATTTCATGGTTGGATCATTCAGCACTTGCTTGTCCTATTGAGTGTTCAGATGTTGAAGCTCATGACGCCACCAACAGGCTATTATTATTAATAATAATTGATTTAATCTGTACCAAGACTTTTTAACAAGAAACGTGGCAGTCAAAAGGCACATCTATACTCAAGGATTGGCATAGGGTTCTAACAAGGGGAAACAGATAAAACAGAAGAGGCAGGAGAAGCTACAGACATGGGTCAAGTTTTTAGGGGTTTTACAAATAAGCTTATAAAAATAGGGATTGCCTGGCATTAAAGCAATGGTTGTATTTGGCAAAAGCTAACACTCATAATGCTCACCCACTTCTCACTATCAGCTGATCCTATCAAGTTATACTTAAAGGTCTGCAGGTAAACAAGCAGTCATATCTTTCAAACACATTGCACAGTTATTTAGACAACTTAGAGGCCAAAACAAGGACTTATCTATCCATTAAGCCTGATGGTTAAGTGTTTGTATTATGTCCAAATGTTACCTGCCCTGAAACATTAGGCAAAGGGTGGGTGAACAGCAGTACTTATTCAGCTCTATAAATAAACCTAGACACTGAATGGGAAAGTCATCTTTGGGGAAGAACTCTAGCACAGTGACAGAACACATGCTTTGCATGCAGAAGGTCTTCAGGTCAGTCTCTGGTACCTCCAGTGTAGGGCTAGAAGATACATCTTGCTGAGGCCCTGGAAAGCTGCCAATCAATAGACAGTACTAAGCTAGGTGGCTAATAGTCTATTGAACAGCTTTCTGTGTAAGGTATTGCCTCTGTCTGTTAATCCAGTGAAACATATTCTACCATGCAAGCATGGAGAGGAGGCAATACTTCGAAACCTCCTAGCACTTTAGACGAAGTCTTGCTTGTGGACTCTGCAGCCCTTCCCATAAAGCAGCCTGCACAGAACTCAAGTTCTTGGTTCTTTCTGGGTCACACACTGCTCCTTCTTAGCAAATTCTTACTACTCTTTAACAGTGTGAATTTACATTTGATTCTGAAATAATGGAATATAACCACCAGTGAAGTGTGGCATCTTATTTGGAGTGTGAAGGGATAGTAATGAAAATAAGTAACTAGCCTTTCAGAGTTAACCAAGTGGCTTCTTGCCATGGTGGTGCCCACAGAATATTTTGAGTGCAGCAGAGTGGCACCATACATTATGTGCAAACTTACTGAGGGTGGCACCACCTCCACAGTGCATTTATGTTGAGTCTTTTTTCCAATTGTGAGGAACCCTAAGTGGCTTACAGAGCTCCAACTTATTCTTACAACAACCCTGTGAGGGAGACTATGCTAAGAGTAAGTGAATGACCTAAAGTCACACAAGGAGCCACATGGTTGAGTGAGAACTATAACCCTCAGGTTCCTGTCCAGCACTAATCATCACACTATTTTCTGGCAAGGGATATATCAGAAGATGCAACCCTAGAACAGCATGGTTCTGAGTGGCATTCCTGAAGCACTGATACGGCATTCATATGCATTTGCACAAGTTTATACTTGCACAAATCTGAACTCCTGAAATGTACACATTGTCCCCAAATACCCAAATCACTGAAAAGCACATTTTTACACTTTAACCTCTGGGCACATTTCTTGGTCATATTTGCAGAAAAAGAAGTCCACACGTATGTATAATCCACACAAGCTGGTCTGCTGATAAACTGGAGTATTCGAGTCTTAGAAATTTGAATGCATTTGAGTCCATTCCGGATTTCTTGGACATCCATAATCCTGCTAGTTTTTCAAACAACATGTCAAAGGTATTTTCTCTATTTGGCTAGAAAGCCACAACAATCAAATAAATATTCACAGTGAAAAAAAGGGCAAAAGACAGAACTATTAGGAAGAATGAGGAGTTTAATAAATTGTTCTGTATGGCACTAAGATTCTATCACATTTATCATCATCAAATATAGGAAACAGTATTATACAAGTAACAGCATATTACAGGGTAGGCAAGTTTGCAGCCCCTAAATATGATAACTACATCCCATGACCATTGACTACAGTGGCTGAGGCAGACGAGAACTGCAATCAAACACATCTGAAGGAAGACAGGTTGCCTACCCTTTGTTCCAAAGCAGGTTCAGATGTTCTAGCTTTCTGAAATATGTATGGCAAATGTATGGCATGCTATTGATTTAACTGGTATCACCAAAGGCATTACCTTTGCACAAGAATACATTTTTGGTTAATGAAGCAGACTGAAAAGGTACCAGGAAAGTTGCTAATATTCTGGAACTGCCACAGAGAGATAGGAGTAACAGAACATACTTGCTTCCCCTCTTTGTTCCCTGTAACCATACATACATGCATACAATTCCTACTGGATTGCCATGGCACCACCCTGCCAACTAACTTACACGTGCACCTTTGAATTAGCCAGTTAAAAACCTGGCTGCAGTCATGGCCAAATCCTGAAGCATCCCAATCTTCCAGTCAGAAAGCATAAGCCCCATCCAAGCATCCTTAATGACACCTTTTATTTTGAATATTGCACTGCTGAGGTCCTGTACAGTCAGATGCAAAGAACTCAAGGGGCAAGGAACATCTTTGAGTTTCCTATTCATTCTGAAGAACGAAACTATTGTTCTGTTTGTTTTGGCTTATCATGATTCCAGCCAAAGCTTTTGGTATTTCCCTTTTGTAAGAATACAGTACATAAATTCATTATGTACACACCACACCTCAGCTTAAAGACTTCTATAGATTCCATTTGTTGTTTCACATGTACACATGCAGCTTACATGCCCATGTGAATGATGTGGTTTAAAAGTAGAAAAGCAGGAGGTAGCTAGAACTACCTGACTTCAGAGAAAAGGGAACTCAAAGGTCTGGTGCAGTTCACGCAAAGCCCATAATACAAAATGTTTTCCTCAGAGCTACAGTTCTGCTTTGAAAATAGGAAATAGTAACAAGTAGGTGTTCCTTCTGCTACAGAAACAGTAATTATATTCTACCACAAGGTGGTGCTAACGTGTTGTCAAGAAATTCATGCTGAAAAAGCACAGGGAGTGGCAAAGTAAAATAAACTTTGTTACTAAGTAAATCTTTTAGTAATATTTAAAAGGTTTTGCTCTAGAATTAAGTTACCAGGAGATGTTCAAAAGATCAAGACCACATAAATTTAGCAGTCAATTATAAACTTTGCAAGGTTGAGACCACACTACTGCTGTGAGATGGCCTGTCTTAAGAAAAGGTGCAGCAAAGTTTAGATACTGCAAGGAATGAAGTGCATGGGGGATAAGAACCTGTATAAAATACTGTTTTCTTTTGCTAGTGACAAGTCTGCAAACAAAGTAAAATCCCAGATGGAGAATATAAGACTTTACTGTAGGGTTTCCCTATAAAATACAGTGATATTGGCAGGACTGCTAAATTCAGAATGAAAATGAACCAGCACACATGTAAGGCAATCCACGGGTGAGGGAGAAGGAGAATGTGGGCACACTGTCATTTCTGTTTTTACTCAATATCTCACATTTGGCTCCTGTATAGGTGGCTGAGTGTGACAGGCCAAGGAAAACTGATAAACAAGGCAGTTAACCATACAACACAGCAAACAACACACCACAGGTTAACTGCGCAGTTGTTGAGCCCCTAAATAACCCAGAGGTCTGAGTTCAGGCATTCAGCAACCTACAGCAGCTGACTGTGCACTGCTGGACAAAAGCAGAAGCTCATATACTGCATGCAACATGCTCACTCCCTCCCACTCATGCATGGCTGTGTGTTGTTTGGTTCAGGCAAATCAGGTTAATGAATAATGGCATCATTCAACATATGGAGTCGATTTTGGAGTCAAAGCGCAGCTTATTCTGAAAGAAGGAAGTAATGATCCAGTAAATAATGATTATACAATAGCCGACTACAACGTATTTCTACATTTCAGGGACTTAGTTTTCCTTTCAATGACTAAGTCACTGGTGGCTTGGCTTTGCTACCACTGATCAAAATTTAAAATGTTATGCAAAAGCGTGCAAAGTTTACATAACAAAAACTGAAAGTAATCAATAGCCTGCTACAAGAGACCCACTGAACATACAGACTTTTAGCGATAACCTCTTCAATTAGAACAACTAATATTTCAAAATGAATTACTATCCACAAAAGTAGATATGGCATTTATTGGTCACAATAAAAAATCAACCTGACACCTCACTATAACACAATTGTAGTGCCAGGATAATGTCAACATGAAGTGAAACAAGGGCACCGAAGGTAGGCACTCTTGGTCTTGGAAGAAAGCACATGCATGCATGTTAGCATTGATTTTGTGTTTTCCTGTTTGGACCAAGTTTACATAATTCATCTATTACACAATGCA
The DNA here is from genome assembly GCF_004798865.1 of Varanus komodoensis. Taxonomy (NCBI): domain Eukaryota; kingdom Metazoa; phylum Chordata; class Lepidosauria; order Squamata; family Varanidae; genus Varanus; species Varanus komodoensis. The sequence continues at coordinate 5,097,411 of NW_025335438.1, forward strand.
CAATCATTTTAGACAAATCAGCCAAAACAATTTCACTGATGGCACACAAATAAAACCAGGAGAAATATGTATAATTGTGGCTTGCTCACAACAAAATACAAGGAAGCATTTTCAAAAACAGCTTCTGATTTGGGATGAGACAGTGCTGAAGGTATTTGCTAAAAATGCAAATAATATGGAAAGAAAGGACTCCAGTTTTCCTGAAGATGTATACTGTAACTTTTGTAGGCCTGAACTACTTTTTAATCTCATCTGCAATGGACTGTTAAACAAAATACACCTTTGGCAATTCAGAATGAAAGTAAGTGAGGCTAGCTTTACAGTTCATGTCTTATGCAATGCATTCAAAAGGCGTTTCTCTCCACCACACTGCACTGGCACCACAAAGGCAGGTGGTACAGGGATTCCCCCATCTCAGGAACTGACGCCTGCATTTCCTGCTCAGCTCTCCGCTTGCTTGGTTGTAGGCCTGTTTGGAGGCTGGAGCTTGAATGTGCTGAAGTAGTTCACTACTTGCTGTGGCACTTCTGCCAGGACACTTTGGGCAAGAGCCTCTTTGGGAGCCTTAAACAAAGGAGAGAGTCAGAAGACAAACAAACAAAACACATGGGGATAATCTTCCCAAGTTCCAAGTGACTTGGGAAGACAATTATTATTGATGATGATTATGACAACAATGATGATGATGATAATAACAATGCATTTTCTATACTGACCGTAGCCAAAGCTCTCTGGGTAGTTCGCAACATTAAGTCACTCATCCAGATTTCAACCAGTCCCAACCCTGTTTACCCTGATTCTACCTACTCTTGGAAGTTATACGGAAGCTTGCTCATTCTCTCTCCCATTCTCTCTCTCACACACTCACTCACTCACTCTTACTTGCCTATTTCCATTGGTTTAGGGTTATTCACTAAGTATTGACTAGCTCCTACCTGCTCAAAAGCTGGTGTGCTTTATGTGTTTAAAGGTAGTGTGCCAAGTGCTTGGCAGATCTCAGGGAATAAGAATACCCAGAAAGAATAATTTGTATGTAATGCCCATATAATTTGCCGTGGTGCAGTGCTGTAACTCAACATAAAAATTAAGCAACCGAGTTTGCTTAATTAGTGGATTTTCCCCTAGCATCTATAACCTGAACCTTAGCCTATAGGATCTACATACTAATTTGAACTACTTCTCCAAGGACAATCCTTATATATTACAGGAATCAAGTATATGATGCTATAAGCAGGATCCAACTTTCATAGAAAGTGAACCCAGTTAGAGAGTGAGAAAAGCAAACTATTAACTAGAAAGTTTAAAGTACACCACACAGTGGCAAGAAATCAGCATATAAAGACCAAACATTTTTCCCTTCCTTGCCCAGGCAGTTTCCCAGGCAAGTACTGGAAAATAAAGAATGGGGATGCATTAATTTCAGCTTTTCAGAAAGGAGAAGAAATGAAGCATAAAATGTGCAGAATCCTATTACAAGATTTGAAACACAAACAGGTATTGAAAAGTACTTTCTACAGCACAAAATAATGTTTATGTTTCACTTTCATCCAACAAATAAAATTGCCATAAATAAGATGGTATTTATGCAATAGACTTGTGATCCAGACTTGTGATCCCCAGCTATTTCACTCCGGGGTGACTGATCAGCTTTTTCGTATTAATTGGATGCAACTGGACACTATGGTAGTGCGCGCGCTCTCTCTCTCTCTCTCTCTCTCTCTCTCTCTCTCTCTCTCTCTCACACACACACACACACACACACACACACACACACACACACACACAGAGGACACAACAGTGATTTCTCTTCACACAATGCACTAGCCAAATGACTCAGTTCCTACATTATGGCTAATTCTCAACTACTTCTACATTTTGATCAAACAGTTCCTTAATGAAAACAAATCAATTATTCTCCTACCTTCTCCCAGCTGTCTGTCTTTTTTCTTAAACAGCAATTATAGGCACAGAACAGGTAACAGGTGCATTTACAAAAGGCGCATGCCTGATCCCTGAGCTGCTACCCTATCAAATAACCACTGCTGTGCTATTCTGCTAATGAATAACAGTGAGTCTTGCAATATTCTGGCTGCTGTATGGGCAAGAATGCTCAGGTTTCTCTTAAACTTTTGAATCAGATATTCAGTTGATGATCTTCAGGCATCCGATAGGGACCTTCTGGCTTATAGGAATGTTGTTCTATCTATTCCTTGTTTATCAACTAACTCAGAATAAAACACCCAAGTTTAGCATTCATTGTTCTTTTGATCAGCCCAGGTAGAAAGAAGCTGAAGGCTGAATACTATATTCTCTTACTAGCATAATGTCCATTAGAAACAATACTTACATGCTGAAACTGTCTAAATGGCACAAACTGGACAATATCCCTAATAGCTGCTTCTCCTGAACGAGATTTCAGAGCTCCACTGTCACTGTCTAGGAACTCCATGGCACTGAAATCAGCTCCTCCAACACCAACAATGATAATGGACATAGGTAGCTTGGCAGCATTAACAATGGCAGATCTGGTCTCATCCATGTCTGTTATCACTCCGTCAGTGATAATCAGGAGAACAAAATATTGCTGTTGAACAAATACATACTTTATCAAACAGGGAAGATGAGAAATATATTCCTGAAATAAAGTAGGAAATGGAAGTAATATTCCACCAAATCAATTGTAAAAAAGCTTCATTTGATTTACTTTGAGTCGCAAGCATTCACCAGAAAAATAATCCTTTTGCAAAACCAGAGCAACTCTCTGGGCCTATAAAACTTTCAAGACAATATTATTTGCCCCTTCACAATGCCCAATATTGATGCTTGCAATTAAGGCAGCTTAAGAAAATGAATTTATTTATTTGTAATCCTGACTTCCCTTCTTCCATGGAACTCAAGGTGGCTTTCATCTTTCTCCTCCTCCTGCTCTCAATCTTATCCCTGTGGGGGAAGTTGAGCTGAGAGTCTGCAACCAGCCCAAAATCACCCAATGAGTTCCATGGAAGAGTGGGGACTAGAACTCAGACTGCCTGAGTCCCAGTCTCACACTGTTAACCACTGCACCACAATAGCTCTTCATGGCAGTCAAAATATTCCAAATGTTCTTGCCACTTAGCTGTGGTTTTGTGCTTACCACTGCTCTGGCCTCCCACTCAGTTTAATGGAAGTTGTGTTGCATAAGCAGCACCATGTTTTAGAGGCTTCTGAATTATTAAACCAAGGCAAAAAGCAAGGATCCATAAATGCAGAGCTCTGGGCAGGAACGAAGGACTTCAGAGGCATTTCCAGCACAACTACAGGGACAGACCCTTGCCTTCCTCCTAGGTCTAAAATGGTTTAGGGGACAGCTTTTTGTCCATGTCACTCAGCTTCAGATAAGCTTAGAGTATTTCCAAAGCCCAGCACATCTATAAGCATAAAGCTTCTGCCTCCCTTTCCAGTTCTGAGCAGGAAATTTGTGGGCTCTTGGTTCTCCACTAGGAAAAAAGCCTTGCAAGTCAGTTTATACATGTGCATGTGTAGAGTTGGATGCACTCTTCCTTCATGGAAAGACATTAAACTCTAGCATGCTTACTCAAGCAAGATATTGTGATTTCATGGGCAATTAGTTATATATTCAAGTTGCTGGACATTTTTGAGTAAGTTAATTGAAACAAGGCTAATAAGTTCTAGGATATCCTTTTGAAAAATGTCTCTCCAATATGTAATCTAACAAAAAAGAAAGACAGTCTACACATTTTTGTACTGAATTGCTTAGCTTGGCAAATGGCTACAATGACATCACTTAATTTTACAGTGACATTTTTAAATATTATGTTTATCCAAACTTCTTTTCTCTTGTGAGGAACAAATTATTGTTAAATGAATCTCATGGTAGAAATCAGTTCTCCATTATTGGTAAGCTTGGCAATTCTGTCCCTTTCTATCCCCAGTATAAAGGAAAAGTGCACATAACCATACAGTTAACAATATAGTACTTACTGAAGCTGTTCTTTGCTGAGTAGCTGCAGCAGCAAATTTAGCCACATGATTTATGATTGGAGAAAAGTAGGTGGGTCCATACAATTTTACCTGAGGGAGGCACACCCGATATGCATCCACAACACCTTGAATTCCTAGAGGAAATAAATGAAAATTCCTCACTACATTTTAATTTGATGGTTCTTTGCACAGCTTTATGAAACTTCTAATGCACTGAAGATTCAGTAAGCATTTATATCTAAAACAGCTAGTACTTATGGAGGAAAAATTATCTGAGCCCCTCCCCCACCCTCAGCACCAAACAGGTAATTGAATAAATTAGTCAAATATCAGAGAAAGGCAGACTCCCAGGAAATCTGGGAAACTATCATCTTATCACTAAGATTTTGTGGGAATTCAAGAACCAAGAAGTTGGAAATAGTGCTCTGAAACACAGTACTAAAGAGAGAATTTCATTACTATATAAAGCATTTGCACTCAGTTCCATTAACTTTCCAGTTATGAAATGTGCACAAATGCAAACTTCATGGAATAACATGTATGAAGTTTTCATAATTTAACCAGCTGCCTTAAGAATTTCTTATTTGAGGTGCTACATTTGTGAACATTTCTAAAAATAATTTATTTCCCTATCTACAACCTTTTGCTGCAAACATTTTTGGGTTAAAAACACCAGAAACTTTTGATCAGTAAAATTTCACTCTCCAGCTGACATCTACCAGCATTTCTTCTAGTCATGTAATCTTAATGGAACTATTTTATAAATACAAAATCAACACACTATTAGCTATAAGCCTAGAAATGTCAGGCACCCTTTGAGATCCTTATTCTAAAATTTCATAACTTACCATTGCAGAATGGGTTTGATGGGTTAAAGTTTAATGGGAACTCATGTGACACCTGTGAACACATGAAAGAGGATTCTTTAATAAATCCATTTCTATTCAGGCAGCTTTCCACCAAATTATGTAATTACATTTTCTTTTTTAAATGGATTTTTAAACTGCCTTTTGGGATGAATTATCTTCTGAAGGCATATACTTTACCTGCCATGAGGGAGGGATTTGAGCACCAAAGCCAAAAGCTGGGAACAACTTATCTCTGTAAAAGCAATTTGGAGAAAGCAATTATGAAAAAAAAGTTCAATTATGCACTATTCAGAAACAGAAGATGCAAATGTATTGCTAGTACTATTATGAAACTCTGACTATTTTTCAAAACGGTACTTCATTTCTCTCTTAGTAAGGATGTCACTTGTTTACCTAATGGTTTGGATCATTAGTTAGTGAGCTGCACAACTCACTTACCTGGGAATAAATGCTATTAATCCAATGGGATTTCCCTCTGAACAGACCCATGCAGAATTGTACTGTACATGGATAAAGAAAGATTCTCTTTGCTGTCGTGCATTGGTCAGGGGGCCCTATGACAGGAGAAGCTTTTTGGCAGTTGCAACTGGCTACAGGGGATGGAAAACCATCCTTCAGCAAACTTCCTTACATCAACTTATTTTAGCATTCAACCCTATATTTAATTATTTTTTATGAGTTGCTTTTCAGCCCAAATAAGCTCCCCACCCCAAGTCAACTTGTGTTAATATGTGAAACAATTTAAAACGTAAACGTTTGACAAATATAGAAGGAAAACTTACGCATCATAGTCCTGGATGACCATCCCCACAGACCAAATAGCAGTCAGGTATTCATTTACCCCATTTGGGCTGATGTAATGTAGGGAGTGTGGAGAATGAGGATCTCCATTAGAGCCAGTAAAGTCAATGCCAACCTTTCAAAACAATACATCACTGGTGTTAAGATAGCTTTGCCTCTCATTAGCAGTGTGAATACAGGTCAATAGTAGGACTATGCAGAATAAAGGATAGGAGATGTATTAAGTGTTGGTTTTCCTGTGCAATTAGCCTAATTTTAGTATTACTGTTTAAAAACTAGATAAAACCAAACAGCATGTCTACTGAGTATGGCAGACTCTCAACTTAAAATCAAATGAAAAAAAAATTCCTCAGGTTAGTCTATTTGAGGGAACACCGTCATAAGTTGATCTTTCTGTGAAACCTACTTTATAGGGTGCTGTGAGGATAACATGGGGAAGGAGAAGAACCTAAAATGCTAACCTGAGCAACTTGGAAAACAGAATATAAACATTTAAGTTTGCAAACATTTACATCAGCAAGAGTTTTGATGGAGATTGACATTGACTATCCAAAGCTACCTTTGTGATACAAATAATGAGTGTCTGTACATATGTACTTTTACTTCTGAACTACAAGCTTCCCACCCACCAGTGCCAGGCAGAAATAAAGCCAGTGCACACAACATGCTTGCTCCATACTTTTCTGAACCTTGAGTGCATAGGTTCCCTGGCCAGCTGTCTGAATCACAGCTACTGTTGCTGAGGATCTTTACAACTGCTGCATCTCTGCCTATCTTATGTTATGATAAATCTCTTGCACTGGTTCTTCTCAAGTGGATATGGCCCTCTTTCTTCAATTAAAGTATGAGTTATAGTCTACTTACAGTAAAATTCAGCTGGCAACCTCCCATGATATAGTCAAGGAAAGTGCATTCCATGATAATCTGGAGAGAAAGCACAAAAGACTCAGTCATACACTTAGGATAACAGATTTTTTCCCAGAACTCAGTTTCACCCCTCTAATTATGCGGAGTCATTTATACTATCAGCAGGCTTTTCAACTAAAATTATCCAAATACATGTGCATTAGGGTCAAACAGGGCTATTCACAAGTGTGCCAGACATAGCCTTTGAAAATGTATCCAAGTAGAGACTTAAAATGCAAGTAAAATGAAAACAACGGAGCCCTAACATTGTGTACTACAGATACAGTAATCAGAACTGGCCACAAGATTCCTGATACTCTCTTTCTACAGTTAAATGTTGCCTTGACTGAACAGAAAAGGAAGAACTATATAAGCTTATAGAAGATATGCACAGGCCTCCTCCATGGTCGGTGCTGTATGTGCCAAGAAGAATGGTGTGAGGAAGGAGAGAAGGGAGAGAAGACGCTGGGCTCTGTTATGTCTCATGGGAAATTGAACAACCTTTTTGGCCCAAGTTAGTGCTGGGTGATGTCACAGTTAGTGCTGGGTGATGGGACAAGGTTCACACATATTGATACAGATACACACAGATATAATTACAAGCAGAGCTGCATATCAGCTTGTAATGATGGGGAAGTTTAAACCTCCTCTCTCAAGCTGCTGGGGTCAGCTGCTGGGGACTTGTCATTCACCTCTCTCAAGCTGCTGGAGTCTTGTCATTATTCCATTAATGCTAGTGCAACTGCTGATGTAACAAGTAACACATGCAACCCTCAGCCTCATTAAGTTGTAATGAGCTTTCAGAACAGTTTACAAAAAGAGAATCAAGGTATTGAGCTTGGCTCTAATGCAAGCATGAAAAAAGGGGTTCAGCAAGTGGTCATAGCTTTGTGCAAGCAGAATAACATAATTTAATACTTCCCCCAGGACTGAAGCTGTAACTTTCACATGAGGTTTCTGTCCAATGGTATAATGAACAGTTTACTGCTGTAAACTGAGTGCCTGAACATGAATGCAACATGAGGATGCTCACCTCACAGTGTTTAATGCTCACAATGCCTGAATTTTTGTAGCTTTTCTTCTTTTGCTTCTTCTTTTCATTAATGCATTCATATTCAACCTAGATAAACATAACAGAGCAGCAGGGCAACAATGGTTACATATCAGTTGTGACACGCATGCTTAGACATTTGTTGAACTTGAGGCAGCCTAGGGTCCTCTCACATATTACTACTTGGAACAGGGAATAAATGCAATTTAGCAAAATCCACTTCCATGGGCAAAGAGGCTCTGAAGTATCACACTGATCGCAGAAGGCTCTACTGTTGCTCACCACTAGTTGCCAAATCACAGTATACTGCCTGCACGGGAAAAGCTGGAGGAAAGTGACAAAATGCCCTGTGTTCAATTACAGTTATGCTATTATTTAGAATTAGCACTAATGATTTTATTACACTGGTATTCTGTCCACCCTCCCAGATAGAAGAATTGACAGACTTGTGATATTACTTGAAAGCAGTAGGCCAGAACTAAATGCCCTAACTGCTTCCAATCCTGAGAGAAGGAAATGTAAGTTAGGTATGATAGCAGTTATTTTACAGAAGAATGCCAAAACTAATTTCAAAGGAAAGAAACAAGCCAATTTTAAAGCAGGGTTTCCAATCCTGTGTTTCCCTAAGCCATAGGTAAGACTAAGCATGCTTTGTCTGGCTTCAAATAGAATGGCACACCACGCTTAACTGAAAACAGAAGTGAACATTTTTTCCTTGCACCCATGACCGAGAAGGGGTGTGTGGTAAGCACACTAGGCTAAGCTCATCATGCACATAATGCTGAGCACTTGGATTCAGCCACTGTGTCAGCTGACTTAGGAAAATCTTATAACCAGCGTGGTCACTGGAGTGTTTGATTAGGGACCTGGAAGATTTAGGTTCTAGTCCCACTAATGAAGATCACTGGCCAATTAGGCTAAGTAAACTGCCTTGGCTTCCTCATTAGAGGAAAAAGATGGGATGCAAATACAATGATGCAATAGTAATAAGCAGCAGCAGCAGTAACAGTAGTAATAGTCTCACTACTGAATTTGGAGGCCCAGAGCAAAAAGGGACTGCTTTAAAGAAGGAGCAGCAGGGACATGAGTGTGGCCTGAGCTGGATTCCTGGGGGAAGGGATTGGCCCCCTAAGCTCCTGGAAGCTTCCGCTTCTCTTTTAAAGTTAAAAAGCTGCATCTAATGGCTGCAAGCTGCTTCACATTCTTCTTCTCCACACTGCAGCCCCCCCCCCCACACACACACTTCTACCAGGTCTGTTCTTAAGGGTCCCATAATCCTCTGGACAAAAGCGCATGGGGGCTGGGGAAGAAGAGGGGAATGTGTGATATAAGAAGGTACACACTAACGTTCATTTGCTCTTTGTATATATTTATTTTAATTATTTTGTACAGTACAAAATGTATCTTCCCACCCTCCAGCAGTTCATGTTATCTCAGCAACTTCTAAAACAGTCCTGTAAAGTAGGATCAGTATTTTCCCTGAAACGCAGATGGAAATTGAAATAAAGCAGCTTGTTCAAGGCTACCAGTGAGTTCATGGCAAAGTAGAGTTTTCAACCACTTGTGTGTGGCTCTATTTTTACACCATTTCCTATAAATACTACTACATCCTTTCCTAGAAGTGCAGGCTCTATAAAACTCCAAACAGATGTGTTATTTCAATGAACATGAGAAAAGGTACACAGACTTACTGGTGAGTGCCGAGATGCTTCTTTCAGTTTTGACATGGTGGTTTGAAAGATCCCTATGAGATCATGTGACCCATCACTGTCATAATCATAGCACTCAACCTATACATGAAGTATCAAGAATATTATACATGTAACATTGGAATAATGAAATTTAGCTGAGTAAGGATAAAAAATCCTAAATCACAAGCCCTTGCCACTCCTAAATATCATCCCCAAAATGTTTATTAGAAGGGCAGAACTAAAATGCATCAACAAAGATCTACAGAAGTAACACTGTGCTTTCAGTAAGATTGTTCATTAAAATACAGATAATATATAATCTTCTGTTATGGCTCCATTTCCGTATGCCACTTAAAAGTATCCAATTTATCTCCACTTTTATTTTAAAATATTCTTTTTGAAGAAATTAAAGTAGCGTGTGTGCTAATGTTGCTTTGTTACTATCTGATCTCCTTTGGGTCCACTGCCAACCCTATTTGAGTACACGACAGCACAGTTCTACTCGGCAGTAAGTCTCATTTGTTTTAATTAGGCTTACACACAGGTAAATGGGTATAGGTTTACAGTCTAAGACTGGTTTCTTAAAATAGTTAACACACATGCACATGCACTCCTCACCAATGCAAACATGCAGGCACTACTATCTCCAGAGAGAATTATTGCAAACAGACTTTCATGTAATGAAAGCACACAGCATTAAAGTGAAGCTGCATTTGGAGAAAGAGAAGTGGAGATGACCTATACTTAGAATCATTTCTAAATTTTCTGTAATAGTTAATTTGGTGATCTATCAGAACTTTAACAACTATCTTCACCCAAAACAGTAGGCCATTTGACCTTGTGCTTTTTTTTCCTTCAGAATTAATCCTGTCTTTGTGACATGCATGTTATTCATGTCTCCCACCTACAACAGGATGAATGCATGCATGCTTTTGACAGAAGTCTTCAATGACTCACTTCAACACACACACACACCAGAAATAATGTAATGAGATATAAAAGCAAGTCGCTCATGTATAATGACTGAACACCTAGTCATTTTAACACGTGGAAAGGTAGTTGGGTCAGGTAGAGATAGAAAATAATTTTACTTACTAAAATGAAATAGCCAGCTACATAAGACACTGTACACATAAAGCATTAAAACATTGTTTAATAAGTCATAATAGCATAATGATGTTCCTCAGTAATCATTACAGCAACATAGTTTTAGTTCAAACTGCTTCCTAGAAAGTAGCAAGACCTTATTTCATCTTTTCCATTTTCAAAGACGGATACAATGTCACAGGCTAGATTTTTAACACCATGGCACAGATTTAGGAAAACAGGGTTTTAGTTCATGCAGCAGATGCAACCTTCTTGAATTCAAGGACATTAGGATATGTGAGTGAGTAGGTAGGGCGATAAGTTGTCTCTTGTCTAAAATGCTATGAAAATGTATCTTATGGACACATTATGCAATGTTTGCTATTTATTCTTTCACTTTAAAGATATGTTTACTGCTAACACAATGCAGCAGTTGGAAGCACTACAGAGTGAGTCAGGAGGGCAGGGGGAAATCTGGGAAGTGAATTCAAGTTAGTACAGGTTAAAGCAGCCCTGTAAATAAGCACACATAAATTAAATTGTAATAGCCTGCTGTGGGTTGGCAGAGGAGAGACAGAGAATTCCAAACTTCCTACTGCTGCCCCCTGCATTTCTGTGCTGAACATGAAGGGCCAGAGAGCTTTGCTCTGCTCCTCACCATAGCCTGCTCACTTGCCTCCATATAAAGTGGCTTAAATACATGTTGAGATACCTATTCTGGAGAGAATCCCTGCAGCTATCCCTGCTATTAGATTGGGAGCAAACAGCACAGATGCAAGAGGTATAAGACACTGCTGACGACAGAGTGAGCATTATTTCATTCTTAATAGTTTGAAAGAGTCCCTACCTCTGTACAGAGAAAAACTAAAATGGGCAGGTCAGATGATATCAATGGGTTTAGCTACACCTAGTGCTCACTGAGCCTGCAGAGAGGCTTATGGGGAACAATCTGAGCCCCCCACCAGGAAATGGTTGTGCACTCTGGCTTAAAGGAAGTTAGGCAACTGAACTATAGAGGCTACAATGAATTTCATAAGCTATGCATGCTAAGTAGTAAAAAAGCATTAGGAATGCTTTATTAAAACCCTTCCAGACACAACTGCATCACATCAACCTTGCAGACTTCTACCTCAAGCAGAATAGCTGTTCCTTATAAAGGATTGTTTTATTTCAGTCTATGCATATTCTCATGACATTAAGAGCAGAATCCTATGCATATTTCAACAGAAATAGGTCCTACAATTCCAAGCACTCTCCAGCCAACCCATGCTGAAAGGGAAATGTTTGGAGTTATAAGACTTTCCCTGTTTAAACATGCATAGGACTGTGCCTCAAGGCTTTTAGGAACCAGCACAGCTGCTGCTTCCATATTAACAAATTCTTACATTTTCAGACTAGGATCATAGACATTGCAAAGGCTATTCAACAGCAGGAGATAGTTTGCAATGTTTCATATTCTCAGAATAGAGATGTAATGAATAGCTACATCTAAGTACTCTATGTAATGAATAGTTCCTTGTTTTGGTAAGACAAATCCTATGGGTGAACAGTTCCCAGGTCTGGGAACTGGGATGTTCACCTGTTCTGGATAGATTTGCACTCCTTGGGAAGGAGCAGATATAGTTTTGGAGTGCTCTTGGATCCATCTTTGTCACTGAAGTCCCAACTGACCTGAGTAGCCCAGAGTCCCCATTTCTAGGAAGGTCTACCAACAGTGATCCATGCACTGGTAACCTCACAATTCAATTACTACTCTATGTGCATGGTTTGGAGCCGAAATTAGTGCAGAAAATAGCAACTTGGCTGGCTGCTGGGATACCCAGCTACACTTGCATCACACTTGTGATAACTATATTTGCTGCCTTTTTGCTATCAAGACATGTTTGAGTTAGTTTAAAATCTTAATAAAAAATCTTTATACAAAAAAGACATGTTTGAGGACAAGTTGTTGACCTGCAATGCCCTAAACAACTTGGGGCCAGGATAACTAGAAGACTGCCTTTCCCCTTACCCAGCCAGACTTTATCATCAGAGGAAGCCTTATTTCTATGGCCAGAAGATTATCATCACATAATATCTCAAAGTTGGTCCTTCTCCATGGCAGTGCCTACCCTCTGGAAAACCTTCAGCAGTGCAGTTCAGTGAACAGAAAATGTTTTTGTTCCAAATGTCTCCTGAAAATGCAATTATTCATCCAGGCTTTCTCTGACTTGTAAATGTGCACTATTAGTTTCTAGTACGGTTTTTAAATGTGATTTTTAATATTTATACATGATGCATTTATACTGTATGGCATGTAAGTATACCAATACATAAAAATGTAGTTTTAAGACAACCTCAATATCCTTCATACATTATTACCTTGATTGTTTTGTCCATATCACCATAACACAAAGAGTTGAGGGAGATCTTAAACGGCTTCCAGACAGGATTCAAGTTATTTTTAATAACCTATACAAGGATAAAATAATTTTTAGAAATATCATAGTTTCTTTCTTTACATTAACCAACTTTGTTAACTTCTTCTGTTCATTAATTCAAACAACTCTCACTAATCTTATCCAGGAGCATCATAAATCTCTTATTATAAGACAACTTGCTGCTCATTATCTTTATTTATAATATATATAAATAAGTTCATTCTTTCTTTCTTATTTTAGTAGGAAAATCTGAGCTAGAGATATTAAAATAGGTTGCCAGCCAAAGTAGCCCGACAAATAAAAGAAACCAAGCCAATCCAGTCCCCTTACTTCTGTTCTGTGCACCATCACCCAATTTCCTTCAGAGGTCTGCTTGTGAAATTCCAAATATGGATCAGATTTCCCAAAAAAATCCTGAAATTAAAAGCAGACTGTTATTACAAAATTATCTTATTTTATATTACTTCCTCTTCAAATCAGACACATCCCTTTACCCAGGTATAGCCTACTTGATTCTTCTTTCTGGTAGCACTGCACATAATCTGTGTGGCTGTACTCAGAAAAATAGAATTAGAATTAATTTTGAAGAGGTAGGTCTTTTAAAAAGTGGTGAAAAGAACAAAAGAGCTATCGGTACTTCAGGAAATATAAGCACGCTACAACAGAGAGAAAAAGGCAGATGTACTCTCTATACAGAGTTGCTCACAGCATTTATATATGAATTGCATTTGTAACACAAGTATTTCAGAATGCATCTCTTTCAGGCATGAGAAGAATTGTAAAGTATTCTTTGGATATAGAAATGATGGAATATACACGGTTTCACCGTGCTTCTTTAAAGAAATCAACAACTTAAACTGGACTTCAACCCTGCCAAGATATCCCACTCAAACATCAACAGGACAATGTTTCTTCCCCAAAACTACTGAGAGTAATGTTTCACCTTCTATAACTCTGCTGAAGGGAAACTCATTAGTTCCAGTCAGAGAACCACGGTAAAATATGATTTGCCATTATGGGAGTAAGCGTGATGCATGCATGCTACATCCTTGTCCTCTAATGTATTCTATTTTAATTCTGCTTACACAAAAGCAGCTTGTTCGCTGCATTAACAAAAAGACTAGCATTGATCATATTTGGGGTCATTTTTACCTCAGTAAAAAGTGCCTCATGCCAAATAAATAAATAAATAAATCCCTGAATATGGGAACAGGGAGAGGACCTTTGCGCTGGCTGAAATCTTCTCTCAGGAAGTTTCTATCAACATAAGAATGGTGTTCATCTCTCAGCAAGTACAGGTAATTCCAGATTTAAACCTTCCTGAGGTTATGCAAAATGAGAAAATGTGCATAACAGTGCTCATCCTATTGACCATTTCTCTGCATAATAATTTTTCCTATTAATATTAAAACATCATAGCAAAACTTTCTTTCAGCATCAATTCTGTTTGCTGGAGGTTTTAACTAAAAATCTTAGCTTGAAAAAGAGACTATGATGATCTCTATGGAACCTTCTTTTGTTCTCTTCTTTGGGGCCTATTTTTTGGGGAAAAATACTCTGTACAACTATTCCTATGCAATTTCCTCAGGCAAGTTTTCATTTTCCATAACCAAAACAAAGCAAAAACATAAAATGCATGTGGTCGAAGTCTGGGGAACTTTTTGGCCTAGGAACTTTATGACAATGTCCTAGAAGGTCTATCAGTAGATCTACCTATGTGCAAATTACATAAATAGATCTGTGGGGGGAGGGGGTGCCAGTTACCCAATATTGTGGGATGAGGGCTACTGACACAATCTTTTGAATGTTTAGAAGTATAAAGGGATGAGGAGGAGCATTGGACTAATGTACACAATATAAAAATCTACTCTTAATTCATTCAGATATTGGTGTAATACCACTGTGTTCTAAAGGCATGCATGCATTCCATGTATATCTCAGATGTTCCAGTGAAAAACTTGAAAGTTATTTCCTCAGCTGTTACATGTTTCCTGGACCTAGTGCTACAATCTGCACTAGTGGGCTTCTGCTTGGCCTACCATGACCATTTATCCGGCCTGCCTCAGAGGTTTTCAACGTGCTGTGTGCCTGCCTGCCTCACACCCTGCGCGGGGGGGAGGCGGCGGCTTGCTTGCGGGATCATTTTGGACTCGCTCGGAGAAAACAATCTTCAAGTGAGCAAGCCGCTGCATCGTGCGCCCACTGCTGCATCACGGTGTGTGCCCGCCCCGCCTTGCCTCTCCTCCCCTTGCCCGTCTCTCACTACACCCGCACCCGCCTCAGCACCCGTGCACCCTGCCCCCACGCCAGCCTGTGCCCCCCCCCATCGGCACCACCTTTCTGGCCTGTGCCCAGCACCAGCACCTTTCAACTGGCCCCCTAGTAAAAAAAGTTTGAGGAACCCTGCTCTAAACAGAACTAGGAGTGTGAAGGCAATTGCATGGGCAGACAGAATCCAATCTGCCAAGCAGTTTCTGTTCTAGTGACAGAGAGCACTGAAAAAAGCCTAATGAATTAAGGCGGCTTATATTTTTGTTACTCACCAAAACACACAGGACAATCTTACTGAGGTCAATTTTAATCAATTTTGATGGGATTTACACCAAGAAAGGTATGAACATGATTTGGCTTTAGATACCTTATTGTCCAGCTTCCTTGCTTCAACTTCAAATATGACCACTCGATTATCCTTAATTTCTTCAGCAGTAATCTGGTTAAGTACAGATAAATATTCACTAAGATAATGTATTGCCTTCCAATGAAATATAACTATGAGTTCTTTAATAAATAATATCAGACGTATGCCAATTGCACATTGTTTGTGGGAAGAAATTTGATATTTCTACTAGTTTCAATGTCAGTAAGAACATAATCATAAAAGGGCTTTTAGGTGCACAATCACACAGATGGAATGAAAATGTACATGTCAAACCAGCAATTTGTTTTGAAGAACATTAAGTTGTATACTAATATGGGGAGAACACTTCCCACCTGTTTTAGAACACTAAAGCTTTTAGGACCAACTGGAATTTTTTACCTGTTTTCTCTGAAGAGCAAAACTGCCATGCCTTATCAACATTCTTTTAAAAATTATACTTAATTTCAAAAAAATTGCCACAAGTAAATGGAATTGTTGTTTAGATACTTCTTGCTGTTGTTTAGAAGGCATAAACTAAAAAAGTAGACATGTAGCTCTTTGGATCCAGGCCAAATGTCTTATTTAAAGCTTACAGAAGCATAAAGTGAAAAATTGATTATTTTTTTAAAGTTAAGCAATGGATAGGACTTCAGCATCAGAGAAATCAATTTATGAAGTGATCCTATACAGGCTGACTTAAAGTTAAGTCACAAGGCTGAATGAATTCCTTCTAAGAAAGTATCCACAGGATAGCAGTCCATTTGTTTCCATAGAATTTCAGCACAGTTGAGAGTATCCATAATACACGAATTGCTATAGGAAGAAAAATAATCAAGAATCCAAATCTGTCCAGATTGACATATTAGGAGGAAGAAACAAGCAATGTTTTCATACCGTAATTATTCCTTTTCCTGCAGGTCTGCCATTCTTCAGCACTAATGGCCTTGTGAGTGTTTTGCTAGAAACAATCTATTAAAATAAAAAAGCTCAGATAAAATAACTATTAAAAGTAGCTCATGTTTATGTTTGGGGGTTTCATTTATTAATTTGATTTCTGTACTGCCCAAGAGATAAAGCCTTTGTGCAGTTCACTTGTGCAGTGCCTTTTCTCCATATGTTTTGCTTTGTTAAAAACTGTTTAAATTTTTTTCATTTTAACATCATATTTAAAGACCTGTCCACAGGCAGAAGGCAACAAGGGGTGCTAAACAACAGTTAACAGATAATGAAACAATGTTATGTCAAATGCTAGATAAACTGCTTATAAAAATAGATTAGTATTTTGATTCTTTCTGAAAAGCAGAAATTACAACATGAACTAGAATAAGCTGATATCCACTCTAGAGTTTTCTTATTTTCTGAATATAACTACAAAGAAAAATAAAGTAACATAAATTGAATTTTAAGGCAAGTGCCATTTCTGCGAGTTAAAACAAATTGTAAACAAAACAAACACCACAACTTCTGAAAGTGACAAAGAATATCCAAGAGGCATTTGTACCCACCTGACCCAGTGTGCATTCAAATTCACCTAAGAAGTCATCATCACTCAGCTCTACTGTTTTATTGTCAATGTCAAAAATCCCAAATTTGAGCTTCTGGACTAACTCAAAGTAGTAATCAATTTGAAATCTCTTGGAAAATTTGGGGTTCAAGCAGTTTTTTATTCTTTCTGTGCGATCAACCTGCAATAACAAAAATGGGTACATCACATATTTGACAGAAATACAAGGACCATTCTCATGCCTGGTTTTAAACTATATTTGAGCATTTTCAAAATATAGCCCCCACCCCTGTAACTAACAGAAAGGAAAATCGACCTTGAACACATTTATCTAGAATTAAGTCACATTAACTTCGGTGGAAATTATGAGTAAACTAGCAAAGGATGACTAAAATACATTGCTAGGCACTGAAGACAGGCTGAACCCCACTAAAATCATTGGATGCACTGATTGGTTTATTTCTTCCTTGGTTAGATTAAATCATATACTATCAAAGACCACCTACTGATAGATTTAAGATACTTAGAATAAAGAATTTTACATTTCAACAGTTGTACGCTCACTTTGGGAGTGATTCAATGGCCCCTAGGTATTCTCTAGCAGGTGACAGACTTAAAAGTCAAGATTTGAAATACAGCTCTGACATCAGAACTGTGAACCAGCATGAGAAAAACCATGCCAGCTGCATCTCGAAGGTTAGGACATCAACCTTGGTTAAGAGGATGAGAGAGGAATCCTGGTGGATGGAGAGGAGACTGCAGAAGCAAGGACATGGTATATCCTCTGCAGACTCTGTCTGCCTCTGAAACACTAACTTAAATGGGTAAATACAATGGCCTTGCAAAAATGCAGAAAGGTGAACTGCACCACTATTCTTCCTGCTCTGCAATGCATTAGCCTCCGAGTTCATTTCAACTGGATCATCCAATTACAAGTAAATTCTGCTTATTACAGTGGAACTTTCTTCCAAGTAAACATGATTTGGATAGAGGTAGTATTCACATTTAGATGTTAAAAATAGTCCTCAGATGCGCACTTCTTGCAGTACAGTCTTACTGATAGGTAAATCCCACTGAGATCAATGGATCTTACTCACAAGTAATAGTACAAGATTGCAGCCTAAATGTCTTACCTGCAACACAAGTTGCATTCTGTGGAAACACCAAAAGGGGAACGTATTTACTGTTAAATAGATATTTGTATTATAAATTGTTATGAAATGTGCAATAAAAGTGCCAATGCTGAACTGGGATGACTTCAAGCTTAGATTTTGTGAAGTCCCACTGAAATTCACAAGGCGTAAGTACTATGGATTTTAATGGGTTATTCTATTTGATTTATTTATGTTGATTTCTGGAGTAAACCTTCCCATGGTACCATGCAAGAAAATACTGGGTTGAACCTAGGCCATCATTTTATAATAATTTTTTATTCTCCATTTAAAGTGTAATCATTGTTTTACCATAAATAATTTCCTTTACAATTTGAAAAATATAGATGCCATATTCATTTGCAGAACAAAACTTCTCCTTCCTCTCCTCCACCCCTAAACACAATCTGCTCAAGGATTCTCCATCTCTTTGAAGCAGATCTGTGGGGAGAAAAAATGGCAGATGGAGGAGGAAACTGCTCCACCAGCAAAGTCTGTTCTGCTGGTAAGTGGACACCCTTGGGTATCACCTTATTTGTATAAAGACAAACACAAAAACAAAATATGCAGTGAAGCAAAATAGTTGTTCTTAATGCCTAATTGAATACATGGAAATTCCATTTAAGGCATGCATACACAAACATCTGTTTAGAGCTCCCAAAGAGCAAACATTAATGGCAAATCCTTTGAACTGAAAGATAGCATCCAGTGTAAATCCTACTTAGAGCTGACCTGTTGACAAGAATGGGACTCAAAAATAGATAGTTAAAGCCCTATTCATTTCAACTGCTACCATCTTTAAATAGGACTAACACTAGATCGTACAGCTGAATTAAAATTAGAACCATTAGTAGCAAACAGAGTGTTGGTATACAGTACCTCGTACCACTGCTGTCCACTTGTGTACTGAAGCAGTACACACAGTGGGTCTGACTTCGACCCAATATCTTTATCCAGAAGATTGCTACAAGAAATGGTCAGCTCCACTTTCGTTACACACTGTGCCGCCATTTGCTATGCTAGATGAGAAAAAACCAATTCAAAGACGTTAATGTTTATGGGCACAGATCAGAGATTCTAATTGCAACACCATAAGAGCACAACCCAAAACAGATATTAATATATTGACATGCACTACAGTATGACAGATTGTGGCCCAAGTATCATCTTCTTAACCATCTATGTAGAATCACAGAACAGTAGATTTGGAAGGGGCCTGTAAGGGTATAGAGTGCAACCCCTGCTCACTGCAGGATTCCAAGTTAAGGCATCCCTAACAGATGGCTGTCCAACTGCCTCTTGAACGCCTCCACTGTGGAATCGCCTATAACAGTGACAGCAAACCTTTTAGAGACCAAGTGCCCAAACTGCAACCCAAAACCCACTTATTTATCACAAAGTGCCAACATTACAATAAAACCTGAAAACTGAGGTTTTAGTTTAGAAAAAACAACTCACAGAAATTCCAAGCATATAATCTCCTTGGCAATGCCCTGACCAGCCATGTGAAAGCTCGGACGAGTTGCAGCTAATGAGCCACGGCTTGTGACATCATCACCTGACACTACTACTCCTTTCCGAGCATGCGTATGGCCCCTCTGTGCGCTGTTGTCCGAGCTCGGCTGCTGGGGTGTTTTGACTCATGTGTTGACTGAGAAGGTTCTGCGTGCCCGCTGTGGCACGTGTGCCATAGGTTCGCCACCACTGGCCTATAACCTCCCTAGGTAATTGGTTCCATTCCCATACAGCTTCAATAGTCAGGAAGTTCCAGCTGGAATCGGGCTTCCTGTAACTGGAGCCAATTTTTCCATGTTGTGCACTCTGGGGTGATCCTGGCACTTGTCTTTGAAATAGCCTTTTAGGCCTTTGAAATAGTCAGTCTTGTCAAGGATAAACATACCCAGGTCTTTCAATCTGTCCTCACAGGGCTTTCTTTCTAGTCTCCTGATAATCTTTGTTGCCCTCCTCTGAAGTTTTTCCAGTTTGTCTACATCCTTCTTGAAGTGTGGTACCTTGAATTGAACACAATACTCAAGATGAAGCCTAACTAGTTCTGAATAGAGGGAACCAGTACCTCATGAGATTTGGAAACTATTTTTTTTAAGTAGCTCAATATAGCATTTCCTTTTTGCAGCAGAATCACACTGCTGACTCAATATTCAAGTTGTGACTTACAATTCCAAAATCCTTCACACTTGTAGTATTGTTGAGCTAAGAATCTCCTATCTTGGAACTATGCATTTAGCTCCCTTTTCCAAGGTGTAGAACTTGAGTGGGTTCTAGTAATTACTCCATTGTCTCCAAGGTGCTTTATTATCTGTTCCAGGAACTGATGTCAGACCAACTGATTAAGGATCCTCCTTAATGCCCTTTTGGAAAAGAGTGACAACATTAGCCCTTCTCTAGTCATCTGGCACTTTCCCCATCCTCCATGATTCCTCAAAGAAAATAGATAATAGTTCCAAGGGTTCTTCAGCCACCTCCTTTATTACTCTAGGAAGTATTTCATCAGGCCCTGGAGATTTTAGCTCATTCAAAGAAACTGTCTCTATTACACAGTACAGTATGAATATGACATAGTATATTAAAAAATCCAAAAGCTATCTACAGTCTATGGAGTTTACTAACTTCATTTTGTAGTTACTGAAATAGTTCTCTTCCACCAAGATACCCACTACAAAGTTCTTTTCCACAAAACATAAGCCTTCTCAAAAAAGTGAAAATATGCAACAACACAGAACACAGAAAAATGTGCCCTTTTACACATATGGTTGCACCTACCAACCATTCTTAAGACACTATGTACATAAAATTTATATGCACAATTCCAGAGAACTGCCACCACTCTAAAGGTTTCTACAGTCCAGAAAGGCAACAGACCTTTCTCCTTTGGGAAATTGGGAACTACAATATTAGGAACAGGTGAAGTTCCTCATTCCTATCTAAGACCAGGATAAGAAAATAACAAACTATGATTTTGACAGAGGTTAACTGGACAGTTTATATAACCTAGATGAAAACCAAACCATGATGGTTCTTTACCAGCAGCTAGTATACCACCCATGGTTGTAAACATGTGTTATATGACTGAAGTGACAAATTAAGTCAGGAATAAGTCCCCTTGACTTCAATGGGAGTCAGGTAACTGTGTATAAAATAGTACCACTTACAGTCTGCAAAACATTCCAAATGTTCATCAAAGGCAACACTAATACTGCTTATATTTTCTTTTCTCAATGATGTGAAGGAGAGAAATACCATAGAAAATGACATTTTATAGCAAAGATGACCTTTCACAATTAGTTTGTTTTTGTTAAGTTCTATTTTTAAGAGGTTCAGTTAAGATTTAGGTACTTGTAATTTCTTTTCCTATATACTGAAATAGAATTTGTAAGCTGTCCAGAGATGCGCAACGTAATTGGAGAGGATAAAAATACCCAAATAAATAAAATAAAGATAAAATTTAAATCACTTGCACAGCTTCCACTAATAGCCCTAGATTGTTGATTTTAAGAAAGTTGGTGATGAAGCAGATCAGGTTTTCCCATCATTTTAATGTTTAATTGATTTTAACTGGGGTTTTATTACTTCAAATTGTTGGATGCTGTAGTATTTTGTTTTATTCTTCTCATTTTTTATTGTAAGCTGTCCCAAGATGCTAGTGGTAGATGGGTTAGAAAAGCTTTTACTAAATCAGGTTTGCAAGTCAAATATGAACCTGACCGCAGAAGAATTACAAAACTTTACTGCCAACTCAAAGGGAGACTTTCAGCCAAGAAATCTGAAGATGACTTAGACTTGGAAGGGGCTCTATGAAGGAACCAGGAAAAATCAAGTATAAGGACATCCCACCCAAAGGCCAAGGTCAAGATCATCCAAACTACATCCAATCACAACGTATCGTTGTGAAAGCTGGACAGTGAGGAAGGATGGCAGGAAGAAAATTGATACATTCAAAACATGGGACTGGAGGAGAGCTCTACAATAAACAAATGGGCTTTTCCTAAAAGCAAACATGACAAAACTGAGGCTGTCATACTTTGGACACATCATGAGAAGACAAGACACATTGGAAAAAACAGTCATGCAAGTTGAAGACAGAAGGAGAAAAGGAGATGGATTGAATCTCTAAGGAAGTCACAGCCTTGAACTTAGAATTGCCGATCAGGGGTGTCATGGACAGGACAATCTGGAGGACTTTCATTCATGGGGTCACAATTAAGTCAAAGATGGCTTGATAGCACATAACAGCAAAACATAATGTATCATGTTCATGAAGAAAAGGAGTCCCAATAGATAATTGTGAATACAACTGAATTCAGATATACTGTGAAACCATGACTTGTTTTAATACCTGAATCTGAGCCTGCTCATGAACTCCACATTTTATTAGGAACTAAATATCCAGCATCTAAAAACATTGTTTGAAACTAGTTTGTGATTACTATGGCTTGCTATTAAGTCTGAATATGCCAACAAACCATAGTGCTCTGTGTCAAAAAAATGCCTTACAGTGGAAATAGATATTACTACATCTCTAAAGGTTGAGATATCACTGGGAAAGGCAAGAAGGTATAAAGTTAAGGAAACAAAAACAGATAATAGCTCAAAATTGTAGTTTCTACATTTTCATACTAATATTTTTACCATTTTCATATTTAATAAAGGCAAATAATAGTCACGAAGGTTACCATTTTTTAAAAGTCTAAACCAACAGCCAACTAAAATTTAAAACGTTAAGGTAACAGAACAATACTGCAGGACAGAAAAGTAACTAAACTAGCAGGCTAAACTCCACAAGAAAGTCCTTGGCAGAAGGCCAGTTAAGGAAATTAGATCAGCCTCCCTGGCAAGGAAGTTCAGACCCTGGGTGTAGCTGCTGAAGCAAAAACTTTCTGAAAAGCCTGCAACCTCCAACGATAGTGTGGCTTTTAAACTATGGTTAGTACAAGCTATGGTATTGCATTATGTCTTCTTGTTCTAATTACCCTAAGTAATTTCATGTCATCAGCAACCTGTACATTTCACTGCTTACTCCTAATTCTAGATCATTTATGAAGAAGTTAAAGAGCATTGGTCCCAATAAAAATCCCTGTGGGATCCTGCTATTTACTATGTATGCTCTACATCCATAGGAAGAATCTACCAACTTCCACTTACACTTTCTGTTCTTTAACCTTCTGCTGAACTATAAAAGGCCCTCTCCTCTTATTCCACAACTGCTAAACTTGCTCATGGGCTTTTTGCAGGGAACTTTGTCAAAAGCCTTTGGAAGTCCAATTAAATATTTATTAATTATGGTGGCACTGTGGTCACTGCTTCCAATTGGTTTAACAAGATTTGCATCTAATAGTAGGTTTCTGGCAATGTAGTTGTGGATTAATTTCATAGTCTCCTCCCCTCAGTGGGTCCCATGAACAACCATTCTAGAGCATTGTTGTTAGGGCATTGGTAAATGTAAACTTTGAGATTACTGGAACATCCATTTATTTAATCAATGTGAGGTTATCTGAAGTTATCCATTGCTACAACAGTTGCTTGTTTGGAGGCCTCTCTGATTTCATTTTCCATCTCAAGATCACCCTGAGCTTTTTGGTTTCAGGAGACAATAACATATTTCTAGTACTAAATTAGCTCTGGAACCTAGTACTGTAACCCACAACACTCCTGTGGAAGAGTTGGCTTCTTTTAAACATTTCATCTGCCTGGCGCAGAAAGAATAAAGGAACTCATCCAATTTGCCATACCCTGTCCTTCCCACAGAGTTCATATCCAGATATGACAATATCCCATGGGCTCCCTCCATTCCATATGTGTGGTTTTTACACCTGAAATGTTTATTGTTAAGGAAATGTAATACTGACACAGCAGTGGCAAACCTGATGGCCATCTCTGGACTCTCCATGATAACCTAATGATACCTTCCTCACATAAAAAGCATGATATACATAAATACATGAAATTGACATAACATACTAGTTTCTCACACTCATTCATGTACAAGAGCCACACCCTCTGCACAACCAGCTTATAGTCTCAACCAAAATTTAGACCCTAATATGCACTATAATTTCCCACAAAATTGTTGTGGCTTAGATTTCAGTTTCTTTCAAGAAATAAGGAACACAAAGCAAACCAGGCTTTCCAAACACTCCCCATATTATCTAGCCAATGCCCTATTGACCCATATATTAAAGGAAATCAAATAGCTTGACCAAAACAAAACAAAAATAGAGAGGAGGACTTGTATGTTTAGAAAGCATGCTTTTAAAAAGCTAACTTTAACTGTGTATTCAACTTGGACATGCAATAGAATAGACATACTTTTAAAAAGACAAAACCGCCCACATTTAGGTCAGATAAGATAATTGTTGGTTAAATATCTTGGAAGCTTTCTAACTTTTAGAATAGGGTGAATTGCTTAAAATAAATGTGCATTATCAGCATATCAATTCATGGCATGCTTTTTCCTACCCCACCCCCCACCAAATAAAAATCTTTCTAGATTTCTATTGCCACCTATCCCCTTCATCCATCCAGTCCAATCCGTACAAACAACCGTGCACAAGCTACCTGTATTACTGCCACATCCCCACCCTTGTTACATGATCCCCAGTTCCAACTGCTGTACAACTTACGGCGTGTATCTGGAGCTGTACAAGACGGCAGAGAGTGCGATTCCAGCCTAAGCAACGGTCCCAGTTTCCAGGCAGAGCCTCACCCAGTTCCCGCTCCACGAAGCAATACAAGCAGACAGTGACGACGAAACCAGAGCGTTCAGGTACTTAACGGGGCGGTGCCTCCAACGTACATCCCACCCCCATTTCCTCTCCGCCGCCCATTCTCAGTGATTGTGTAACCAAAGCAACGATTTCTTCACGTGAAGCAAGCAGTCGACAGAAGCGCGCTGTAAAAAAAAGTTTTTTTAAGTCACCCCACAAAGCTAAGCCTTGTTGACGTACTTTACATACCGTTAGTGCAATCAGAGTCACGTGATAAGGGTTTGCCACCTCAGCACAGGTGAAGAAGCGTTACCGTTCTCCCCGTGACGCCATCACGGAAGATCTCGCGCGCGGGAGATCCAAGAGGGTTGTTTGGGAAATCGTGTAGGCTGGAGCGGGAGCCACGAGGTTGGGAACCAGTTAGGCGGGTTGTGCACTAGACGGACATTTTGGATGTGACACCAGACCCTTCTGGTTTGGGAACCATAGAGATGAGTGAAAAGTTGTGGGGCGGGACGGGCTGAGCAATGACTAGTTCCGGCGCCAGAGTTGTGTTGGCTGAACCGGAAAGGTTCGTGTCATGGAGAGGGTTGCTGTTGCTGTAGCCGTGGGAGTGCGGCGTTTGTATCGGGGCTCCTCTTTGGTGGAGTCAGGGTTCTGCTATGAGGCTTTAAGAGCTAGATTCGGCTGGCGGCACCAAGCTGTCTTCGGACATGGAGGCAGGGGAAACGAGGTTCGGTTGCTGTCCGATGTGCACATCTTAAAGGTTTCCCCCGGTTTTCTTACGTATCCAGAGTTTGTTCCTAGGCGCGTGGAGTTGGTGTAGCGATGCCGAGTCTGGTTTCAGAGGAACGCGATGTAGAAAATACAGTTCTCCGCACAAGGCTTCTTTTGGAGTCGTTCTGCCCCACTTCCCACGCCCGTTGTATCTACGCAGTGCAATTGGAGGCAATTTTATTCTGGGAGCATTCTAGAGTTAGTAAGGTGACAGGCTAGTAGCCTGTGCACAGTTCCCACTGTGTTCTGTAGTACATAACGTAAACATATAAGTTTGCATTTTGAGGCATCCAAAAGTTGAGGGTCCACTCTAAAGATACTTATGTTCTACTCTTCTGCTCAGTATGTTTACTTAGAAGTAGATACCACAAATTCCAGTGGCACTTTCTCCCTAGTAAGTGTGTGCAGGATTTTAATGAGATTAACAATCATGTATTGTGTATGTTTATTTAAAAATAAGTCCTATTGAAATGGATAACGTTTGCACCTGTGTAAGCCCTTATGGGATTGCAACCTGAATTCTAATCAAATTAAGGTATTAAGACTGTAAGACTCAAATTTATTAATTCAATAGAACAAAAATCAAATTCTTGTCCTTAGACATTAATAGAACACATTTAAATATATCTATATTTTGGGGTATCTTTTCCTGAAAAAAGTTCGTATACTGTAAAATACATCGTAATTTTATAAGCTATGTGATCCACAAACATTCTGTGCAGCTCACATGTTTTTGCATGAGATTTTGGTGATGCCAAGCCCTGATTTTTTCTACTTTATTCATGTACACTGATCGGTATAAATTATGGGCTTTAAGGAATTCTGCATTCTTTGTTGAAAAAATTGCTACTGATGTGGACGCTACAAACACACAAATGCTTTTCTAATCGTATATTGATGAAGTTATGCTTTTGCATGTATATAGTGTAGCCTGCATTCAGGATCTTTCCTTCTCTTTGCAACAATACAACAACAGAGCTTCCTTTCCTTTCAGTTGAGGCTGAGCTCCTAATACTGTGTGTGCTTCCTCAGTATTATGCATCTTCTTGTATCAGTTTGAGGTGCTGCTTCTCCCCCACCCCTGCTTTGTTTGCAAATATGTTTTTTCCCACATGTATTTTGGAATTAGGAATAAATAAAACTTTTTAATTTCAGTATTTCTGAAACTCTGTAAAGGCAGGAGTGAGCAGTCTTTTTAATGTTGAGGACCATATTCCCTCTTTAGAAATCCACTGGGTGGGGCCAGAGAACTCGGGTTTGGAGTGAGCAGTGGCTGACATCAGACCCTCATTTATACATAGCAGGGATGTCCAACTGCTTTAAACCCCAAGGTAGAATTCAATTTCAGAGATATCCCCTGTGGCTTGCATTCCAGTGGTGGGCTGGGTTGAAGGCGAAAGGGTGTGGCAAAAATAGCATAGCATCTGGAGCCTCCTGTATTGCATTAAGTTCATTCACCATCATGACTCTGGAGCCTCCTGGATCACATTCTGTCTACGCATACTTATTAGTACAGACTTTTCCTAAGATGTCATGGAGGTCCTAGTCTAAAAAGTCCCCAAGATTCAGTTGCCTGTCTGAAAATTTCAGGGTTTTTGTTTTGTGTTCTATACACTAAAACATGCCTGGGAAAAAAAGGTCTCTAGAATCTCAGTTGGAGTAGTTATATGGGGTTCCTTTCTGCCGCAGTCAATAGGCCCCAAATCAAAGAACAAAAAAAGTTGAGTTCTTTGAGTCAAGAGACCACAGTGACCCTAAATGTGACAAATGCTAGTGTTTTGTTAATGCAGGATGAAAGCTAATACTGCTTACAGTGATTTTATTAAATATTACTGAGAAATTGCCTTGGAGACCTTTGTAACTTGAAAGGTGAGATATAAATAATTCACGTACATCACACATGTGTACGTGCGGTCTGCAAGTAGAAGAACAAGTGTGAACAGTGGTTTATATCCAGCGTTAGTCCAGCTTCTATCACATAGTGGCCAGACAAGAATAAGACAGAAGAAATGGTCTGTCGAAGTTCCTGTGAGTATCTTAGCCATGAATGTGGTTTCATTTTTTAAACACGCTAACATGGTAGGTAGTAAGAATGGAATGATGCAATGAACTAGGATACCATGTTTGGATGTGACAGTATAAACCTTGATTCACCACCCAAATAAATTCAGGCTATGGTTAGTGAGCTTTACTGGGTTCAGATAAAAATACAAACCAGTATTGTTATATCTAAACCTGACCTAAAACTTCCCTGGAAATGAGCTCATTGGAAGTTTGTTCTGAGTTATATGCAGTAGATTGCATTGCGTGAGAACTCTTGGACTTGAGACCTAGTTTCACAGCAACTTTTTGATTTTAGTTATGAAACTGAGATCTCAGTGTTATAATAGAAGAATTCCATCAGAACTTGGAACAAAAAACTATGCAAATAGGCCAATCTTATCTGTGTCTATTCAGAAATAAATTCTTTGTGTTTCCACTAAAGCTACTTTCAAGTCAATATGCTTATGATTGTAGCCTGTTATTTTTCTCTTCCAGGTTTTTGAAAAATCTAAATTTTTTGGAAGAGGACTTGCATTTTCAGCACTGTCTTACCTGGCATACAAAACATATATATTAATCTCTCAATCTGTTGTGGTTCATGCTGATGTCCAAGGTAAGCTGTAACCACACTGCTGTGCTTCTAATTGTTTTGCTAGCTTACTGTGTTTTTACTTGGTTTCATATGGGTTAATTTAAGTCATTAAAGCTCCAATCCTATAAATGTTTAGAAAGATAAACAACAATATCCATACTGGGTGCAGCATGCTGGGAGTTAAGACGTTTCTCTAGCTGAAAATTACATCTTAATGCTTTCATTTGTTTGGCTTATACTCTTACCATTCTACCAAAAATGTCACTTTTTGGGCATGGCTTACAAAAGTGGGCCATCAGTTTAGAAAATCTGTCCCCAAGCCTGCATTTAAAACCACATGTAAGAAAAATCCAGATCAAGGGACACAGAATGACTGGAAATGCCTTTCCCTGCCTGTTTATTAGTCCTCAGTTTTGATCTAACCCAAGGGACCTGGTCCAGCCAAGGCACAGCACTTTAGATTTAAGGAAACTTAGCAAGAAATCAAAACAACTAAATACAAGATGGCTGTATTGAATACAGTAAAGAGCTATGGATGCAGAATATAAGCAAGTGAAAGAAAACCTATACTCCCTTTTATCTGTGTCCATATCAGTTCGCTGAATAGGTCAGGGGATGCTCTGTGGGCCTCCGAAGTTGTCTGTGTGACACTTCAGTTCCTCTCTCCAGGTGAAGACCAAAAGGCAATACCTCATGCAGTGAATATGCTAAAGTTCCTCTCTGCCACTATTGTGGAGACTTACCAGTATGTACAAACTGCAACCCCTTCTTCTTTCTGAAGATTGATTATAAGGCTTTTGCACTGCTTCAAGAAACTATTGTGGTTTTTGGACACCGGGAAAATTAACCACACTGCATGTTTAACCTCCTCCATTTTTCTGGAAGAGCCCAGCCAATACAGTGTTGCCTTTCCAATGTGGCATTACAAATTTTTAAAAAGGGGTGTGTTTTTCATAGGGCATTGGGCCTAGAAAATGTGGGAAATATGGAAAATAGGGCACATAATATGCTGATAAATGGATATTGTTTGGGTTTTTTGTGCCCCATAGGATATTAAATGTAAGATTGCCCCAGTCATTGACTGAAAATAAACTTTATAAAATGTTGCATAATGTAGTTAGTATGAAATATAGCAATAGCTGAATGGTTAAGGTGGCTTTCCCTGTCTGGTGCTCTCTGGGTGTGTTGAACTGCTATCCTACCATTCCCAGTCAGCATGGGAGTTGCAGTCCAATACATTTAGAAAGCACTAACTTAGAAGAGTCGGGTCTAAGCAATAGAAAAGATACTGCTAACTAATTTTATATTCGTGATGAACAGCCAGCTGGATTATTTGTCTAGTGAATATTTGATGGAATTGGATATTCATACTTGTTTTTGTTTTAACCAACGTTAAGTGGATGAACTCCTAGACCAAGCAGACTATCTGTATGGGAGCGGTGAAACTGAAAAACTTTGGCAGTTGCTGAATCAACACAAAAACAGGTATGTTTTTGTAACATATTTCCTTTGGATGCTAGTTGTGGGATGTGCCAGCACACAGAAAAAGGTGCTTGCCAGTTGTTAGGTGGGACTCCCAACACCCTGTAGTGTAACTGCATGTGAAAAGCTTTGTCAAATAATATGATTATTTTATGAAATAATATGAATAAATAATATGATCATATCAAATAATATGAATAAATAATATGATCATTTATTGTGCTCAGTAGTGATTCTGGTTAGTGACTGATGGAATTACACATGATATCAACATCTGTGGTACAATCATTTTAGGCAGTATCCGACAGGGTGTGGACTGCTAATCAATTATATTGTATTAATGTAAACTACTGTAGTGCAATGGCACTAGATTGCCCAGGAAAATCTTCAGAACAGCTATCACTATTGGCATTTTACTAGGATAGTTTATGCTAGTACATAATACTTTAAATTAGTAGTTGTGCCTTGTTGGATACAGTCCTTCAAATTTTTACAAGCCCTGAAAAATAATTACATTTATGTTGCTTCAATAAGTAATGGCTTTAGAGTTAAGAGACTGATATGGAAAAACATGGTCCAATATCTTGAAATAATAGAAGGCAAACATCTCTCAGCAATTTCTTAAAGGAATATGATTTAGTATGAGCAACCTTCCTTCCCATTTGTATGTAATTCTCTTACAGTGCTTAATTAGCAAACTCTTATTAACTATATTCATTTTTCTGTGGCTTCATACATTTACAAAAAAACAGTGACTGTTTACTATATTATAGTGCAGAGCAATGCTATGGAGAGGGAGAGGCAGAAACAGAGGAAGAAGAACCTCTTGTACCTTTACCCTGTCAGCTTGCACTGATAGGGTAGAAGCATGGGGTAGTGGATTCCCTACCCCACCTTTTTTCTGGTCCCTTCCTTTCTCCGTTCTTCCTTCCTTCCCTTCTAAATAAGTTTATTACCCCTGACATTGCTCTTGGTGGTAGAGAAATAAACTATGCCAGCTCCAGGGTTGGCCAAGTCTTGTTCTGTGCATGTGTCAGGAACTGAAAGGTTAGGAACATAGAAAACTGCCTTAAGATGAGTCAGACTGCTTGTTTGTTTAAGAATCTGCTTTGGGAATGATTAGATATTCCCAGTTAACTCAAGGAAAAAGTAAAACGTGCTTCAGATAAGAAATTTTGAGGAAAGGATAATTGCTTACTAAATAATTGTACACATTTAATCATGTTTAGATTATTATGATGCAAGTAAATCTGCATAAAAGATTGTAAAAGAATCAGATTGCACCTTGTTAAGAGAACTTAAGGAACTGTGTTCAGAAAAAACTGTCAAGAGAAGAAGTAAATATATCACTTGTAAATAACGGCTGGAAACTTTGGGGAAATAATTATTAAAGAAGTTCTCTTCTGTGGAAAGGCATAATGTAAGCAGTTCCAGTAAGATATCATAAATTGAAAAACTTGAAGGCATTATACCTCTCCTTATCGAATCAAGCATTTAACTTCAGGAGGAGATTGAGACATACCCATATTGACAAGCTCAGTAATCTCATGTGGATGAGACTTATTACTTTAAAGAAAATGCTCCTGGGACTAAACTATAACTCCTTAGAAATGTGTTTGCATTGTAATAATGCATTTTTGTGTCTATTCAATGCTGTTACAACAAATGTGGGTCTTGTAGAAGTAAAAGAAGAGAAAAATCTCTCTCCAAATCGCAGAGTCCTCTATCTAAACATTCTGTGTTCATGCCAGGAATTTTGTAAACTTACAATTTCTTACTGACACTTTGTTCCTGGAATATGGCATGCTGATTCATATCAGGCTAAATGCAAAGAAGTCTGTATCATAATAATCTGTGGACAAAGACAAATCTGTCACATTGTCCCTCAAAGAAGGCAGTTTTGAGAAATATCTTGGCCTCTAGAACCATGATATTGCACCAGAAGGGATGTGAGTAAGGTCTTTTAGAATGCCTCTAAGTAATGATACTAGGGGTGAATGGTTGTTATACTGTAACCTGTTCTTTTCAGGAGGAAGGCCATTGATGAAATAAGGAAACAGATTTTTATAGCCTTTAAAAGTTCACTGAGGTGTATCACAAATAACTTGTGTAAAGTTCATTCTTTGTTTAGCCTTTGGTTTTCATGTCAGAAAACAAAGGGGAAAAAAGTGGGAGTGAGAAGAACTTGAGAAAGACTATCACTCTGTATAGAGCATTTGCTTTAAAGACAATTCAGTCTGTGACATCTCCTGGTAGGATTAGAAAGAAACCCCTGCCTAAAACCCTAGAAAGCTACTGCCAATTTGTGCTGAAAATACTGGACTAGATGGACTAGCTTCCTCTTCCTGACATGTGAAGAACATTCCAAAATTCCTGGTACTCTAATAATAAAATCATAGTTATGGCTCCACACGGATTGTCTGTGGCCTGGTCAGGATTAATATTCATTTTTATATTTGCAGCAAGAATGCTCAGGTGCTGTGGCGCCTGGCACGAGCATCACGAGACCTAGCTCATCTTAGTCATACTTCTGCAGAGAAAAAGAAGCAGTTGACCTATGAAGCCCTTGAGTATGCAAAGGCGGCTCTTGAAAAAGATTCTTCGTGTTTTAGTGTGCACAAGGTACATTATTTAAGTGAACTTTTGTGGCTACATGCATGTGCAAATAGAAAGGGAACTAGTTATGAATCTCCTATAGCTTAACAATTTGGCTTTTTGAATTGTGAATGATGTTTTCATTTTAATATGGTTTAATTGCTTTTAATGTATTTTTGTATTACTGTACACTAAGTAATATTTGTGGAAAGATGGCATAAATTTAATAAATACAGAAACAAATACATGTAACTTATCTTTGATAGGCACTAGCCCAGTTATGTTCATTATGAGGATCAAAAAGAATACAGAAAATTAATTATAATGGTGTCGCTGACATGATCCCAAGAAATTGGAGGAAAGGTTATCCTCTTAAAAGTAGTGTTGCTGGTGATTTAAAGCAGAAAAATTGAACTAAACTTTCAAGGTACAATCCTATGCAAGCTTAGACAGAGAAAAAAGCCTTCAACTCCCAATATGCCCCAGCCAGGCTTTTTTTCTGGCTAAACTTGCAAAGGGTGACACATTTTACTGTTTTATTTTAGCAGTGAGAAGAAACTTCCTATTTGCTGACATAATGACAGTAACAAAAGTCCTTTCAGTGTTCCTAAATAGCATATTTAATGTTCTTTTTTATTTAGTGGTATGCTATCTGCATCAGTGATGTTGGAGATTATGAAGGAATAAAGACAAAAATTGCCAATGCATTTGTTATTAAGGAACACTTCCAGGTATTTAATCATTATCTCCATAGCTTGTGTGCATTTGTTTTACGCTCGGTGTTTTGGTCCATTCTGGGGCAATATGTGCCACTGTGTCTTAAATAATATTTTCAGACATCAGACTTGAATGAAGCACTTAAAATACGAAGAAACTCCAAGAGCTTGTTTGGTGCTCCAACTTCACGGACTAGAACATCAAAGCCTGCAGCCTGGCATCGATCCTTGGCTGCTGTTGCTCCTCCTCCTTTCCTTTTGATCTTTGTATTCAAGTTGCAGCCTTTTATCTCTTCATCTGTTCTGCAATTACTCCTTTTATGAAGTATCTGCACTGCTAAGATAGCGGCTTATGTTCTTAATGATCTTATGTTAAATAGCTAGTTTCCTTAGCAGTAACCTTTTTTTAACTTCTTCCTTCTTGCCTTCTTGCCTAGAATGCTAACAACCACAACCAAGCATTCTTGGTTTCCTATTCATATTAGCACAGATTTGGTACTCCTTATCTTCTAAAGTTACTCATAACCTTTATTAGGGCTGCCCTGAATGTTCATCCCCTTTACAACTTTAGGCTTTTAAGGTTTTCACCTGTTTTCTTCCTTCAACACTGCCCTCTCCCATCTTCCTAAGCCTCACAGCCACTCTTTTCTCTCTCATCACAAATTTTGGATCAGCCTCATCTTCTCTGTATTGATCTCAACCAGTCAGGAATCCTGTTACTTATGCAACATTGCATCACCACAGAGCCAGTGGGATTCAGTTCATGGTAACATCACTAAGGGCTCATACTTCTGAATAGCCCTCACTGTGAGGGTATGGAATCTGTTCCTGTTGCTTAGGCAAACAGATGGCTGATGTCTGTATTACTGTGCTGTGGCAATTTCATTGTCTGCCCTTGCCATAGATGGGTCACCAGCCTTGCTGCTTTGGCCAAGGTAATGCATTCTTTCTCTCACACCATGGGCAGATGCTTTCTACTGCCTTTTAAAAACTATTTTACTTCTTTACTTTATTCCCTTGTTTCCTTTTTTCTAGTGCCCTAGATTTTCCTAAATTGCTGAAAGTGGGGACTGGGAAATACTTTTTTTGTTTGCTGGAAGAAAGTGTTAATCTCCTTGTGACTAGGCTCAGCTTCATTAACTCTGTTCTGCTGCCCCTGAACTATACCCTTCCTTCTTTGAGTGTCATCACATATTGCTTTTGCCAGCTGAAGTTAGTTTTGTGAATTTGCAAAACTTAAGGAGCAGTCATACAAACACTTTTAGGCTATAGTGAGGATAGCTGAAGTATCTGCAGCTTAATAAATGTGTGCATGTAAAGGAGAGAGACCACCAGGAATGCCCTTCTGATGCTACTTGAATATATTTCTCAAAATAACTACAGCATATAAATTTATTTCCTAAAGTTTGTTTAATCTTGAATATATTCAACAGTGAGCCTTTGGACCTTGGTCTGTGTCCTGTTCTCTCCCTCTTCCCAAGTTGGAGTGGTGTCCCTGGTGATAAACAGGAGTGTGTGTGGGGAAGGAAGGATGTATCAGAAATATGAACACTTTTAATGATTTGGTCATTTATTTAATCTTTGATATGCCACAAAGTAATAGGCTAACTAATTTTGAACATACAGATCATTCCATTTCCTTTGAATAAAACCTATATGAAACCTAATTGATACGGAATACAGTGTTTCCTTCAGAGAGGCAAACGCTTTGAGGAGTATATCCATAGCATTTTTGTGTGGGAGGAGGGTTGAAGGGTGAGTATTAAACTAGAATGGTTTCAGCACCGTTTTGCATGTTGCTTTTATTGGCAGAAAGCAATCGAACTGAATCCGAAGGATGCTACATCACTCCATCTTATGGGCATTTGGTAAGGTAGTCTCTAAACAAAATATTTGTGCTGCCAGTACTTTCTCTAGATGGAATATGCAATACAAACTAGTTGCTCAGTTCTTCTACTGCAGTATTTTCCTGGCTTAATTAACTATCCTCTTGGCACCAACTTGTAAAACAACATTATAAAATACTATTTCAGTAGCATCATCTTGTACTGCAGCAGGGCTTTTTTTTTTTTTTTTTTTTTGCAGTTTGAGACAAGTAGTTTCCATTTTCAGAATCTCAGCATTCCATTGGGGGAGTCAGGAAGACTAGACTGTTATATTTCCTATATGGGGTTGTGGTTTTTGTTTGTTTTGTTTGGTCTCTTGCTCACACTCCAAAATTAGCCCCTTATATGCTGCCTAATCCCTGATAAGTGTCCTGAATTGTTTTAAGAACTTTCCCAAGTTCTGGTTATCCACTTCAGAGAGGTGTCAAGTAAGGATTCTATTTTTTGGTCTTAATAGTTAAAATGTTAATTTCAAATTGCTCTTTAATACTTCAAGTAAATGAAACGTTATTAGCATATACTTCCTTAATTAGCTGTCACAAGCCCTTTCTCTTGTTGCCTGGAAGGTATTGATTGGTTTTCACTGCAGCAGAAACCATTATGCCCAATCCTGATTGACAGCTACTTTAACAAAAGAGGTAAGGATGGCAGCTCTTACCTAGCATTTTTCCTGATGCATTGGTGGCAGAGAAGCCAGTTTTGCTGAAGTTGTTCAAGCTAGGAGTGGCTTAACTACAGCTGTTTTAAAATGTTCTGAACAAGGCCTTTTTGCATTTCTAACAGGTGTTACACATTTGCTGAAATGCCATGGTATCAGAGCAAAATAGCTGCAATTTTATTCTCAACACCACCAAGTTCTACCTATGAAGAGGTATTGTGCCCCAATAGTCTGTGCACACATTTTTGTTGTTTTGATTAATATATTATTATTACATTATTGAAAGAGAAGGATAAGGAAAGTTAGTCATCATGAACTGTAAGGTTGCAGTGCAATAAAATGGATCATACTGATCAGACAGAAGTTGAGTTTCTGAAAAATGTGACTGAATTGGAACTGATTAGTTAAGCATCACATCAAAAACAAAGTTGTTTAACAAAATGCAATGTTATAGCATAAGTTATGTCTAAATAAATACATCCTAATAAAAATGAATATTGGGGAAGAAATATCTTGCAACATTATTTTTTAGTAAGCACAGTGGTAACATTTCACAGTTTCATATTTCTAGAAAAGAGGGCTTTCGAATACTTTAGTGGTAATCTATTTACTGTTAATCTTTTGCAGGCTTTACGTTACTTTCAGAAAGCTGAAGATGGTAAGTTTTACAAGGGAGATGCAAAAATTTATGACAGCAGTCTATTGTATCTTATGGGATGCTACTCTGGAGGGCATCCCAATATTGCAAGAGAAACTGGGTACCCATGAAGGGGAAAAGGGCTCCTTTTCCTGAGTAAAGCAGATGTATTACTGCTTTAGATCTTGAACCTCTATTCTGTTTTTCAGCTGCAGGGTGCCTGTCCTGTTTGTTGAGCCAAGGTTGGCAGAAAGTAGTTATTTGCTGTAGTTCACCCAGAAAAGGGTTTTATAAGCCTAGCAATTGTATATCAGCAGCAACATCTGAAAACCCTCCCCTGAAGATTAGTTATAGAAAAAATATTTGAAGAGGAAAAAACAGGAGTAGATTTTTCTGTGAAAGAACATTTGAGCTTGGTTCTGATATCAGCCATAAATTTTGAGGCTGATCATAAGCTTGAAGGTGCCTGTTCCTTAATTTTTCCCATATGTGCACCCTCCTGATCCACGAATTTGCAACTGACTCCCATAGGTGGATGTAGGGTTCTAGTAAAAAGCAAAGTAATTTCTGCAAGTCTGAAGTTTGTCCATCCATGTTAAGTAGTTGCAGTGTAGTTAATTCAAGCTGGCGCTCCTGTTGATGCTCTGCTTGAACTGTGAAATGGGGAAATGGCCAGAGCAATTGACATGATCGCCCCTAAGCATCTTCTCCTGCCAAGCAGAGCCTGTCCATCTCCATGGTATACATCTGAATTACGGGCGATGAAGCAGGTTGGGAGATGTCTAGAGCATAGGTGGAGGAAATCATGGGATGAATCTGACCGAACACACTTAAGAGCCCATTATCGGGCCTATGCTGTGGCGGTGAGGGCGGCGAAGAAGAAATTCTTCTCCGCTTCCATTTCCTCCTCACAGTGCTATCCAGCGGTGCTTTTTCGAGTGGTTCATGGGATAATACACCTCAGCCCTAAGAAAGATCCTGTACCACCATCGATGGGCTGCTGTGATGACTTTGCCCAGCACTTCAAGGAGAAAATCACTCAGATTCGTCACGAGCTGGACTCTACAATTGATTCAGATCCCTTAGGGGAGACACCAATGACTCCGTCTGGTCAGGTATTAATGGATGAATTTCAGTTAATGTGGCCTGATGATGTGGACAAGGTACTTGGACAAGTACATCCTACCACCTGCTTACTCGACCCTTGCCCTTCGTGACTGCTGACCAAAGCCAAACACGGGATTGGTTCCTGGATCCTGGAGGTTATTAATGCCTTTCCGAGAGATGGCCAGGTGCCTGCTCCTTTAAAGGAGGCGGTAATCAGGCCTGTCCTAAAGAAGGCATCTCTGGATCCAGAGATGGCTGCCAATTATAGACCGGTGGCCAACATCCTGTTTTTGGGCAAGGTGTTGGAACGGGTGGTGGTGGGACAACTCCAAGTACTCTTGGATGAAACTGATTATCTGGAACTATTTCAGTCTGGCTTCAGACCCGGGTACAGTACTGAATCTGCCTTGGTTGCCCTGTATGATGACCTGTGCAGGGAGAGAGTTGGGAAATGCATCCCTGTTGGTTCTCCTGGACCTCTCAGCGGCTTTTGATACCATCGACCATGGTATCCTCCTGGATACGCTGGCGGGACTGGGAGTAGGAGGCACTGCTTGGCAGTGGTTCCACTCCTACCTTGACGGCTGATTCCAGAAGGTGGTGCTGGGGGACTTTGGCTCTGCGCCATGGCAACTTTGCCATGGAGTACCGCAGGTTTCCATTTTGTCACCCTTGGTATTTAATATCTACATGAAACCACTGGGAGAGGTCATCGGGAGGTTTGGGCTGCGGAGTCATCAGTATGCTGATGACACCCAGCTCTACTTCTCATTTTCAACTAATCCAGGTGAGGCAGTGGCTGTGCTGAACCAGAGCCTGGCCGAGGTAATAGGCTGGATGAGGGCCAATAAACTGAAGTTCAATCCAGATAAGACGGAGGTCCTGTTGGTGGGTGATTTGAGTTCCTGGGTAGGTGACTGGGCCTTGCCCTGAACAGGGTTGCACTCCCTCTAAAGGACAGGGTCCGCAGCTTGGGAGTGCTCCTTGACCCGAAGCTGTCCTTGGAAGCTCAAGTGACAGTGGTGATGAGGAGCGCTTTCCTTCAGCTTCGGCTAATCCATCAGCTGCATCCCTACCTGGAGAAGGATTGCCCAGCAACTGTAACACACACATTGGTGGTTACTTCCCGGTTGGATTTCTGTAACACGCTTTACATGGGGCTGCCCTTGAAGACAGTCCAGATACTTCAGATGGTTCAAAATAGAGCTGCCAGGATGCTGTCGGGGACTGGGTGTTATTCTCATATAACCACAGTCCTCTATCAGCTCCATTGGCTTCCCATCGAATTCCAGGCTCAATTCAAGGTGCTGGTTATTACCTATAAAGCCCTAAATGGCTTGGGACCAGGACACCTAAAGGAACACCTTTTTCCCTATTTGCCCTCCCGCCCCCTGAGATCAGCAGCAGAGACCCTCCTCCGGGAACCCTCTGTGAAAGAGGAGGAGACAGAGTACCCAGAGGAGGGCCTTTTCTGTGGTGGCACCTCATCTATGGAATGTGCTCCCTGGAGAGGTCTGCCCGGCACCGTCATTATGTTTTTTGGTGCCAGGTTAAGACCTTTTTATTTAATCATTATTTTAATAGGTTTTAATATTGGATTGTATTATTTTATTTTATTAATTGCAGCCAGAGTGGGTCGTCAATTTATTTATGCTGTTAGCTGTCCAGACACTTTAGTAATTGGATGGCATACAAATTTTATTAATGAATGAATGTCTTTCTGCAAAATACATGCATACAAATTAAATAAGTAAGCAAGCAAGCAAATGTCTTCCTGCAAAATACATGCATGTATAGGTCAAACCAGTGTCACCAAGTTAGGAATGACCTTTAGCAGTACCCATGCCATTTATTTTTGTTTTTAATTGTGAGGAAGTAGATATTGGTTGCTTGTAACCTAAGCAGAAAGAAATTGTTGCTTTTCCCATCCTTCTTTCATAGGATTTTTTGTTACTTGGTGCAGCATGTGTGTGATGGGGGGCAGGGGATCAGTGAAACTAAACCTTGTTAATCATTTAAACGTTGTACAATACTGAATCAGGAAGATCATAGAAAAGTAGAGTTTGGAAGGGGCCATGAAGGCTATCAGGTCCAACCACCTGCTGTTGCGGGAGTAGCTGTAAATATATTTGGTGAGATCATACAGTGTGTTTCCTAAATCTAGAAGCATATACGTTGCGGACTGCGGTATATTAAAGCCTCTTCCTTCTGTGCAGTTGAGCCAAATTTCTACAGTAAAAACTTACTGTTTTTGGGAAAAACATATATGAAGTTAAACAACAGAAAAATGGCCCTTCTGTGGTTAACAAAGGCCAAAGATCGGCTGTCACACACAGAGGAGGATAAGCAGGTAAGCAATTCACTTGTTGTCAGTGTAACATATTTTCAAGCATTTTAGCAGTTGTTCTGAATTACCTCTTCCCAGTTATTCCCAAAATTCAGTATATATGTATTAAAAAAAAAATCTTTAGGCCAGCTACAGTGCATTCCTAATCTCCTTGCTGAGAAGCAGGAATAGATAAACTAAACTTGTGAGGTTTTATTTCAGGAAAGTAGCTTAATTGAAGAGTTATGTATCTAATCTTGATGAAATTCTGGGTGTGATTTTTTAATCATTTTTGTATGTGGTGATTCATCCCTGGAGCTAGGGATAGCAGCACCCTAAGGCTAAGTTCCAGTTTGATGGGTTTCACAACTGGGCAGAAATTTGAAACTGGCCTCCCATGGTCCAGTTTTTGCACAAAGTAAAGACTACAGATGAAGGCTTATTTGGGCAAATCACTCTGATGCTTTAATTCAAGCAAAGAGACAGAACTATGATGGCATTTGTATAAACTTGCCAAAGCAAGCTGAGTTGGTCCTCAAAATGAAAAGTTCTAAAAGGGAGCAAGAGCAACATTGAACTGTGTCAGCTGAAGTTCTCCCAGTGAATCACTGTCACTGTCCATTGCTCATGTACTTCCCAGTTCTTCAAATATCTGCAAATTTTCTCTTGTAATGTTTAAGTGTAATATACTAGTGACCTATTCAGCACTCATACATGTAACTTTACAAAAACAAACTGTGAACCAAGGCTTGCAAAATTTGTAAACATAAAATTTTAGTGTCAATTTGTCTTGCTAGGGAAACACTTACATGTTCTCCCCCTTGTTTCAGGTACAGAAAGAAGCATTGGAGTTGCTAAATTCTTTGTGACAAGATTGCTGAATGTGTGTGAATTGCTGTAATATACTGATCAGCAAGTTAAAAGAATAAATAGCCTTTCACTCTGAAGGAACTGAGCTTTAGACAAAAAATACCAGGACATACATGATGATCCAGAATGTCTAGATATATTTCTGTGTGTATCTCTAAACAGAATTAATGCACAAAGTGTGTTCCAAAAGCAGTTATGCACTTGACAGGATTTCTAAAACAATTCTGTATTTTGGTTCTCAGATTCTACCTTGCTTACTTGAACTAAAGTCTCTATTCAGTAAGAGCCTGATTATTATATTAGGCTCTTTGTCCTCCATTTCATAACTAAGAATCTCTTTTCTTCTGGAAGATCCCTAAGAGGCTAAACTTTTATTTACTTCTCCCACCTTTGGAGATTGTTAACTCCTAGAGGTGCTTCATTTTTCTTGGATTACCTTAATGGAGCTTCTTGACTTCTGTCAAGGTTAACTGCAGTTTTCCATAGATTCTATAGGAATATGGTCTGTCGTCTTAGAGAAGTCCAAATTTCTGTTCAAAGGGTGCCTTATCTCTTTCAAACACCTCCATGGATGGAGTGCAGCACCATTAAACACATGGGCCATTTAACTGTCCCTTGCTGTTTTGTAAGAAAAGTTACCCTTTCTTAGGGACTGGCCACGTTATGGAACTTAAGCCAGCCTTTTGTGCTGGGATACTGATTTTTCTGATAGCTGATTGTCATAATGAGCCAGGTAAAAAGCAGATAACTTTTACCAGGGCATATAGATCTGATTTGTGTACACACCTTTTACATACACTATTATCTGGATCCTAGTGCCACCTGTAATACAAAATATACAGTATATCACAGAAGTGAGTACACCCCTCATATTTTGTAAATATTTATTGTATCTTTTCATGTGACAACCCTGAAGAAATGACACTTTGCTACAATGTAAAGTAGTGAGTATACAGCTTGTATAACAGTGTAAATTAGCTGTCCCCTCAAAATAACTCAACACACAGCCATTAATGTCTAAACCACTGGCAACAAAAGTGAGTACACCCCTAAGTGAAACTGTCCAAATTGGGCCCAAAGTATCAATATTTTGTGTGGCCACCATTATTTTCCAGCACTACCGTAACCCTCTTGGGCATGGAATTTACCAGAGCTTCACAGTTTGCCACTGGAGTCCTCTTCCACTCCTCCATGATGACATCACGGAGCTGGTGGATGTTAGAGACCTTGCGCTCCTCCACCTTCCGTTTCAGGGTGCCCCACAGATGCACGATAGGGTTTAGGTCTGGAGACATGCTTGGCCATTCCATCACCTTTACCCTCAAGCTTCTTTAGCAAGGCAGTGATCATCTTGGAGGTATGTTTGGGGTCATTATCATGTTGGAATACTGCCCTGCGGCCCAGTCTCCGAAGGGAGGGGATCATGCTCTGCTTCAGTATGTCACAGTACATATTGGCATTCACGGTTCC
Organism: Varanus komodoensis; assembly: GCF_004798865.1. NCBI lineage: Eukaryota > Metazoa > Chordata > Lepidosauria > Squamata > Varanidae > Varanus > Varanus komodoensis. The sequence continues at coordinate 5,139,390 of NW_025335438.1, forward strand.
CTCAATGGACTGTCGCTCCCCAGTGCTGGCAGCACTCATGCAGCCCCAGACCATGACACTCCCACCACCATGCTTGACTGTAGGCAAGACACACTTGTCTTTGTACTCCTCACCTGGTTGCCACCACACACGCTTGACACCATCTGAACCAAGTAAGTTTATCTTGGTCTCATCAGACCACAGGACATGGTTCTGGTAATCCATGTCCTTAGTCCACCTGTCTCCAGCAAACTGTTTGCGGGCTTTCTTGTGCATCATCTTCAGAAGAGGCTTCCTTTTGGGATGACAGCCCTGCAGGCCAATTTGATGCAGTGTGCAGCGTATTGTCTGAGCACTGACAGGCTGACCCACCACCCCTTCAACCTCTGCAGCAATGCTGGCGGCACTCATACGTCTATTTCCCAAAGCATACCTCTGGATATGACACCAAGCACGTGCACTCAACTTCTTTGGTCGACCATGGCCGAGGCCTGTTCTGAGTGGAACCTGTCCTGTTAAACGGCTGTATGGTCTTGGCCACCATGCTGCAGCTCAGTTTCAGGGTCTTGGCAATCTTCTTATAACCTAGGCCATCTTTATGTAGAGCAACAATTCTTTTTTTCAGATCCTCAGAGAGTTCTTTGCCATGTTGAACTTCCAGTGACCAGTATGAGTGAGAGCGATAACACCAAATTTAACACACCTGCTCCCCATTCACACCTGAGACTTTGTAACACTAATAAGTCACATGACACCGGGGAGGGAAAATTGCTAATAATGCCCAATTTGGACAGTTTCACTTAGTGGTGTACTCACTTTTGTTGCCAGTGGTTTAGACATTAATGGCTGTGTGTTGAGTTATTTTGAGGGGACAGCTAATTTACACTGTTTTACAAGCTGCATACTCACTACTTTACATTGTAGTAAAGTGTAATTTCTTCAGGGTTGTCACATGAAAAGATATAATAAAATATTTACAAAATGTGAGGGGTGTACTCACTTCTGTTATATACTGTAGTCTCAAAGTAGGAAGAGCAGCACCTTGTGAGAAAGGCAGTTTGTTTACCTGTGGCTGTCATTCCTTGAGTGGTCAACTGTGCAATCACACATAGGTCAGAAAGATTCAACAGCTGAAAAAGTTTTGGCAGGAACCCCTTTTCCACCCCTGGCACTGTCCATTTCCTCACTTCACTCAAGACCATCACTGTGGCATTGGAAGTATCAATTTGACAGATGTTGGCCTTTCCACCAAAACTCTTAGCTGTAGAATCTTTCTAACAACAGGTTTCACACAGGTTCAAAGCCTGTATGTGTAATGCACAGAAACAATGAATAAAAATAATCCATAATAATCTTCAACCATTTTAGGGCTAAAGGATTTGTTATTGCTGCCTTAAAACGTACACTCTCAAAGTGGCAAGAAGCATTTACATTTGACTAGTCTCAACCACATTCAGCAGTGGCATGCATACCAAGTAATTCCTTGGTAACCTGAAGTGCTCAAGGCATGTGCTGGTTACAAACAAGGCCAAGTGAAACTGCAGATTGCCTGTCACCTAAGCAGTGTTTAAGTTAGACGATTGAAAGCAAAATAGTATACATGAATAGTACACAGAGCTGACATGGCCCTCTGCTTGGAACAGGTGTTGGTAAGTACTAGTTCAAATTTCAGCTTAATCATAAAATCACAATGAGATATCCCTCTCCCAACTTGTAATTCTGCAGCAGAGCAGTGCAATTTCTGTGTGACAGACAAGCAAGTTTGCAAAAGATCCTCATTTTCCTTTTAGCATTTGGCAGGCTGAGTACTGCCACTTTTGTAACCAAATTGAGGTGGCCATGCATGACAAAGATATCCACAAGCATGGCAGAGATCTTTGAGGTTAGCAACATTTTGCACTATCTTTACAACAACAACCTCAAAGGGAAGGGCAACCCCTCAAAAGAGCCCAAAATAGAATGGTTGGGAAACAAAATGTTAAGAATCCAAGTTTATAGCCTAAAACTGTCCAGTTCCTGCAGGCTATTTATGCCATCCTCTCTGTCAGTGGAATGGTGCTCCCACTGCCTTCATACTGCAGAGCTGAAGTCAGCAGAAGACTAGAGGCCCCTGGACTACCTGTTTTTTGTAAGCCCCATTGAAAATCATTCAACTTAAAGGTGGTCATAAGTCTAAATAAAAGTTTAAAAATTAAAAAAGAGAAATACAAGTATTTTACTTTTCTTGGTTTTATTAATTTCCTCTGTGTGTAGGTCTTTTGTTCCTGTTTCCAATTTGATTTACTTCCACATTATCGAAAAGTGTCAACTAAAAAATACATACAGAATTTTATTTACACTTAGTGACACTTTAGTCTTCTTGATCACTGAGACTAAAGAAATAGTCTAATGATCTGCACTGGTCACTTTTCTGTGGATTAGCTCCTTTCTATTGTTGTAGAGAAACACTGATGTTGGCTGCAGCAAAGGTGCAAAAATGTAGGATGAAATATAAATACCTTAGGGATTTGACACAATCATCAATATCACTACAAACATCCTAAAGAATAGAAGTGAGATGGACCTTACCAGGTTCACTTTGTTCAGCTCTGAGTACTGAACTTCAAGAATATATATTGCTTTGATTTCATTTAGTACATTTCTACTCAATAGTTGAAGTTCTTTGGGTTGTTTACAAAGATTAAAGGTGGACTCCTCTCAAAGTAGCTATTTTTTAAAATGAAAATAGCTACTGAGGTTAGAAACCAATCGAGCTGCTGTATTACTGAGTGAGACCATTTGCCCATCCATCTCAGTCCTTCCAGCAGCACTACCTGGAGATGGGTGCATATGGGTTACAGAGGCACTTAATTGCCTCTCCCCAGCCCTTCACCCCTCAGTGTAGCTGATTGGAAAAATTACTGTATCTTTGGAAAATCTAAACACTGAACACTTGGCACAGAGAACCGAGCATGCAGCATCCATTGCCTGCTGTAGAAGCTTGTTTTCCACTGTAGAACTTCAGTAACTAGATGAGGCATAATGCTGCTACTTACAGTATTATAAAGGATTGCAAGTAGATAAATACATGTGAAGCCCCTTGAATGCTTGCAAGTTTTTTATTCTTATACTACAAAGCAGGACATTTAAATAGTGGCCTTAATTTTTGGCAATGGATTGATTCAAGTTTTTCTACTTTTAGCAATTAGCTGAAGACTTTTTTTTTCTTTTAGCAATCAGGCAGCAGAAGGTGCTCACTTAAAAAAAAACAAAAACTGATTCTGCTTGTGTAAAGCCTAGAAAGCCATCAGTCTCTGATCTGGCTGAAAAGATTTTTGGATATATGTATTTGTCTATATGAGCTTAATAGTGTTAGCAGGTAAAACAATGTTCTGTTCCAATGGCTGGTTGTATATTCCAGCTACCATGGTAGAGCCTAAGATATACTCTGCCACCAGCCAAACCACCACAGGCTGTTGGGAAATTGTGCTTGATTCTCCAGAAAAACATCCTGGGCCAGGTGTCAGCCAGAAAAAATTGCAGGGAGTTTTATTTTTTTCCTCCCTTTGAGAAAGCACAGTTGGTTTCAACTGCCATTTGCTCTAGAACTTTGGAATAAAAAAGAAATATATCCTTGTCCCATTGATCAGCCAGATGAATAATACATTCCACGTTGTCTAGGAAATTACATTTTCAAATATTAAAAAGGCAAAAATGTTAGCATATACATAAACTTTGTTACTTGTCTTTACTCACCCTGTTTTGTGTCCTGAAGCAGGGGTATTAAAGATTACTGAGAGCCAGTGTGGTATAATGGGTAAGAATATGGGTTTGGGACTGAGGAAATCTGTCTTATAGTCACCACTCAGCCATGGAGCCAACGGGGTGACTTTGGGCCTGTCACAGACTCTCAGCCTAATCTACCTCAAAGGATTGTTGTGCAGAAAAGACTGATAACAACAGGAGGAGAAAGATGCATACCGCTTTGAGCTCTTTAAAAACAAGAAACAGGTGGGATATAAATCAAATAAAAAAAATTTAAGGGAACATTAAGACTGATGTCGGACCATCAACCTTTTCCCCTGCCCTCTCCTGAAAAAAATCAGAGTGGACATTGCTCCCCTTTTCTCTCAAATACATTTTCTGAAGGGAGAAGAATCTGTAAGTCAAATAATTAACAGAGCACATTTTGTGATGCACTGTCTGTCTTTTATTGTTAGTTACCAGTTTACAAGAGCAACTGTTGCAATGATTCTCCCATTCATTCAATAGTGTAAATAAAGTGTTTTTGTTGTACTGAGTTTAATCTTCTATTTTTAATTAGAGTTTAGGCAAATCATACTTTGTTTTTCAGTCGCTTTCTATATAAACTAACATGAATAATTAGGTATATCTTTTCAAGACAGCAGTATATTATGGGAGGGCACTCTAAGAGATGAAAATAATCTTGATGTGCATAAGGTAATTAACAAGATAGGCTGGAGGTCTGCTAATCAATTCTGTACTTTTTAACAAGGCATTCACAGGTTAATATCCATGGATAATAAAGTGTATCAATATGTAGAAAAATAAGATTTTGGCAGAATTCAACTGCTATATTGCAAAAATGAGAGCAAATATAGCACAGTCATATGACATTTACAGGGTTTTTTGCAGTCTGATATGTTACAGAAATGTTAATTCTAGGAAATTGTTTCATGTGTGTACAAAACTGTAAAAGTTAATGGAATTTACAGTGGATATTGAAAGCATGATACAAATGGTAATTTAAAATGTAATTCTAATAAGGAAGCACAATTTGCTAAAATAGCATTTGTTAATTCACATCAAGGTTGTAGAATTTCTTACACGTTCGCAGTACAGCAAATACTCATCAATACTGCTGACTCTCTATATATATATGACAATAATCCTTAGCCTATATAAAAATAAATTTCAGAGATGTTATATTAGGAACATCTGGAGTTTTTTCCCCTTAAAATTAAATGGGATGAGAATTATGTAGATGAATAGACAATTAGGTCAGTTGTGCAAAGTCTATGTAACTATTTGGGTACTCTAAATCATAACAAAAATGAGAAGAACAATTCACATTATTTTTTATATCTTCCTAAAGTTTAAAATTAGTTATCCTATGAAATTGAAGCATATCACCACTATATTTTTGAAAAGCCTGTAAGATACCAGACCGGACAGAATATGTAAGAACTTTTTTATTTATTTCTTTGAATATTACCTACCATTTTCTTGGAAATAATCCAAGGTAGTATATGTAAACAATTTTCAATGCTGCTCAGTGAGTTAGAAGAGTCTGTTCAGCTTCTACAGTAAGTCAGAACAGTGGCACCAATGTCTTAACATTAATCACATTCATTTTATTGTACATTACTCTTGTGCAAGTAATAAAGGCTTTATTCATGACCTTAGCTACAAAGATGTAGCAAAGAGGGTTATCAGCTATTACATTTTTTAAAAAGTAAAGCTGACAGAATATCACATTCTATCATCTCAAAAAGCCAGCAGCATTTTTCTACATAGTAAGGATGCATTTGGCCTAAGCCTTTAACACCATTTATAACAGCCATGCAATAGAAATAACTTTGGAGATGTTGCATAAATGAGAAGAATAAAGAGCAGTCTGCACATTTTCTGAACAAAGCCAAGAAAGTAACTCCTTACTCTTCTGAATGGCTGTTTTATTAGTCTAAAGCTCTATAAAACTAGAGCTCTTTATTGTGTACGTATATATACACTTTTTAAAAAATAAAAGTCTTTTCTGCTTCAATTTTATTCTGGTCAGTCTCTGAGGGGAAAATAAATAGAGAAGGAAAAACTGTTTTGCATATCTTTGTGGAAGAACAGTGAACTTTTTTAAAGAGTTCCAGAAAAATGACTGTACACAAGAAACAGCTTATATACAACTAACTGTGCAATTTAGTTGCTCCAACCTGCTTTTGTAAAAAATTTACTTGAATTTTACTCTTGCCCAAATCCTTCTGTCTCCTCAATTGCAAAAAGCAGCTTCTCCTTTAGCTGTTCATAACTTTTATAAGGCGGTAAATCCAAACGATTAAAACTGGAAAGAGAAAAGAAAAATCAGACCTTGTTTACTTTGACTGCAGCTAGTACCAAGTAAAATGCTTCTGAAATGCAATTCACAAATACCCATGTTAAACCAAGAATTGCATTGTTGGATTCAGAACACTGTTGACACAGCAACTTAGAACAAGGATATGTAACTCCCTCGAGTTGGCAATGTAAAAAATTAACAAACTCTAGAAATGTGATGCGCTGTCCAAAGGCTTTTATTTATCATGGCAGAATAGAACTAGTACAAATCAGAAGGCACTAGTATAGGTAGTATAGAACTAGTACAAGTCTGCTGTCCCAGTTATATTCCCAATGTTAAAAGTGTATCCCCCAACCTAGTGAAAGAAAGGATGTGTGCAGCCACATAGGATTATGCCCTAAATGTCCTAGAGGTGGGTCAGGAAAACCAGTGCCAGTTTCACCATTACATACAGGTAAACCTGAAGCATGCAACAAACAGCCTGAGTTGCAGCCTAAGCTGTTCTGCTTTTTATCTATTGGGAATAGGCCAGTCTTCTCAAACCAGGTTCCCTCCAGATATTTTGGACAACTTAAATTCTTGATCACAGGCTACACTGGCTAGGGAGGATGAAATATAAAATCTAAAACATATAGAGGGTTACCATTAGCTATCTAGGACAAAACATTGTTGAATCAATACTGATGTAAAGTTACTCGAGCAAAAATTACAGTATGGCAAATGGTTAACTATGAACTGTTGTTCAGAAGAAACAAGATTTGTGGCCATAAATAACTCAATCAACTTTGGACAGCTTGGGTATACTTTGGCCCAGAAGGAACCCTCTGGGAGCAGCAGTCTCTTACTAACATCACAGTCATCACAGCTAGAGAGCACATGCCAGGGATTCCAAACATAATATATGGTGAAAGAGGACATCCCTGTCCAGCGCCTCTCTTAAGGAAAACAAAATAGAAACTCAAAAGACTCCACAAGTTTTATATAAAATTTTAACCCATTTCTGGAATTCTGAGGGATATTTTTATGTTGCAAAGACAAATTTCTAATAAATTTTATCAAAGACCTTCTTTCCATCCAGAGATATAATGGCAGTTGTGTCTGGTCTATACTTATTTAATGCAATCAGATTAATAGTCAATCTAAGGTTATCAACCCCTTGCCTATTTTTAATTAATCCAATCTGGTCCAGTTGGACTAACATTGTAGTAACTTCTTATTGTCATCTGGTATTATAGTTACTGTTTTATTATCAACATTAATCAGTGAAGTAGGGTGACAATTATCAGAGGGTATGAGCTATTACCTAGTTTAGTAATTATTGTAATAAAAGTGTGATGAAACTGAGTTCTACAACTGATAAAATTTAGCAACTAGAAAACTTGAAAATGCTTCATACCACTTAATTGGAAATCCATGTGGACGTTAGAATTCAATTATATTGTCTATGCTGATGATCTACTGTTTCTTTTGGAACACCAGTTACCAATTCTGGCCTTGATGCAAACAATGATTTTGGTTATTCTGCTAAGTGATCAGAGTCAGAATTTATGTCTGTTAGAGATAATAAACTGCATATTAAATAACACAGTTGGTAATTTATACTCTGTCCTGAATTTATTACATATCTGGGAATTTTCATCCCATGAGACATGTCAGTAATTATTAGGCTAAATTTGAGCAAGCTGATTAATGAGATCTCAAGAGACATTGACAGATGGCTACCTATAAAGTTAAGTTTATGGGGCAGAGTAAATACATGTAAAATGAATGTGATACCTCAAATTATGTATGTTTTGCATGGTCTTCCTTTATGTCTGGTAAATATTTTCAAAAGTCTAAATGTTTTTATGGGGCTCCACTAGAAATATCCTTGGAAAAAATAAAACTGATCAGAATGGTAGAACTAATCTCCCTGACCTTGCTTTACCCAATTGGGCCTTTTGTTGACTTGTACTCAGTTTTTGCTTTTCAGTCTTTTTTCAATGAAATTAGATTCCTCTCTCTGGTCTTTTTGAAGTATTCATGGATCTTTTTAACAGGTGGATTGCATTGGGTTCTTGCCATACCAAAGTAGATACTGTTAACCACTCAACTTCAGACAGCTGGAGAGCTGTGGCCTATACTTTCACATCCACATAACATTTTCACATACAAAAATTAACTTTGTTGGTAGGATCTGGATTTAAAAATTAACAAGAAAATGTTTGTTTGGGAATTGATTGTACAGGATAGCTGTTACTTTAGATCAGATTGTTGGTCCTGATGATAATTTTTGCCATTCCCATGCTTTATAGGCTAAATATAAATTGCCAGTAATGGTTGCATAGCAATGCAAGCAGTTAAAATATTTGTTAGAAACAAATTTGGTCCTGCTGCTTCAGAGCCACCTGCCTTATTGGAAGTATTGACTGAGGCTGGAAAAATTACACTGCCTGCAGTTTATATTTATAAATATTTAATATTGAGGAATAAATAGGATATACAGGGTCTCAAGTAAGAATGGTATAAAGAACTGAAACCAATGGAATAGAACATTATGATCTATTCAGAAGGGATTATAGAACTTTAATCAATTCAACAAAAAATCATGTTTTGAGTATACTGGGTTTCACAATGTCTCTGTAATAAGGGTTTAATTAAATTGGCCTGTTATTGAAAGTACAATGCTGCTAATGCTTCTCTTTTCCATATGCTTTAGCAATGCTTAATGACAGCTTGCTTTTGAGAGGAGGTAATAATTAGGAGGTATATTATTATTATAATTAATAATTAGCCACCTATGCATCTTATGGAGATTTCCTGTCAAGAAAAGTGATCCAGTGAAATATTTTGGTTAGCACAAAAATAAGAAAAACAATTAATATACTACCTCATTTGATACTACATCAGTTTAGGCTGAATTTACTTTTGCCCACAGAAGCTTTCTGATTTGAGGAAGTAAGCAAACTACAGAAACAAAACCAACTCTTTCCCAGACGCATACTGGAACAAAAGTCCTCTACTTCACAGTCTGTCACTATCACACCCATACAATTCAGTTCTCAAATGAATGGTTAACAGAAAAGGCAGCATACTGTACACTGACCAAAACAAAGCAGATTCCAAGCAACTAGCTTTTGTCATGGGTTAGATCCAGACCTAATCATAATTTGACAAGGAGATTTAAATCAATGGAAGACAAGTCATGCCCTACCTCAATATCTATTTTATTTTAATGGGCTTAAATCCAGATCAAACCCTATATTTATAAAGCATAAAACAAAATTGTTACAACTCACCATGTATGACTTCTTGGTAGCCATGTTTCTTTGCCAACTTTTTCAATGCAGAATTTCTGAGGACCATTACTTCCTGAACAAAGATTAAGAATTTTTATGGTAATTGTGTAGCTCTTAATGACATCTAATTCCAGTAAGGGAGAAAATATAAGTATTCATTCATTCATTCGGAACACTTATATGCCGCCCCATTCACAAAAGTACTAGATACTGCTACAGAGTAACAGTCATGTCTTACCCATGAGCTCAGCAAATCCTCCTAGTGGTAATCTGCAAGTACCAGTGACAAACTGCATCAGCCGCATACGGACTTCATTGTCAGCTTCTTTTATGAACTAAGAATAGAAATAAAGGCTTACTTTGAAATGTGAGCTGGTTAAAAACTTGTCTTGCTTCTGTGTTTCCAAAGAGCAAGTGCTTTACACAGTGTATATAGAATATAATTATACATTTAGAATATTTTAGTTTCTTACTCTGTAACATTTCTTCTTCATGCTTTCTGTGCATCACACATTTTTTCTGTGTTCTTATTGTTGTTCTTTCATTGTTGTAACATATATGCCCGATTTAATTTTGTTTTTATTGTGTATCGGTTCTGTACCTCTGTGGTCAGGAAGATTTGATAGCTAAGAGCATCTTGGCAGGGCACCCCTACCGCTAGTGTCCATTTAAAAGGAAGGGGCTCCTGCAATTTCCCTCAGTTCTTCTTTGACCAACTTCAGTGCCTTGGGAATATCTTTTACTGTCCCTTTTTCCTCAGTGGGTTTCTTCTCATTTATTTACACTTTGATTTCTCTATCCACTGAGCATATTTTCTTATTCTCTTTTTTCAGATCCCTCATGTGCATTTTCCCTATCACTTTTACCTCCCTTCAAGAATAATGATGATGATGAAATAAACCCTCTTTGCTGTTTTTATTATTTTGACTCTACCTCTCTTCTACTAGAATAATATACAGGGGACCCTGCCATAACATATGCAACCTGAGAAGTACAATTACAATGGCATTTTAACATTTTTATATACCTGTTCATGGATGAAAAGATGTCACTTGAATCTAAACTTTAGGTGTGTTTAAACCAGCTCCAAAATGTGAAATGAATACCATTTCAGAAATTATGAGCAAATTTTCCATCAAGTATCCATACAACAAAAAACAATTCTACACCAGTGAAGAGAAAGGAAGGTTAAACTTAAACTAATACAGGAATGCTCGTTTCAACATTATCTGTTAACATAAACCACTGTAGATTGAGTTGCTTCAGTGCAAAAATTGGAATAAAGTATGTTGCGTGGATTCACTCTTATATACAGCACAAAGTTCTTTAATGGCAATACTGAGATGCTTCATGCTGATACTTGTGGCAATGTATATTGCATACCTCTTAGAAACTGGGAAAGCAACAGTATGATTTCTGGAAACAGAAAAAAATCCAGGAAACCAGTGTTGTGTAGAGGTTAAAACATGAAACTTGGGAGATCAATGTTCTAGTCTTCACATGGCTATGAAGATTTAGATGTGACTTCTGGCCAGTCACTGACTCTCAGCCTAACCTACCTGACAGGGCTGTTATATATTGGAGATGGAGAGGATGACTATGTAAGCCACCTTGGATTTCTTGGAGAAAAATGGCAGAATATAAATAAAATGCAAAATTGAATAGATCAACTTGAGGTAAAATAGTATCTTGAAAATCTAATTTTACTGATTGGTAACAGCACTTGCCAAATAGTGCAAACCAAACACCCTAGTAATAGTATAATATCCCCCAAAGAATTCATTCTGCAGGTTGAAGATCCACAAACCTAGCAGGGGTGATTCCTTGTCCACACTTGCCTATTAGAAAGTATTTTAAATAGTTCATACAGCAAATGGAAAGTACTAATTATACTGCTCCCTTCTTCAGGGGCAGTTCCAAAAGCAGCTGACCTAAGTTAAATGATAACCCAAAGTATCCTGAAGCCTGTTGATGGAATCTGATTGAATTCTGTATTATGCACGAATCCCTGATCTCTCATGGTACGTGCCCATTGGTGTCTCAAGTTAGAACAATCTGTCACTGAACAAAAGCTTATATGGAAGATGGCTGGAGCCTAGTAGTGACATTTATGTTTGGAAAAAGTTCAAGTTTCACATGCAGATTCAAGTTTTGACTTTATCTTTCTGGAACACAGTGGTCAATTATGACAGAAGTGTGCAATTGTAGGAAGATCAAGAATTTTTACTCAGTTGATTTAATAACAGAAACTTTCTCAAAAAATTCTTGGGTCTTTGAACTGTTTCGCCAAGAAGCAAGCTCACTGGCCAAAGGACACGCATTAAACTTGTTGAATATCTTCTCCAGTACGTCACTCTTATTCACAGAGCACACTTGATTCCATATAAACACTGCTGAAGCATGCAGCAAATTCCAGAGAAACCTTGGACAATAATTTCACCATTGTAGCAAGGCAGTAGCAAAGTTTCCTCTTCCTTCAAGTTAAGGAAATTCAGGATGACCACTAAGTTGAGGAGAGGGAAGAATGCATCCTAGACTTTTTGAGGAGCTCTGTAAGTTTTACAGTTGGTCTAGACCGTTCTGAGTATAGACATAAATCCTTGAAGAAACTTTCTATATTTCTAAGGTAAAAGTCATAAAAGGTGTAATTTCACATTTGCTGACTTTTTCAACTAATAAAAATACAATACCTGCCAGAACCATATTATTTGCTTGCTATTTCTTGTGTAATGGCGATATACAGCGTTCCTTTGCCAGTCAGCCAAATCAACCTCTTGCATGCCACAGAGCATAACCTGGAAAAAGACCGCAAGATTTAGAAGAACAGCAACTTGGGATCCTGATGTGCAAGTGAAATGTATTTGAATGAGTCATTTCACAGCAGTTTTAGAGATGTTTATTTGTGCCTTAAATGAATCTAAACATTGACTCTATTTGCTTTTATTATTCTTCCTTATAGAATGTTAGTGTCAAAGAGTTTAGACCTCTTTCTGCTGAGTTAAGCCAGTAAACCTCAAAAGTCTTACCTCCAACTCCTTTTCATCAAAATACTGTAGCCACTGAAGGGGAACAACTTCATTAAATCCATCAAGGAAAGCTTTGGTTTGTTCTTGCACTCCTCGTGAAAACCGCCACTCTGCCATTAGACTGAAAAAAAGTGAAGTTTGAATTCTAAAAATGGAATCCATTATTTAAAAACATACCATGGACTTTTCTACCATTATACTAATTCTACCGTTGTGTGTGTGCAAATATATATATTTGCACAATCTCAAACAATATTTTACACTCTATTTTATCTAGAGCACTCCTTCCCCCATAGTCCTATGTGCTTTCCTGCCGAACTTTGCAATCTGAGCTCTCACTATAAAGGGCATTACTCAACTATTTCAAAAGTAGATCCATCTAAAAGAAAATTAATCATATTCTTTGTAAAGTGGTACAAGAAGTGTTGTTTTAAATTGCATTTATTCATCCACACTTATGCCACTCTTAAAATTAAGAAAAGAAACTTAACAGTGTTGAACTGGGGATCTGGAAGCTCCAGGTTCTAGTCCCCACTCAGCCATGCTACTCACTGAATAAGTCTGGGCCCACCACAGACTCTCAGCCTAACCTACCTCACAGGATTATTGTTGTGAGGATAAAACAGAGGGGAGAAGAAGGATTATGTAGGGTGCCCTGAGTTTCTTGAAAGGAAAAATAATGGATATAAATATAATATATAAATAATCACTCCAAAGAGGCTTTTGAGATAGGAAAGAATGGAAAGTTCTTTTTTGTGAGTTTGTTCACTGAGTTTCTGTGAGTTTCGATCTGCTTAGATCCAAGCCAGATTCCTGTTGATTAACCCAGGAAGTGGAGGTGTTCATAGAAGTGAACATGAATGCTGTTTCTCACCTGCTCATTTCTCTTTTCAGCTTATCATCCAGAGTTGCTCTTGCCTTGTTTCCTGATATTGAATCTGGAGATTCTGGGTTTAGCATTTAAATAACCCAGATTTAGTCCAACAACAAACCATGGTTTAATTCTTTGTTGTTTAACCAATAAACATCACAGACTTTGCATGTGTTTGGGGTTGCATGTCATGAAACAACTAGGAACAAGAGTGGATCTTGTGTTTCTAACTGAAAGTGGAAGAAGGTAAGCAGGAACACCATGCTTGTTTACTCCCAAGTATTCACAAAGTACCCAAGGCTATAAGCAAAAGCTGTGTTTGTGCAACACATTAAGCCATGGTGGTATGTAAGTCACATGTACACACTGCATGGTTAAAATTTCCAAGATGTTTACCATATTCTGCAACCTCAGTTATTTGATCAGGCAAAGCAGGATGAATCAGCTGTCCTGAGACCCACTGGGTATTGGATGGGGTAAAAAATTACCCAAATAAATAAATAAATAAATAAAAATTAAAATAAGAGAAGATAAAAAATTATACAGCAGTATAATTAGTATACACAAACACTTGGGGTTAACTTTTCTGTTCCTTCATGTCCATACCCAATGTATTCTTCTTTGTTCTCTTCTGTAACAAGTAAGTTTGAGCCTCCTGATTTTAGCTCATGCGAGGTAACTTTCCCTAGCAGCTCCATGTCAACACAGAAGTACATTTCTAAGTTACACTCTTCAATGTTGTTGTCCCTAAGAGGAAAAGTTAACCAAAGATCAACCAGATATAATAATTTGACTAATGTGACAAATGAAATAGAGGATACCTGAAAAGATTACAAACCTTATCCAAATTAGGGAATTATAAAATTCAGTATCAATCGATTCCAAATCCTTTATTGTAAGTTTCTTGTTTAACATGCGCTTGTAGAATGGTAGGGAAAACCCAGTATCAATGAATTTGCCATGAAACAATGCCTGTTGAGGATTTAAAACAATCAGTTTGGTATATGATACAAGAACAACTTCAAGTGCATTGCTCTAAGTATTAGCAGATGTCCTAAAACATTTTTGAACAGATGTTTTTAGACAATACTAAGTGTGAAGAAAACATTACAAAAACTCTAAAACAATAATTGGGGAAACCAGGTTTGCTTCAAACCACCACCTGTGTAGATAAACATATGGGTTCTGCATCTGTGCAGAGTTTAGTTTCAGAACTTTCTAGGACGTGAAAAATCCTGCATTTACAAGTCAAATACCAACCAGCAGGTGCTGAGAGATTACAAGGTAGGACCAAAGTCAACCTCTGAAAGGCTCTGCTACCTTATGCTAGAAGACAATCTTTGCAGCTGAGAAACTCTTACTGGCAAAATGCAACCATGTTTGACAGAATAGCAAGGCTACTGGAGAATGTTGCTGTTGAAGGACAACCTGTGCCAGGAATAGGACTGATGAAATGAAGTCTACTGTTTGAAATCCTTCTGATAAACTGGATTGTGGAGCTATCCTAACTGTAATTCCACTGAAAAGTCCTGTGCCATCAGGGAGAGCTGTTCTATTCTAGTCTAGGGTTTCTGTATCTGAGCCAAAAGGACAATAGCCTGCAAAGAGCTGCCATAGCTTTATGTAGATCCCACGTTGCACCAAACAAGATGCTTTCTGGTGGAGTTCATGCTGTTTTGGGCTACCTCAACAACCAGTAAGTTGTTTGAACATCCCTTCAAGTTTCATCCCTTCTCTTGAACTTGGCATAAGTTATTTAATTGGTTTGATATAAATGGGCATCACAGAAACATTTTTCCATGATGCTCCTAACCACTGGCAATAAGGCTGTTTAATATGAACTAGCTGAAAGACAGAGTCTTTATGGATGGAAAAGGTCACTGAACTTTGACCCAGTGTCTTGGCCAAATGCAAAAGTGATTTTGCAAATGGATTAATATCTTCACTAGGGAACACTGCATTTTGATCTCCATCATTCCTTTCTTAGATGAAAAGTACTGCAGAGGTCAAAAATTCTATCTTGAAAAACAGCTTCTTCTAACGACATGACCAAGCTTGTGTTTTCTGGCTGAGCAAAGGTGATGGAAGTCCTTTAAGAAAATGTAAAAGAGAAGATCCTAGTGATGTTGCTGTAGCAGATAAAAGGAACTGAGCAGGAAGGTGGGAGCCATGACCAATCAGGCATGTACATCTGAAGCTCTAGCTCTAGAAAGTTCCAAACCAAGGAGGGGGTACAAAACCCTTATGTGAGATAGCAAAAAGACTACATAAAATATTAATTTCAATATGTTACACTATAAGATTTGTTTATATGCATATTAGACAAGCAAAGCACACAAAATTCTCACAACCAAAATTTTTATGTAACAAATTGTAGCCATGATGCAATTTCTTATTTCCATGATACATGAACTTGCTAATACAGATCATATCCTTAACTGAAGCAGCAGTTTGACACAAATCACAAAACAGTTGATGATTAGCAGGACAAGGGCTAAAATTTAACCATATTGTATGAATGCTGGCAATACAGGAGCTGGTAACTGAATCCTGGAAGAGTAAAGTTGGAACTGTTCAATAAGGCCGTCAGGTCCGTCCCCCTGCTCAATGCAGGATTCCAAATTAAAGCATCCCTAACAGTTAACTGTCCAGCTGAATCTTGAATGCCTCCAGTATAGGAGAACTTACAATCTCCCCAGGTAATTGGTTCCATAATACCTTCTCTAAGACAACTGATTAAGTGCTTGGATAATAAGATATTGGTCCTAGATTTATTTTCTGAGTATTTCTCATGTAAGTTCAATGCAGAGATTAAAACCTTAAGAGAACCTTAAAATTAAGAGAAAGCCAGGTGATGAGATTTTTTAAAAGTTCTGTAGTCTCTCAGAAAACAACAATGATAAACTAATAGTATCTATTGCCAACTATGCCATATCATCATTTTTTCAAATCCTTGATTGCTCAGCTTGAGGACTAGTATAGACACTTTTATAGCAAAACTAAAAGCAAAAACATTTTCATCTTCGATATTTGCTTGTTGTTAGTATAAGATACTGTGGAAAAGCCCATTTAATCATTAAAATGAACAACTAGTTCCAGGTGAGCATACACAGTTCTCATATGTCTGGCCTATAGGTAAAAACAATTATGTTGCTATTGTTAGTATATTTACCTTTGATGCTGCAAATGTACCCTCCTACCTATCTCTCACAAAGAACCAGAAATAATGTGTGAGAGACTGTTCACACATTACAGTGGTACCTCAGCTCATGAACACCTCAGTTCATGACCAAATCAGGTCGCGAACCCAAATTTCTGAAAAATTTTGTCTCAGGTTGCAAACTCCGCATCGGGTGATGATTGCGATCGCGCCTGTCTCCCCACCCCCCCAAGCGTGATCCCAATCGTGCCCGTCTATGGCTACAATCACAGTCGTGCTCGTGCAGGGATGATGGGTGTGATTGCAGTCGTGCTGGGAGGGAGATGGCCACGCTCATGCTTGGGGGTGGGGGGGAGATGGTCACGACCTGTGTTGTTCTGTGTCACTTTGCTTCACATTTTTGTGATTAAAAAAATAGTTAAAGAATCGATTAACCTTATTTACATTGAACCTTATGGGGAAATTTGAATTGGCTCACAATCAATTTGGGTCACAACCAGAGTCCTGGAATGGATTAAGTTTGTGAGCCAATGTACCACTATATTTACACCAAGGTAGCCACCACCAACCCCATTTATTTCCTAATTCTGAAATGGGCCCACTGTAGAACTATGAAGACTTCAGAGAGTAGAGAAGTAACATCAGTAATTCATCTTAGCATTAAGAGAAGAGGCTTCTGGAAAGTAAGCCTATAGATAGAGTACTCCCACAATTAGTACAGCTATACATACTGTTTTAAAGTATGGAGATTCCCTCCTGGGCTACTATGTCTAATTGTCAGGCTGATCTTCCATGAAAATATGCAGTTTGCAAAGAATGTCCTTCATTTTGTCATAAACTCAGTCCTTCAAAAAGTAGTATCAGCTAGGCAAGAGGAGGAAGCCTTTTTCTGCCTCAGAAATGCACAAGCAATTTGAGTCATTAGATTTATGAAGCAACTGAACTACTAGTAGCAATGTAATTCCTCTTTTCCACTGGAGGAACAGAGCTTATTTTGGATTTCAGGTATTCTAAATACCCCATAAAATGTTTTTGGATCTTTCTGCTGTAAACATTATCACCACCACTATACTGGGTTCAATGCCTAGCCCTATAATTATTTTTCATCTCTCGTGGGAGTAAAAGGAAACCATGAAGCAATGGCTATCAGTAGTGTAAATCTCTTCACTTAACAACTGCACTTAGCATGCTGTTACAGGTCATGTTCAGACAAGTCATCAGGAAAATAAATCTTTAGTATTACAAAGAGGCTCATCCCTGGTGTATGAACATTTGTGATCACTCAAAGAAAACAAGGCTGCTTACCTAGAACTGTTGTTCTTTGAGTGTAGGTCACGTACATTCATAGACCCTCCCCAACAGAAGTCTCTCTGAAGGCTTCTCTAAATTTTGTAAGGCTTGACTACCAGCATGCTAACGGAATTGGAGAATTAACTATGAGTTTAACAATTACTGGCATAATAAACTAAGGGGGTTGTTCCCATTATCACATACTCACATCAAGATTTTTGGGAAACAGCAAGCTTCTTCCCTAAAACACTGGTGTTGTACTGTTTCTTATCCATGAAAAAAATATATCAGATCACTTGACTTACCACAATCCCAGCTTTCAGGTAGCTTTTAAAATTTTCTTTCCATTCATGATCCCCAAATTGTTCCTACCTTTACAATCATCTACAGCAGGGGTCTCAAACTCAACTTACCTGGGGGCCGCTGGAAGTACAGTCTGGGTGAGGCTGGGCCGCATCAAGTATTCACCGCGGTGGTGGTGGGCTGCTCATCCCGCGTCGCTCCCGGAGGCTGGCCCAGGCACTGCTGGCGCTTTGAAGGCCGCAGGGTCCCTCCCCCTCCCCCTGCCCCACCCATCCCGTCGAGCAACTTAGAGGGAACACTGCGCCCAGGGTAAAGACTCACGCAGCTGCGTGTGAGGAAAACACGCGAGCTGCACTATCACTAAACTTTGATATCAAGTGGAGGCCACAAAATATCATCCCACGGGCCGCAATTGGCCCACGGGCCTTGAGTTTGAGACCCCTGATCTACAGTGTTCCCCTCTCAGTTTCTTCTAAGGCTTTAAGGAATACGCACAAACAATCTGGTTCTTTTCCACTACCATTTCCTGAACTTTATGCAGCAATGCGTTCTTTTTTTTAAGCTGTTGCACACAGGACTGGGTAAATAACCTGTAAAGCCTGCTATTTTCTTTTCAAATGTTTTGCTAATACTTTACTTATACCTAGGCTGCAACCCTATGCACACTTACTTAGAAGCAAGTCTCATTAAATTCAGTGGGCCTTCCCAGAGGACATGTATCACACTGCACTCTGCATTTACTTTTGTTCAAGCATTCACCTGCCATCCAATCAGAATTTAATTGTAATTAGAATGTTACTCATACGTTCTGTAATTGCAATTAATTTATATTCATCAGCGAATACATATGTATAATTTTCCATCACCATTGCCAAAATGTTTATCATTTTTCACTTCAACTGCAACTTAGCTTTTATTCCATTACCCAGTTATCCCACCTCTAGGAAACATTTAGAAGCTGAATGTGCCAGTGCATACACTATAAATGCTGATTCTTTATCAGCACTAAATCATTATGATGTATGCCCAGAGCAAGTTTTGAGATTTTAACACAACTAAAAAGCATATGGTATGAAGATTTCAAAAATACAATTCAACTTTGCTAAGTTAATGGAGAAAAATGCACCAATTCCTTTCCTACCTGTTTTAACTATTCTGAGGAATATTTGATGGAACTGCTGATAATTGAAGTTGCACTATGATCATCATGAGCATTTAAGTATTAAATTCTCCAGAAAGAAAAATAGTAGAACAAATTCAGAACATATGTATAAAACTCACCATTGCAATAAACCGCCCAATAAAGCAAAAATATGAAAGGTGATCTGGATTTATTGTTGATGCCGGATTTATCTGTAGACAGTAGTTGCTTTTTCCAGCATATTCAAATAGACAGTACATAGGGTTCAGCACTTCATGGGAAAGTAAGAAAAACCATTCTCTACCAAAAGATATAATAGATTAAAAATGTCTCCAGAAAAGATAAAATACAGAAAGTATACTGTTAGCAATGTTTACGTACAGGAAAGAAAAACTCTACATCCATTATGTAGTGAAGGGCACTTCTTCCTTTTAGGCACCAGGTGAAAACTTTTTTATTTAAACAAGGTTTTGGTTAATTTAATTCCATTTAATTTAATACTTCTATATTTTGTTATGGATTACTTATTTTTATTTAATTGTTGGTTAATTTATTGGCTGTATATATTATGGTGTGTACGGCTATATTTTATTTATGTGTATCTATTATTTTATTGTTTTATCTGTTTATTAATAGTTTTTATTGTATCCTATGTATTCTATGCTGTTTCAGTATGTGTAAGCCATTCAAAGAACCCTCAGGTTATAGGGCCACATGGGAATGGAATGGAATGGTCAGCTGCTAGGTGCTGGCCAAAGTAGAACACCACCCTGACCCAGGAGGGAGGAGGGCCAAGCAATACCCAGTGCAGCTGAAGGGATCCACAGGAAGGGCCCTGTTCACTTCCAGAGTTGCCATTGTGTCCCCCTGGCCAAGCAGGAATAGGTGCCTCTTCTAGCGTTGGCTTGCACCTAGCCCCGTTTTGTACCACAGACTTCCAAAAATATTCCCATTTAATTATTGATGGAAAACTCACAAATAATCAAATCTGCGAAAGTTGAACCCACAAAAGTTGAGGTTTTGCAAGTTCCATCCTCTGGATATGAATCCTGAAGGTCTCTGAACCAACTACCTATAATATAGATCTCCACTCTGGATGAACATTATACATATATCTTTCTCTTCACTTCTAATGAAGCCCACCCTACCTCACAGGATTATTGTTGTGGGGATAAGATTGAAAAGATGAGGAGGAGAATCATGTGAGCCACTTTGAGTGTGTTGTAAGAAAAAAGTGGGATATAAATAATAAACAAACAAGCAAACAAGCCTTTACTGATGATATTAACATTAAATGAGCAAATCTCCGCACAGTCCCCCATGAATCTTCCCTGGTCCAGCATTAAAGTCTTTAAAAACATGTGTGCTCTCAGTATGAAATTATTAAAGGAATCTGACAGAAGCACAGAACCATATCCAACAATAAACACACCATAAACTATCCAACCCATTGAAATGAATTGGACTTAAGTTAGACTAACATAGGCTATAACCATCTTGACTTTATTTAATATAAATAAATTGCATATTATCATGCAACCAAACTATCAAAATTGCCCACCCTCTTTTTTCATCAATAAATATGCTTATCTAACAATATTTTAGGAAAGATCTTTTTGTACCTGGCTAAACCACCATAGTCCAGTCCTTCTTCTCCTCTGAATATGACATACAATCTTCTCCTTAAGTCATAGGGTTTTAAAGCCATGATCTAAATAAAAATTGTCAAGTACAAACAGTAAGTAATATCGAATAATACATAATAAAATACTGAATGGCTTAGTACAATATATAAAAGTTTAACCCAGGGGTCCTGAAACTTTTCCACCAGGGAGCCAGTTGAAAGCTGCCCGTCCTGGGCGTGGGCCAGAAAGGTGGTGCCGGTGGTGTGTGTGGGCGCATGCACTGAGGCAAGGTGAGGCGAGGTGCAGGCAGGTGCATGCACCTGGTGAGGGGAGGGGAGCCATGGACCGCAAGGCAGACGCACGAGGCAGCGACTTGCTCGCTTGGAGATCGTTTTCTCCGAATGAGCAAATGGCTGCCTCCAAACACGTGGGGCGAGTTGGGCAGTGGGCGCATGTGCGGTGGGTCCAGATGGGCATGGCAGGCCAGATCCGGCTCCCAGGCTGTAGTTTGAGGACCCATGGTTTAACCACAATGTTGAGGCATTGTGTTATTTTTTTTTTAAACTACAACCAATTTTCACAAATTTAAAATTTTAGGAGGGTTAAATCTCTGAACATATTCTTGTGGGAGAATGTGTATCTGCAGACACTCTACTGCTTTTCTTGTACCAATTTTTGTCATCATTTTTGTACTGTTCTGGCCAGTAGCAGAATACGTAGTCAATGAGTTCATCTAACATTGCTACAAAGTCTGTAACATTTGGCTGCCTAGCACTGGGACCAAAGGAAATGAGACAGCTTTGCATTTGCTGGGATGGGATAGTATCTACATTACCAACTCTAATGGAACAATGCTCTCAGACTTCACACATCTTACTAGGCAGGTAGTGTCTTTGTCCTACACAGGAAATACTGCCCAGAACATCAGCCACCTGTACAGAAAGTGTGAAAGTGTCTTTCTACCTATTTTCATACAATTAATAAATATTGTTGGATGAGTTTCAATTATTGTGGCCTGAGGATGTGGACAAGATGCTTGGACAAGTTCGTCCCACTACCTGTATCCTTGACTCATGCCCTTTCTGGTTGATCACCAAAGCCAAAGCCAGGAAAAGAATGAAACCCTGGGTTCAGAAGGTCATCAACACCTGAGGAAAGGTCTGGTTCCCTCTCCTTTGAAGGAGGTGGTAATAATGCCAATAAGGCCTGAAGAAGGCAACCCTAGATCCTTGATTGGATGTCACCAATTACAGACCAGTAGCTAACATCCCTTTTTTGGGCAATATGCTTGAGAGGGAAGTGGCTAGGCACTCTTGGAGGAAAATTGGACTAGGCCTTTCAATCTGGTTTCAGACCCAGTTTTAGAACAGAAACTGCCTTGGTCGCCCTGTGGGATGACCTTTGCTGGGAGAGCAAAGGAGAAGTACATCCATGTTAGCTCTTCTGGACCTCTCAGTTGCTTTTGATACTATTGCCCATGGTATCCTTCTGGATAGGCTGGCAAGGTTGGGCACTGCCTTGTGTTGGTTCTGCTCCTACCTAGCTGGCCCATTCCAGACAGTGTTGCTAGTGGATTGTGGCTCTGAGCCATGGCATGCCACAGGGTTCTGCAGGGTTCCATTTTATCCCCTATGCTGTTCAATATCTATATGAAACCACTGGGTGAGGTCATCCAGAGGTTTGGGCTGAGGAGTTATCAGTATGCTGATGACACCCAAGTCTACCTCTCATTTACATCCATCTAGGTGAGGCAGTGACTGTCCTAAACAGGTTAAATAAAGGTTAAATTGAGGCTTAATCCAGATAAGATGGAAGTGTTGCTGGTGGATGAGTCAGCTGTTCAGGTAAGATATATTTACCCTGTCTTGGATGGGGTTGCATTCCCCCTACAGGACAGGGTACACAGTATGGAAATACTCCTTGACCCCAGGCTATCCCTGGAATTCCACAGATTCTAAATGGCATCTGTGGCAAGGAATGCTTTCCTTCAGCTGAGGCTGGTCCATCAGCTGTGTCCTTACTTGGACAGACAGGCCCTAGTAACAGTAGCTCATGCACTGATAACTTCCTGCTTGGACTATTGTAACGCTCTCTATGCAGAACTGTCCTTGAAGACAATCCGGACTTTGCAATTGGTCCAAAACAGAACTGCCAAATTGTTGACAGGACCAGTAGACAAGAACATATCACACCGGACCTATATTAACCACTCTTACAAAATGAAGTCTGGGCCCGATTTAAGGTATTAACAATAACATATAAAGCCGTAAATGGTTTATTCATTCATTCATTCATCACTGGTCTCAGAAGATCCATAAACAGGAAACTCTTCTTAAAGGCTTAAAAGGCTTTATGAAAATTCTTTTCACATTTCAGATCAGCCTAATGCAAACCAGACAAGCTATTTTCTACCAAACCTTAGTATGCAAAGATTTGTTATATTAGATTCAAGCTACCAAACTTTTCAAATTAAAGCTTTCCAATTTTTTAAAAAGATCTAGAATAAGATTTTTTCCTAATTATATAACCAGGTAAGCTGAAACATATTCACCTATGCAGTATTTGCTTCAGGAATCCTAGTTCATAATATAAACAATAATTTACCTGTTGGAAGGAATCTTCAAACAAGGTTTGTCTGGATACATTTATCTTCACATGGCTCGGCAGAGCATTTGACTATAAACAGACAATAAATAATCAAATATGAACAAATGCACAAAAAATCAAATTAAAGTATACACAATATTTGACAAGCATTCCAGTACCTGACACAAGTAGCGAAAGTGAGCAAGTTTCCATCTAAAGCTGCGTTCATAAGCAATTTGAGGTCCTTTATTTCTGTAAATAAAAATATCTATATTAAGCAAGCAAAACTATTATGCAGTGGAGTGCATGTTTCATCATATTAAACTTCAGAAGGATTATATACTGCAGTTCTAGGTTAGTTTTAAAATGTTATTATCCAGTGCTTAAATAATGTAAGTTATAGCCCATGCACACTCTGTACCACCAAACCAATCAGATATCTAGTTCCTTCCAATAGAAGCAATATAACTTAATTCTACTTAAGCTTCATAGATTTAGCAAGCTCTACTTACAAGTATTTAGAATTCTATATAATGTCCCACTTACACAGAGGATTTACCAGTACGAGGATCATTGAAGGTAGTTGTTCGTGTATTATGATCAACAAAGTATCTTACACCTTCCCTGGTATATCTGATTTCCCAGCCCTCAGGAAGTGGGTCTTCATTTTGTAAGCTGAGAAATTAACAACAATTGCTTTAAAACCTCAATAATTTTATATCTAGTTTAGTATTGCTTAATGAATACACTGCACATATACAAACCCTTGAGTCCGTGGATCTTCCCACTGTGTTGTCTTTGTGTTGTGATTTACAAAATACACCCTATCATTTGAATCAACTCTCCTTTCTGTAATAAAAATGAATGATGCAAATGAAACAATTGTTTAAATCATTAATTTAAACACAGATGTCTGTTTCAAATACCTATTTGTATTTCTCACCCCAGCCTGGTGGCAAAGGACCAAGTGGATCATTTTCAGCAGTCAGCATTGAAGCCTAGTGCAGACAATAGAAAAAAATAAAGATAATGCAGGATGTATGCATGTTGCTAATAAAGATAAACAACCAAAAAGAAAATCCCTAAAAGTACTATTCTGTATTTAAGAAGTTACTCTTCACTATAGAAGAATACACATGTAAATGCTTCCTTATCAACCAGCCCCTATGCAATTCATCTTCCAAGAAAAAGTGAGCAAACAGTAAGAAGAAAAATCCATCCTCCTGCCTAATGGACTTACTCTTCTTACCCTGGCTGACCTGCTGCCCCAACTACCAGCATGCTCCCAGAGGTTTGTGGCTAACAAAAATATAACTGTGGATCGTATTAGAAAAAGTATGTAGCACTCTTTCTGAAGCACCTTGTGGGTCTTAAAGCATGACTGATTTATCAGATTTATTTCAATGGGACTTACGGCAATTAACTTAGTCTGGATCCAACCCATTTTCTGTTTCTGAAAACTCAATGAAAAAATAGCAAAAAATGTGGTGCCTTGATCTGAAATCTAGCATTCAAAAAAGCAAGTTCTAAATGTAGGCATTTCCTAGTATTTGTTGAAGCTTTCTCATGTGACACAAATCTGATATGATCAAACCAAATTGGGCTAATAATGTCTTAAGTGCACAGCAGAGTTCCACATCACCTATAATGATACTATTACTATTGAAATGCTCATGGTTTTAAAGTAAGTATTAAAATGACAAAATGCAAGTATACTTAAGGTGGATTTCTTAGTTATTCTGAGCCGCCCAATACCAAAGTCTCACAAAGAGTTCTGCTTAGTCATACATGAATTCCTGCATAAATACCTGAATTAACTTTACCATTCAAACTAAGCATTCAACTTTAGTTTACCACTGAAACTAGACAATACTCTTAACTGTACTAGGACAATTATGCCACTCTGAAGTTAGCCTAATTTGATCGTTATCCTAAATCCAACGAGTATAAATGTTGAGAGCAGGGGGCAGATGACAACAGAGAAACACTGACATGATTTTTCCCACCCAAATCAACATGCTTGACAAAGTGCCCTCTACCTCATTAACTGCACTGACAGCCAGGAACAACTCAGACACTGTTTCTTAGAATCCTTGTACCTAGAGATTCCTCTAAGGTTCAAACATAACAGTAAACCAGTTTGCACAAACCATGATTTACAAACCAGCTTCAAACTATGGTTTCAGATCTTGGTTTGTCAAACCTGTAAAAAACTACAGTTTGTGGGCATACTTGAAATGTATCAGTTTGTGCCATCCAAACTGTCATAAATATGTTGTCCTCCTCCTGTGTCTGTCCCTCCATTCCTCACATGCTGGCTTTAATGAAGATATATTGAATACATTAAACCAGAATTGTCAATTATATCCAAAATGAGAAACTATGGTTTAATGTTGGTTAAAAGAGCAGGACAATAAGCCAGAATCATATGGTTTATCAATATGACCAAATGCAAACTAGGATTTCACATTATATCTACACTATAACATTATCAAATTATCAAAAGGTGTGTAGCTGAATGTATTAATGTGTAATATAAAGTTATCTAACAGAAGAGAAAAATAATTCAAGCATGTCATAATTTTTCAAACTTACGGAATAAAGGTATCGTTGGTTAAACTGTTGCATAGCTCCCTGCAATTGGTTTCGCTGAGACTGCCATTGTTCAAAGTTCCTGACTGATTCCATTGTTGGTCGCTGCCATGTTGTCGTCCGTGTGTTATGGTCCACATAATAAACTCTCCCTCGATCATCAACCCTTCTTTCCCACCTAGGAACCAAATGTCAACTTTGAGAGCTATTTTCTTCCCTGCCATAATGGAAAAATAATTTACTGTAGGAAAATAAACCTGCAATCTATATACACTAAACTGAAAACAATGAGACATGTTTCTAAGTTACCATATAGAAGATTATGTTGCAAATCTCCCACATACCTTTCTTTCTTTAGATTAGAAAGCTCTAAAATACATTTTCAAAAGAAAATAAGAACACTACGTTGGTCAAAAATATCTATCCCAGTGCTTCTGCCAGTGATACTATTATGACCCAAAAGTCACTTTTTAAAATTGCTGATAGTGCTGATAGTGTAACAGGTTTTCTAGGTGTACTGTCATCTATACTAGTAATGTATTACCCACCTATCACTTCTTCTGATATGTGTCTCTGATCCAAATGCTACTCAAAATAAATACCATGCAGATTTCTGATCTCAAGGTCGGAAGAATTAAAACAAATGTTAGGACTGAAATGCTGTAAGCAACCACACAATTAGCTTAATGAACAATATGGCTGTTCACACAACGTATCAGTCCACCATATGAAGGCTGTTCTTTTGTTCTTAGAAAAGCATAGCATCATCCAAAAGAAACTCTGAGAATAATTATCATTTGCTGTGGCTTAAATCCTAGTATAGGTTAACAGATTGCAGATTTCTTATCTCTTTCTTCTGCCTGCCCCCACTAAGATCTCCCTGGTAAGCTGTGGGACCCTCCTGAACCATGTTGGATAGGTCTGCCTCAGGAAAGTTGGATGGACCTCTGCCCCAGTTTGAGAAATTGCTTCCTCCCCTGCAAGCACTCCATAACAGATGTGATTGTTTAGGAGGGGCATTAACCCTGGGGAGAGCTCAAATGTCTGCACAGAAAAGAATGGAGAAGAACATTTCCTCCTGTGAATTCTGTGAATGCCCTTGCTTCGAAATTCCATAGAAATAAAAGCACTCATTATGGATTAACAATTTATGAAGTTCCTGTCTTTCAAAACACAGTAAGAAAATGTTAAGCTTGCCAATTAAAACTTTTGCTTTAAAACAGAATTGTAACAGAAAGTTCCATGGACTACCTTAAACCTCAATGCAGTAAGAATAATGGGAAGCAATAATAGTTCCACATCTGTACACTGGTTACCAATACTTCACTTACAAGCTTGTAATTATATATTCTAGTCAATGTTTGTCTATTACCCAGGTGGCAAAGGCTGAGGCCTTTCCCAAGTTGTAGTTCTTGTGTTGTGATCAACGTAATAGGTTCTACCATGAGGATCCTTTCTTTGTTCCCACCTTTAAAAAACAAAAAAGGTTAAACACAGTTAATAGAAAACATAGTGCTTCCACCTGCAGAAATGTACATATTACCACAGTTAAAAAGGTCCATTGCCATTGCCACTAGGCTTGCCATTTTTATGCTGAACGCTGAAGACAAAAATACTTAGTTCTGCAAAAGACTACCATAAAAGTTGTTCTTCATTTTTTAGTTTTATTATTTAAAGCATTATGACAAGGAAAAAAATTCAATAGAAACATTTGGCCCAACCAAGCAGGACAAATTAAGAAACTAATGAAAAGATGTTCTCTAAAATGTAAGCATAGCCTGGGATAAGAAATGCTTATTAAAAAATTATGATACATTTCACAGAAACAGCTGCGTCTGACCCAGTAAAGACTCTGTTGAGGTAAGGAAAATAAACCTGGGAAAAAAGTCCAGGCCAGGATATTTGTTTCCTTAACTTCCATTCCTCATCCATGACTACAGCATTCTGATATATTTTCCCCCACCCTCAGGACAATCTGCATAAAATTGGTCAAATTGACCAGACACACCGACTCATAGATAATGGATTTTTTCCTGGATTAAGTTAGTTGAAGTTAGGTCCTTTTGAAATCTGTGGATAAATATGACTGACCTTAATGAAAACTACATTCATTGAATCAAGACTATTTTAAACTTATTTCTGATTGGGTTGAATACAATCTAACAGATGTAGGAGCAATAAAATGTGCGTGTTTAGTTTTAACATGACCTGATTTCATATTATTATATTTCTAATGTAAACAACCCTCACATACCCTGGGGGCAAAGGTTCTATGCTGGTGTTACCAGGCTGTTGCCTTGCAGTTTCCCCCAATACATTTGAAGACTCCCTTGGTTTCGCTGTTTCTGTGGTTGCATTGTTTTGTATATTAGAAGACAATGAATCAGTAGGATGAACAGTTTCAAGTCCAGCAGATACACTAAGGGCAAATGTAGATGTGCTGCTCTCGGAATTACTAGTAGTAGCTTCTGTTCTTAAAGGAGGTTCTATAGTAGCAGCAGTGCAGTCTACAGACACAGAGGATGCTTCTGCAGAATCCATAGGAGTATCCAAGGGTGAATGATCTTCAGCTTCCATGACAGATGATCTACAATTAACTGGGATGCAGAAAGAAAAGCATATCTTGTATTGACAAAGTATTAGATAAATTTCCATTCTCTGGTTTAATTGATCCTGCATGTTGAGGCCTCTTCTTGGCTCACATTTTGTTGTATAACTTACATATAGATAAACCTACCATTGAAGCCTTCTAGGACATTGTCAAAATCTGTCCAGTTAAAAAATGTCCTGAAATTTCAGCTTCCTGTTTTTACAACTTTGTTTCTGTTAAAAAAAGTCCTAGAGTAACAAAATGTCTCAAACTTTGCAGAACACTATTTTAGTCAGCAATATTTATTTCCAAAACAAAGGGGCAAAAGAAAGTTATGTACAGGTTGTCTTAGTTTCTTTGGAAAACCAAGAAACTAAGCTAAAACCTTCAGCAAACAGAATTAAATCCATTAAGGAAAGCCTTTTTCCTTTTTGGTTTAAAGTTTGTAGCCCAACTACTGTTATGCAGAATGAAGGCCAATCACTGTTATACAGCATTGATTGTTATGCACAGCTTCAGGAAAGATTGCGTCTTAAAATATCTACTAACTGAAACTTAAAAACTGATCTCATGATGACTGAAACCTCATGGGGGAAATATTCAGACAGAACAAAGCCTGTCCATATGCAGCAGTTCTGTACCAGGGGTAAAAAATGACCCCTTTTCCATCTAGTACCAGATTTCGTAGTGACACCAGGTTAAAGGTAAACCAAAGAAAACATACGTTGTTAAAAAGGTATCAGCCATGGAATAAAAAGAAAGATATGCTTAAGGGTCTATAATGGGTTAAAAATGAAGAAGTGTAGAGTAAGAATAAACAGACTATTTTCAGAATGGAGGAAAGGATACAGTAAGATCTATACTGAGTGCAGTATTTTTTAAATTGCTCATAAATTACCTTAGGCTGAACAGTGAGGTGGCCAAGTGTGCTGATGACAACATATTATTAAGAAAAGATCAAACAAAAAGTGACGGCAAAGCTCCCGAAGGATCTCTCCAGTTTGGGAGACTTGGCATCAAAATAGCAAATAGATTTCTACATAAGCAAATATCAAGTGTTGTACACTCGAGCAAGAAGTCCAACTTTACATATATGCTGATGGAATCTTAACTAACAATGACTGAACAAGAAAGAGACCCTAAGCTTAAGGTGGACAGTTCAGTGAAAATATCAACCCAGTTTGCAGTGTCTATGCAAAAGGCAAGTTCCATGTTAGGCATAATTAGGAAAAGCATTATAAAAGCCTCCACCAGTATCATGCTACCCTTATACAAACCTATGGTGCAACCACACATTAAATAATGTGTACAGTATTATTCAATGCACCTCAAGAAGAATAGAGCTGCAAAAAATGCAGTAAGGGGGTGGGAACAACTTCTTCACAAGTAAAGGTTACAATGACTAGTACTATTTAGCTTAGGAAAAAATGTGCATGATGGGAGACATAGCAGAGATGTACATGTCTTCCAAGGAACCATAGTATATAGTTCTACATTAAATTTTAGCACTTCTAGGTTACTATAAGCAACACCACCGGATGGCCTTGTCTCATGAGTTGAGTTAATATAATTTTGTCCAGTAATTATTACACTTTTAGATTAATACCGATAACCTTTTTATCCATCCTCTGACAGCCTTGCCAAAATCAAAAGATTTCAATACTTCAACAAGCCTGGTGATTCTATATTGTCAAATGAATGTAAAAATACAATACTGCTTCTTTTGAAACATTAAAAATGCTCATATGAAGTATATCACTCATTCGACAATTCAATAAGAATCCAGTTTCATCTAAATGCATATATTTATGTGGCTTAAGTTGGTCTTTTTTGTCAATTCAGGGTAATTTAAGGTAAATTCTGTTTTAAAATAGATTGCTACTTTGAATATTTAACAAAAGTAAAATGAAATGTCACTTTGTAACTGTAAATGCACATGAAGACCAAAACCCAAAGTGTTCCCAAGCCACTCTGTGGGCAGATAGGCCTCTTTGCCCACTCTTATATGTATATGTAGCCTCATATATGTCGTTTCCCATAAAACTGTTATACAATGCTAGGAGACTCTTCAGAATAGTATTTGATAAACACTAGGGATAAAAATGTCACAGAAGTGCTTAAGATACTATGTTGCTGTTAGTCCCGAAGTTGTGCCCGACCTATCCCGACCCCATGGACAACATTCCTCCAGGCCTTTCTGTCTTCCACCATCCCCCAGAGTCCACCTAAGCTCACACCAACTGCTTCAGTGACTCCATCTAGCCACCTCATTCTCTGCTGTCCCCTTCTTTTGCCATCTATTGTTCCCAGCATTAGGCTCTTCTCCAGGGAGTCCTTCCTTCTCATTAGGTGGCCAAAGTATTTGAGTTTCATCTTCAGGATCTGGCCTTCTAAAGAGTAGTCAGGGTTGACCTTCTCTAGGACTGACCAGTTTGATCGCCTTGCGGTCCAAGGGACTCGCAGGAGTCTCCTCCAGCACCACAATTCAAAGGCCTCAATGCTTCAGCACTCAGCCTTCCTTATGGTCCAGCTTTCACAGCCATATATTCCAACTGGGAAAACCATAGCCTTGACTATACGCACTTTTGTTGGAAGGGTGATGTCTCTGCTTTTTAGTATGATGTCTAGATTTGCCATAGCTTTCCTCCCCAGGAGCAAGAGTCTTTAAATTTCTTGGCTGCACTCACCGTCTGCGGTGATCTTGGAGCCCAGGAAAATAAAAACTGTCACTACCTCCATTTCTCCCCCATCTATTTGCCAGGAAGTGAGAGGACCGGATGCCATGATCTTAGTTTTCTTAATGTTGAGTTTCAAGCCAACTTTTGCACATCAAGAGACTCTTTAGTTCCTCTTCACTTTCTCCCATGAGAGTGGTATCATCTGCATATCTGAGGTTGTTGATATCTCTCCCAGCAATCTTAATTCCAACTGGTGATTCATCTAGGCCTGCCTTTCTCAAGAGGTGCTCTGCATATAAGTTAAATAGGCAGGGCGACAGTATACAGCCTTGCCAAACTCCTTTCTCAATTTTGAACCAATCAGTGGGTCCGTGTCCAGTTCTCACTGTTGCTTCTTGACCCGCATATAAGTTTCTCAAGAGACAAATAAGATGGTCGGGTACTCCCATCTCTTTAAGGTCTTGCCACAATTTGTTGTGATCCACACAATCAAAGACTTTCGCATAGTCAATGAAGCAGAAGTAGATGTTTTTTTGGAACTCCCTAGCTTTCTCCATGATCCAGCATATGTTGGCAATTTGATCTCTAGTTACTCTCCCTCTTCGAAAACCTGCCTGTACTTCTGGTAGTTCTCAGTCCACATACTGCTGGAGCCTAGCTTGTAGGATTCTGAGCATCACTTTGCTAGCATGTGAAATGAGTGCAACGGTGCGGTAGTTTGAACATTCTTTGGCATTGCCCTTCTTTGATATTGGAATGTAAACTGACCTTTTCCAATCCTGTGGCCACTGTTGAGTTTTCTAAGTTTGCTGGCATATTGAGTGTAGCACTTTCACTGCATCGTCTTTTAAGATTTTGAATAGCTCAGCTGGAATACTGTCACCTCCACTAGCTTTGTTGTTGCTCAGACTTCCTAAGGCCCATTTGACTTCACATTCCAGGATGTCTGGCTCGAGGTCAGTGACCACCCCATCGTGGTTATCACGGGCATTAAGCTCTTTCTTGTATAGTTCTTCTGTGTAGTCTTGCCACCTCTTCTTAATCTCTTCTGCCTGTTAGGTCCCTGCCAGTTTGGTCCTTTATCATGCCCATCTTTGCACGAAACATTCCCTTCATATCTCCAATTTTCTTGAAGAGATCTCTGGTCCTCCCTATTCTATTGTTTTCTTCTATTTCTTTGCACTGTTCATTTAAGACGGCATTCTTATCTCTTCTAGCTATTCTCTGGAATTCTGCATTCAGTTGGGTGTATCTTTTTCTTTCTCCCTTGCCTTTCGTTTCCCTTCTTTCCTCAGCTATTTGTAAAGCTTCCTCAGTCAGCCATTTGCTTTCTTGCATTTCTTTTTCTTTGGGATGGTTTTAGTTGCTACCTCTTGTACAATGTTGCAAACCTCCATCTTCAGAAGGTTATTCGGGCACTCTGTCTATCAGCTCTAATTCCTTAAATCTATTTGTCACCTCTACTGTATATTCATCAGGGATATGATTTAGGTCATACCTGAGTGGCCTAGTGCTTTTCCCTACTTTCTTCAATATAAGCCTAAATTTTGCAACAAGAAGCTCATGATCTGAGTCACAGTCAGCTCCTGGCCTAGTTTTTACTGACTGTATAGAGCTTCTCCATCTTTGGCTGCAGAGCACATAGTCAATCTGATTTCTGTGTTGACGGTCTGGTGATGTCCATATGTAGAGTCGTTTCTTAGGTTGTTGGAAAAGAGTGTTTGCTATGACCATCGTATTCTCCTGACAAAATTCTACCAGCCTGTGCCCTGCTTCATTTTGTACTCCAAGGCCAAACTTGCCTGTTATTCCGGTTATCTTTTGGCTTCCTACTTTAGCATTCCAATCCCCCATGATGATAAGGACATCATTTTTTGGGTGTTAATTCTAGAAGGTGTTGTAGGCCTTCATAGAACTAGCCAACTTCAGCTTCTTCAGTACCAGTGGTTGGGGCGTAGACTTGGACTACTGTGATATTGAATGGTTTGCCTTGATTCGAACAGAGATTGTTCTTTCATTTTGGAGACTGTAGCCCAGTACTACTTTTCCTAATCTTTTATTGACTATGAAGGCTACTCCATTTCTT
Organism: Varanus komodoensis; assembly: GCF_004798865.1. Lineage (NCBI taxonomy): Eukaryota > Metazoa > Chordata > Lepidosauria > Squamata > Varanidae > Varanus > Varanus komodoensis. Next base: position 5,172,644 of record NW_025335438.1, read on the forward strand.
CTGAGGGATTCTTGACCGCAGTAGTATACCTGATGGTCATCTGAATTAAATTCACCCATTCCTGTCCATTTTAATTCACTGATTCCTAAGATGTCGGTGTTCAGTCTTGTCATCTCTTGTTTGACAACATCCAGCTTGCCTTGATTCATCCAGCTTGCCTGGATTCATGGAACATTCCAGGTACCTATGGAGTTAAGATCTTTGCAGCATCGGACTTTCCTTTCACCACCAGATACATCTGCAACTGAGTGTCCTTTCGGCTTTGACCCAGTTGCTTCATTCTTTCTGGTGCTACTAGTACTAGCCCTCTGCTCTTCCCCAGTAGCATATCGGACACCTTCCAACCTGAGGGGTTCATCTTCCGGCATCATATCTTTTTGCCTTTTGGTACTGTCCATGGGGTTTTTATGGCAAAGATACTGGAGTGGGTTGCCATTTCCTTCTCCAGTGGATCACATTTTGTCAGAGTTCTCTGCTATGATCTGTCCATCTTGGGTGGCCCTGCATTGCATAGCTCATAGTAAGATACTATACACAGCTCTTTGAATTCCACCGATCTTACCTGTTACACCTAAAGTTAACTTAAGGTTTCTTGTTTTTAAAAAAGATCTATCAGGAAGCTAACTGGACTACATTTTCTAACCTTTTCCTTACCAATATTGCTGTCGGGCTCACTTGTAAGTGGTTTTGGTGTTGGAGTATTTTTGGGTCCGGTTGCAATACAAGGAGATGGTGTGCTGTCTCCACTATCTCCATTAAATGCATGTATAGGAAATGAGATTGGTACTATGGAGCTTGATGGTGTTTGATTGTCTATTCTGTAGGAAACATTACACAGAGAAAGAAATATTAGATTTATTAAAAAATATCTATACTCACCAATGTTCCCATATCTGTTTCACAATCTTCTTCAGAGGGATTACAACTTTCATCACCTGCAGCTAGCATGGCCAAACATTTCAAAGGAATCGGCTTAAGGCAGACTACCTATTCTAACTAAGCCAAAGAACTTGTAAATATGATATATATAATTAACATTCTTTGTAAAGCATTATATACACAGATGGTACAATTTAAATAACGTGTTATAATGTAATCATTTATTTTGTATTTATTGAAACATATATTTTGGTGGTTAACAGATTCTCTTATGTGTGTGTACATGCACATGCACACACACAAAGTTATAATGGATATACTTAGTTTTATCAATTGTTGACACTAACCAGAACATAGTTAAATGTCCTCTATTAAAATGTTGCCTGGAAAAATGTAAAGTATTCCAAAAATTGAAAGAGGGTTCTGTATGGTAAATACAGGCTGTCATACTTGGAACACATTAAGAGAAGGCAAAACTCCCTAGAGAAGACAATCATGCTATGAAAAGTTGAAGGCAGAAAAAAAAAGGATGAACTCCATAAAGGAAGCCACAGTCTTGAATTTAGTATTAAGCAGGGATGTCATAGAGAGAAGGGCTTTCATTCATAGGGTCACCGTAGGTCAGGGATGCGTTGATGTAACATGACAAGAACAAATATTTTATTAAATTATGCATATATAGCTCCAAGCAGGAACACCTCCCCAAAGTAAATGTCCATACAGTAGGGATGTCAGGGAAATCCACAAAAGCTTCAAACAAGTTCAAATTTTTACAAATTCACCCTGGAGATTCTGCACCAGAATGGCTTTCTCTGAGACAAGTTTCTCTTTTGTAGAAAAGGGATCTTTTAAACTCTCTGTAATTTTATGCAAATTTTATGCAAAATGAATAATCAAAAGCTCTGTTCAAAATTGTGTATTATCCACCACAGAATAAAGTGTGAAAATGCGTAAGTGGGGAGCCTTCGCACATTTCAGAAGTACTAATTTATGCAAATATGTTATGAATGTATATGTGCAAAATCCTATTCAATTTATGAATGGACAACAATGATAGAACAAAAGCTGGCTGATAAACCACAAAATGAAAATGGAACTGATTTTTCATATGTTTCTGAGTGAGTAGGCTGTAGAATAGGTACATGTAGGGAAACTGAAAAGGTGAAACAGCACATGACTTAATTTGCTCACAGTTAGGGACCAAAGGCTGAGTTATCATTTCAAACACACTGAAAAGAGAGAAGGAAGAAAAAGTAGATGCACTAAAATAGGGAGAGGGATTTATCTCCAACTTAGCATTGCAATCCTCTCATTTTTAAGGGTTTAAGAACTGACACTAGTCAGTGCCCTCCACCTTTTAAACAATTCCCTGAGTCTCCAGCCATTCCAGAAAGGAGAGATATTAGTTTCCACATCTTTTCTGATTTTTTCTGAAACACTTACTGATGGGGTTTATTGCAGTTCCCCAGCAGTTCTAAAAGAACAAACAAACCCTGAGAAGGATGCTAAATGAGACGAACAGGGGCCCAAAGTTCTCCATTTTCTTTCAAGCCCTTAAATTGGTGCAATTTTCTCCTCCATATACATTGCAGCAATTGAGTTTGCATATATTTCCATATTTTTAGAACACCTAGGGAACTACAGTAACAACAGCAGTAAGTGCTCTAAAAAGCAGCCAGGCTAAGAGGGAGAAGTAATATTCCCCTTTCTGCAGTAGCTAGAGACTCAGAAGTGTTGGGAAATGATGATGCTGAGAACTGTCAGTTCCGTGCTTAAAAACTAGAGGATCACTTTGACAAAGGGAAGATGTTCTGCCCCCACCTTTTGGTGCACCTCCTTTTTCTATTTTCCCCATTTAGCAGTGCTTTTCAATTGATAACTTGGCTGTTGGTCCCTGGCAGCTGAACTGGAGTTACCTATATCTAGTCTTCCCCTATCAATTTCCATGCATGTTAGATTTTCTTGTATGTCCTGTTGTCAATGTTATGTCAGTTGTTAACTCTGACATACAAGAAAATTGACCAGGCCACCAAAAACTGCTATAAGAGCATACTTGTAAAAGAATGAAAATAATTCAAAATAATAATTATGAACACAGCTGCACAATTCTACAGAGCCAGTTAAATAAACAATCCAAATAGGGCATGTTTAGGCTCCAGGAAAAAAAAACAGGGAGGTTAGTGAATGAAAAGCGGTATTGTGCAGAGTGGGGAGAGATAAGACAGGTTCTGCCACAACACTGGGAATCCACTATCTGCATCTCTCACTTGCTTCATTTCTCACAGCTAAAGGGTCAAATACTACCTGTTATTTTGCAAATTCAGTTTGATATTTTAGATGGGCAGCTTATAGTGTTATCATAAATACTTTCTCTTGAACAGAAATCTGACCTGGAAGTGGTTCTTGTAGATGTTTCTCTGTTTTCATGTAAAGCATCACCATTTTGCTGGACTTCTACTAAAGGTAAGAAACAAAATTAGATGCTTATTTTCTTATGCAAAGGGATAATAAAAGCTAATTTTTTTGTTTTCTCAGGTTAACTTACTGGTTACTAATGAACTGCAGTTTGTAAGAGATTCTGGTTCAAGCACCAAACCATCAAGCACTATTATCAGTTCTCCTGTTTGGACCAAGCCACTCTTGTTTTCCAGTGAGAGTTTCAACTGTTCTTTAACTCTTTCCACTGCATATAAAAAAGGTATTTTAAAGAATCAATCACAGGATAAAATAGCTGCTACTTTTTCAAAGGAAGACCATTAATCCTTCACTTTTTTCTGTAATGTTAGAAATCTTTAGAATACTCAATGCAAGAATTAAGAGTATACACTATACTAACAGTTATCCAAATTTTATTCTAAGATACACTACACATATTCTATAACAACTAAAGATCTATATATGATTATATCTATACACTGCACAGAAATAAATTCCCCACAAAAATTATAAACCTGAAAAGCATACAAGTACACTTATGACAGATAAGTATTCTCATGAATCTAATCGGGTACAGGTTCTGCCTTATGTGAAGGCACGGTCGTTCATACAGTAGACTTTCCTACCTCTTCCACACCACTATAGCTTCTGAACATTGGTAAACCTTTTGGAAACCTTGTGCCAAGAGAGATTGCAGTAGGAATGGGGAATCACTGAATCAGTTGGAGGCATCAGTTGCATAGAACTCCTGCTCATGCAAACTACTATATGTAGTATTCCCCAATTACTCTTCCCACCCCACTGCCAATTGCAGTCCCTTACATAGCATCCTATGCATTTTGAGAATTTTTCAGTTCTCAAGAGAGGCCTTTGGGAGGAAGCACAGGACACTACACTAAAGAGGATGGAAGAAAGGTCAAAGGCTCAGGTATAAAATATTTCAAATTCAATCCTTGGGATTTCCAGGCAGAACTGTGATGTCACATGTCCCCATTCATGCATATATATGAACCAAGACAGGTCTAAGTGGGCATTTAACCAAAGGTGTTATACATACACACCAGATTTGCACACTATAGTCTAAACTTGGAAAATCAACACAAATAGTTTTTAAAATAAAAAACAGACTTTATTCTGTTATTTGCCTTAAAAACATTGCCTGTATTTTAGTTACAAAAGAAAATAAAAACTGGCTTGGTGAGTATACCCCTCCATAGCACATGGACCATTATACTAGTTCTAATTGAGAGATAAAGAGAGAGAAGGATTTGGAAAATTAGCATTTACCAAGTAAGGAGATGAAAACAGCAAAGCGGGAGACTGGAAGGTTATAACCATGTTGTGAGAATGCAGACTGAATCCTGCAGTGCAGCATGTTAAAGAGCCACAAGTCACACTAACAACCAATGGGTTTTACAGGGGGTTGTACCCATGATAGGTTATCATGTAACCTCAATATAGATAAAAGATCCCATCACAGCTACCACAAATCAAGTGGCAAATCACTTGGCAAGAGTGGGAAAAATGCCTTGTTGCTCTTGCCAAGCTTGTTATCACTAGTGCCAACTGCTCCTCATAATAGCATATATCCCTGTCAAGAAACATTCATTGCCCTGTTCAAACTACCTGTTCCACAGAAGCAGAAGTTGGATGCATTTTCTTGAGCAACTCTAGTCTTGGGAAAAAGTGGAAAATCTGCAACATCCTGAAGACTGTTAAGGCAAAGTAAGTGCTTTGACAATAATTACTCTCCAAGATATTGACACAGCCAAGGCTGTCAAAATTGGGACTGCAAAAGCCAGGTGTTAAATCTTTTTTTAACTATCTCGGGAAAAAGGGTGGGGGGGAGTCATGGTAAGCCAAAAGCAGCTTGTGATTGTGGTTGGAATGGGAGACAAATCAGTCCTGTCATGTGGTCCTCTAGGACAGGGGTCCTCAAACTTTTTCTGAAGGGGGCCAGTTGACAGGTGCCAGAGGTGGGTGCAGGCCACCAAGGTGGTGAGGAGGGGGGGCGGGCCGGTGAGGGGGCAGGGTGCACACCCATGCACGAGGGAAGCATGCAGGACGAGGCACCGGCTTGCTTGCAATGAGATAGAGTCCAAAATGACCTCCTTGTGAGCAAGGCACCGCCGGGTACACGCATGGCGAGGTGCTGGCTTGCTCATGAGATCATTTTTTCCAATCAAGTCCACAACGATCTCCCTGCGAGCACGCTGCCACTGGGCATGCATGGCGAGGTGCTGGCTTGCTCATGAGGAGATAGTTTTCTCCAAACTAGTCCAAAACAACCTCCTCATGAGCAAGCTGCGCACCCGCACCGAGCAAGTGCAAAACCTGTGGGGTGGGCTGGTTAAATGGGCATGGCAGGCTGGATCCAACCCGTGGGCCTTAGTTTGAGGACCCATGCTCTATGATATCCGGAAAAGGACTGAGGGAGAAAGGAAGGGGCAAACAACCCACAGGGAGCCCAGTCCTCTAAAAAGCACAATGTATATTGCTCATAGAACAACCAACCCGCTATCAGTTCTTGCCAGGGTAACTTAGGAATAGTGGTTGCTTGAGGCAATGGTGGACTGTAGGAGAAAATTAAGAGAAATAAAGCAGGAACATCTATAATTAATTGGTTTCAGTGGAAGGATTTGCAAAATATTAGAAATACAGCTTATGGGCACAGACTACCCTTAGGTTTCTCAACTTTAGTTCCAAATTCAAAAACTGGTGTAATAGCCTCAAGCCATTTAAGGCACTCTCAAGCTAATAAATGGCTTTGATCATTCAGACTTCACAAAAATGGGGACACCAAACTGAGACTAAGCTGTTACTTGGTGTTCTGGAGTCATCCCAATGTACTTAAAATAGATTTACATGGAAAACCTTGCAATTGACTTCTTAAGGGTTTCAAACAGAATTCAGAGATTGACAAGGTTCAGACAATATTCAAGTGTATGATATGGCTTGCTAAACTGTGGGTTATTGTTGAAACATGGTTTATTATGTTGTTTTAACTCAAGTCATGCTAACAAACCATGGTTTGCTGTTGGATTGTGAAATGTGTTGTTCCTGATGGTGATGTTGTCCATCTCAGCTGGGTTCAGACAATGGAAACCCACATTTAGCAACCCATAGTTCAATGACAATGCACACAGAAACCTCAAGTGTGGGTTATCATGCTGTCTGAACCCATTCAATGTGTTTTTGCTTCAAGTCACTTATTTATCTGAGCTTTCTTGCCAACTTCCCCTACACTCAATGACAGCAATTCATTTGTATATCCTCACAGGTCAACCTCCTTTTTTGCATATATGGAAAACGACCTGTCATTAGAGGTGCTCAGGCAGTGCTTGATGACCCATCTAGGAGGTAGAGATGCTTCATGACTGTGCCATTTTAATCACCAGAACCCCTGGTACCTTCAGGAGTGAGACAGTAGGGGGGCAGCACAAAAATCTAGCAGACCCTGGTTTATTCCTGCAGTTAGAAGGAACACTTCTCTTTAATCTGTTTCAGGAAGAAGCAAGTATATTCTGTGGCTCACGTGCTTCTGCAGTGGTCACATCCTTAACGTTTCTGGCAGCTTTTCAGCTGTGTTATCCAGCATGAAAATGGGCTCTGGGCTCTGGAGACAAGGTGTCAGGGTGATGCACAGCACTCAATACAAAGAGCAGCACTTCTGAAGCTTATGTGTAAAGACTAAGAATGACTCCTAACTGAAACACTAAAGAGCTGCACCTAGTCAGCACAGACAGTATCTAGTCAGATGGACAATGATCTGACTCAGTATATGGCAGCTACCTATGCTCCACTGAGTGGCTTGCTACTCACAAAACTGTTGGATATGATCCAAGAATTTCTAATGTTTTGAATATTTGAATACCCACAGAAGTCATGAAAAACTTTACCAATTGAGATTTCATACAAGAGCAATATTATGCCTAAAATCTAATATTGAGTTATGCTACTGGTGGCCTTGGAGCTATACCCAGCTTCCAAATATTTCTTGTTTGATCTCCTTCATATGCCTTATTCTAAGCACAATTCTTTCCCCCAATGTAACCTCCATGATGCACCTCAGCTGGTTTCTCCCACAAAGTTATCCCACAGGAAAATATCTCCATAACCACCTGTCTCACCTCCCCACAGTTTGAGCATCAGTAGACAGTGTGAAAAGCTATCTTTTACTTACAATAAATTTCAACTAAGCCTCTATAGCAGCCAAGCCCATCATGAAAGCAGCATCACAGGGCTTTACCAGTGTTTAGTACATGCACCACTCATTCCCATTTCCCCATTTCTTGACTCACAGAGTTTCTCAGTTTCTTTGTACATGAAAGGGAGAAATGGTTGGCACTTCTATTGCTGCTCACACAGGGAGAGGGCACACGTCAGTGAGCTACTTGGAATGAGAAGCCAAAGTGCTTAATGTAGGAGCAGACTGTATGGCTCTGTGTATCACATAAATAGGACATTTATCCACCTCTCTCACACTGTTTGAAGCAAAGAGATTCCCCCTACCACCAGGTGCACTTATCCCCATGTACAGTGTGCAAGTGCCATGTTGAGTCTCCTCCTGTTCTCCCCCAATAATCAAATTATACTGAGCATCTGTGCTGCCCTCCATCCCATCAACTCCAATGAGCACCAGTTAACGGGAGAATAAATCACCAATGCAGAACCAATGCTGCTGCCTTTTGGTTTCACTTGCTTAAAATATCACTTTCTGAAAATCCCAATACATCAGTTGACATAGAGAAGGACTGAAGAGTATCTCACCTATTCAGAAAAAAATAATTTCATTTACCAGGTAATGCATAGATCAAAGAAACTAATAATATACTTAGCATTTGTAACAGAAAAGGGTATGATTAATCAATCTTAACATTCCTATATCACTAGCAATATCAGTTTGCGATGATATGCCAGTGCAATGGGAAGCACCATCTCATGAATTTATATATGGCTACAAAACATATTACAAATGGGACATAAAGTTCAAGTTAAATGTATCCATTAAAGCAGACAAGATAAACATTGATTAAATATTATCTAAATAAATATGCAACTTACATCTTCTATTATGTATTTCCAAAGCTTGTCTAAGATCTACAGTGGCTTTTCCTAATAAAGCATCAGCTTTTAAAGTATGATGGCTCCAAACTCTAAATTCCAAAGTGGTCTGTGGAGTCACATTCCTGTAAAAGGACAAGTTTAGCTTCCTTTTCATAATTAAAAACTTGTAATATATTGCAACAGTTTAATCACACTCAACATGCAAGACAGCTAGGCCTATTTGAGGACCCCCTTGAATTAACATTAAAATTATTTAGATTTCATCTGATGAAATGGGCTGTAGTCTATGAAAGCTTATGCCACAATCAATTTGTTAGCATGCAGGGTGCTGTAAAGCATTTGTTTTTGCTGCAATTCATTAATACAGTTACATCTCAAGAAGAACACAATATATCAGCTAACTTCATTCAATTTAGAAATCTTCCATCTGAGATTTAAACCAGTTAAACAAAATTTTGGATATGGCTTAAATACAGATTATATACACAATCTTACTACTCCTACATTATACTACCCAAACTAACTATTGACCTTCTATAAACTTTCTGCTGATATTTTTGGTGGCTGCTAACAATTATATACATCATAATTAATAGTTACAACCACAAGGCATTCATAGAGAGCATAAAAACAGCCATTATAAATTCTTGTACAATATGTAAGCTAATCATACATGTGCCACTGATTCAAAAGATACCTTATTACCAATTCCTTCATTGTGTAGGGACCTCTCCATACTTTGGTGAGGCACTGACCACCTCCAAGTTCCAAATACCCAGCCCAGTTCTAGCTGATTTCACAAAATAGAGTGGGCAAAGCAATAAAGGGCAAGTGATAGGCTTTTAATCCTCCAAGAAGTTCAACCAAATTCTAGCGGCACACATTTTCTTTTTGATACAAGTTATAGCTATCAAAGCGTGTTCATAAGACCCCACGGGAAGAGACATACAGATGTAAAGACATGAATTATTCCAATTTTTAGATTTGCCTAGACTTTACCAGGCATCACCTACCCAGCAAAAATAATATAAGTAGCATTTAAAAAATGTCAAGCACTTGTCAACCTGCCCAGTATCTTTGTTCCCTCACTAGAATGCTGGAAGCAGGGATAATTTTACCTAGAAAATGGGCAGAATACTACTTCCTTACCATTTTTCTGAAATGAAAGCTGAAACTTCAAGGAAGGGGCAGTAGTAATCATGATGGGATCACAACCATCAAAGTCCTGTATTTGTCATGAATGTAAAATATACACTCACATGAAAGTAATTTAAAATTATTACCTTTGAGTTAGCCTCAAAGGTAGTTGGAATTTTTCTTCTTGCCAGCATGGCTAACTTTCTTTCCATTTGAAATTTGCAAAGGTTACAAAAGTCAAATAAAAGTGAATACAATAAAACATTAATGGGAAACAAATGAAAACAGGAGATGTAGAGGTTTTTGCTCCTGGCATAGAGAAAAGCAGGCTCCTGGCTTTCTACTCATCTATGGAGCTCACTGGGTAACTTTGAACTAATCAGACTCAACCTAACCTGTCTCATAGGGTTGTTGTTGTGAGGATAAAATTGAGAAGAGGAAGATTACGTAAGCGATCTTAAGTTCCTTAAAATGGAAAAAGGAGGAATATAATTGTAACAAATAAAGAAACAAATAAAAGAGATCTACTTACACAGTCAACTGTTCATCCCATTTTGGATTTGAGGAACTGTTGGATTTGGATGTTTTCTTAACTTCACTATCTGCTATTATTTCTGTATATATAGCTGTTCCACCAAACCAGTTCTTTTTTCTTTTTAGTTTGGCACTAGAAACTAACAAAAACATTACTTATAGCTATCGGAAAACATGTCATGCTGGAAAATGAAGTCAGACATCAACATATCAATTCAACAATAACAAATAAAAGCAATGTTTGATTTTCCAACTTCTTCTAGAAAATAGAGCTATTTCGTTCAGCCCTAAAATATAGCCATACCATTCCTACACACACAAAAAGGAAGGTGAAAGTATCATTTTACTCTGAGAGCAACAGTATAATAGAGCACTTTCTTCAATCAGACCACAAAAGGGTAATTCAACAGCTTTTTCCTTTTTCTTCTGAAAAGAAGCTACACTGATTTTACTACATTGGCCAAGCCTTGTCACCTGATTCGTGTATCAGTAACAGTATTTGATTTTGCATAGGAAAGTTCTATCTGCCTGTCTCAGATATCTATATGTAATTCTCAAGCATTCCTTTAGCCTTTCCCAACCAGGTCCCTTTCAGAGGTTTAGGACTTCAATTGCTATCAGCTCCAGTCAGCTAACAGTCAGGAATTTTGAGATAACTGAAGAATCTGGTGGACACCAGGTTAATAAAGGTTACTTTAACTGAAATTTCTAAAAGCTATTCCGCACATTTCTTTCCCTTGCTTCTTATATTCAGTACAGCAGCTTAAATGTTAACTAGTGATGAACTGAAAGTTTATAGTGATAAGTGATAAGTGATGTAGTGAAATAGTGATAAGCTTAAATTTTAAATAGTGATAAACTGAAAAGTACAGTTATAGCAAAAAAATAATATAGCTTTCATGTTTTTCCTCAGAACTAAAATACAGTCTCTAATTACTTTCAATCTGGAGTTCTTAAAAAAATAAACATGCACACACATATTGGGTTCTACCTATGCATAATTAGATGTAATTCCTACAACTCCAAGCATGCCACAACCAGTCATGGTGGCTGAGGGATAATGGGAATTGTAGGATTTAGGATCATGCCCTAAAGAATTCTGCTCTCCTCTGTGAGCAGAACGAAGATAGTCAAAACACTTTTCCACAAATGATTGCATGACCATTAGTGTAAAAGTTAACGCAATGCTATAATATAACAGCTTTTGGCAGACAAGCTCTTACACAAACAGCAAAGTGCTTTTGGGGATTTGTTTTCAATGTGCTAGCACAATTATCTTGAATGTGGTATTAAAAAAAACAAAAAACCAGCCCTTCAATTCATGACTTCTACCAACTAAAATTTTTCTGCACAGCAACTTTGGATACAACCCATGGCTAAATAAATAAATAAATAAATAAATAAATAAATAAATAAATTTGCTGCCCTGTAGCCCAAGGGACTCTCTGAGTAGCTTACAGTAAAAGCCATAGATTGGGATTTAAAATGTAACATTTACATTTTAAGGTATTCCATTCCAAAGCAAGCAAGCAAGCTAGCTAGCTTATTTTAACTTAAGAAAGTGTATAGAAGATTTCTCCATATACTTCATGGAAAGTCCCTTTAGAGAGCCTGGGAGGCTTCCAGAAAAATGTGGGACTAGGCATGTGCAGAACTGCCTGTTCCAGCATGGAATTTGGGGTAATTCTTCCCTCCCCAGCATCCCTCCACATCCCATCCTAAACATTCAGGATGATTTATAGATTCTTCAGAGACGCTTTTTCAAGAGGTGGGAAGCACAAGGAAAAGACAGGGTGGGTAAAAATCAATGGTGTTTTAAAATTAAAAATCAGTTTTTTAAAATTTAAATTGGATTTTTGATATAAATTGGATTTCTTTTTAATAAAATGCTTTTTGAGGAAAAATCAATCTAAAGACAGATTTCTATTTAAGCTATATTATAGTCCAAAAGTTAGTTATCATGAAATAAAGATTAGTTTTTAATTATGTAGCATGAAACTGTATATTAATGCAATTTTTCTATCTAGAATATATTATCACAGATGCTTGGTTTTACAGTTCGCAAAACTGTGAATGTGTGTCTGCAGAGATCACATGCCTCATCTGCACAGAAAAAATATTATAAAATAAACATGCAGAGTTGAGAACAAGACCTTAATCCCATTGCTCTTTTGCAAATCTATGTACACAGAATCAATCCCTTACCTCTTAAGGGCTAAGTTTCAAAAAATTCAATAAACAGAAGAAGATTGTTGGGAGTGGAATAAATCTGCAAAGGAAGCCAAGTGCAAGGAACCAAGCAGTAAAAGTGAAAGTGAAACCTTTTCAGCCAAATACTTCACAAGTTTTGCATCTTTTTTCTGTATAGCCTGAGGTTTATCATATTATTCTTTCCCTGGAGAATAAAACCTGTAACATCAGCAGGCCGTAAAACAGACCCAGTTTGGGAACATTTTAATGAAGTTCCTCTAAGGCTAAAGGTAGGCATGCATGCAAATTATGAAGAAAATCATGATTTAAATCTAGTCTTTCTGATGATTAAATCAAATCAAATCCACCCTGCTTTTGGCCCATCACTGACTCTCCCTAAACTACTCAGAGTGGTTGCAAGGATAAAATGGAGAGGAAGACTACAATGTAAGCCATTGTTGGTTCTTTGGAAGAGGGAAACAAATAGTATACACAACAACAACAGCAGCAACAAGAATTTTGGGGCATGTTCTGCTATCTTGCAACATGTCTGTTAAGAATAAGAGCAAGACAATGTTAGAAACTGCTACAGCTAAGCAATTAGGAGATGGCTTTTTCCCATTCTCCTAATTTTATCCAGTGCTCAACTCAATTAGTCATTATAAGATATTGCAGATATTAAAGGCACCCAAGGATATTTCAATATTCTATTCTACAACACAGCATATCATCAATTCTATGCTGAAAAACAGCAGCACTGCTTTTATCTAAGCTACCAGGAGTCACCTTTATAAATTAGTGAGTATGGAAACGGAAGCCTGTTCGAAGCTGTCCTTCATACTTCAGCAACAAGAAGTCATCAGCAAATCATTTTCACCAACAACTCACAGCCTGAATCATCCTCTTATTCAGGATGGTTCCCCTCACAACAGTCTTCCAATATGGAATGTTTTATAAAATGTTCCTATAGCAACAAAGCTGCAGATGTAGACTGTTTGGGCAACATGTGCAATTCATCATGAGTTATTCACAGGCACCATATTACATGTACAACCCATGTTTGGAGGTTCTCATACCATGCAAACCTTAACAGTATGGGTTATGTGAGGGTTAAAGGACATATACACATGCATCCCATACAAGCCATGGCCTTGCAGTGAGTCACATAAACCATAGTGGGCTGTCAGGCTGTTCAAACATGTCATGCTGTTCAAATCCACAGCATTTTTCATTAACAACATTAACAAAAATACTAGCAAGTAAAATCTTAAGACTGTGATGGCGAACCTTTTAGAGACCGAGTGCCCAAATTGCAACACAAAACCCACTAATTTATCGCAAAGTGCCAACACTGCAATAAAACCTGAATACTGAGGTTTTAGTTTAGAAAAAATACTTCACAGCCAGCGCACTGACTGGCCATGCAAAAGTTTGGACGAGTTGCAGCTAATAAGTCACAGCTCATGATGTCATCGCCTGACGCCGCTACTCCTTTCCAAGCATGTGCATGGCTCCTATGTGCGTTGTTATCCGCTTTTCCGCTGCTGGGGTGATGCTGGGGCGACATGGCTCACATGCCGACAGAGAGGGCTCTGTGTGCCCACTGTGGCACACATACCATAGGTTTGCCACCACTGTCTTAAGATATTTAGTCTTACAACTGCCAGTTAACCAACTTTTTGAAAATACTCATGCTTCTTCCTTCTCAGCTTTCTCAAGTGATTCCTTTGAAAGGTCTTACATATTACTTCTAAGTTAATAAAGCTGAAGAAAAAAGCATCTGGCAATATAAACGTGACAGCTGAGACTAGGGTATTGGTTTCATGCAGGAAAAAAACCCCATCCTTTTCCTTGACAACTAGTACGACAATTTTCTACATCTATTTCCAGCATGTTAGAGCTGTACATTTCCTTTGGACAAAGCAAGAATGTGAAGCTTAATGGCCTAACTTCAGTGCTTTTTTTGTAAAAAAAAAAAAAAAAAAAAAAGTGCCAGAACTCACATCGCCGCCGGCAGTAAGCACTCAGCGTGCAACCACACACACCAATCCCAAACTGAGCAGCGGAGCAGCATCCCAAGCCGAGCAGCACCCTCACTATCTCACTATCAGATAGCAGACACAAAAGCAGCCCGCAGGCGCTATGTTAATGATGTTTGCTGCTGAGCTGCTATGCCGTTCAAAATCACTTTGTAAAATTCATTGGACAAAAAGGTGCCAGAACACCGTTCTGGTGTGTTCTATGACAAAAAAAGTCCTGCCTACCTTAGATATATTAAAACTAGTGAAACTCAAAGTGGTCTGAATTGGTGTCAGATGGGCCTCAGTGAAGAGATAATTTCATAATTTAGGGACTAGCACAGAGAAGGTCCTCCTCCTTGTTGCTACTAACCAAGAATCCCTTGGAGGTGGCACTCCAAGGAAGACTTGGATGTTGAGCACGGTATCAGGTATATTTGGGAGAAGCATTCTGTCAGATATTGTGGTACCAAGCAGTGAGGGGCTTTATAGGTTAAACCAGGGTTCCTCAAACCGTTTGAACAGGCGGCCAGTTGGAAGGTGCCGGTGGTGGGCGCAGGCTGGTGAGGGAGTGGGGTGTGCATGGCGAGGTGGGGGAGGGGCACGCAGGGCGAGACAGTGGCTCGCTCGCGCGGAGATCGTTTTCTCCCAGCGAGCCCAAAATAATCTCCATGCAAGCAAGCAGCTAGGCGCACGCGTGACATGGTGCCAGCTTGCTCGCGCAGAGATCATTTTCTCCAAGCGAGTCCAAAAAGATCTTCACGCAAGCAAGCCGCCACCTCACTGCGCACACACAAGTCCAAAACCTCTGAGGTAGGCCCGATAAATGGGCATGACAGGCCAGATTCGGCCCACAGGCTGTAGTTTGAGGACTCATGTGTTAAACCCAGCACACTGAACTGGGCTTAGAAGCATATAAGCAGTCTATGCAAGCAGGCCAGAGCTGGTATTACAGGCCTGGACTCTCTAGTCTCAGTCTTTCATTCATTCATTCAAATTAAACTTAGATTCTGTTATATTGGCCCAAGGGCCCTCTAAGCAAAATATTAGTCTGGTTGCAGCTTCTAAACAGCCTTCAATGGCAGCCTCACATAGAGCACACCGCAATCTGGCTTATAGATTACCAGAGTGTACGTTACAGAGTGTACATTCAGTAGTGTACACTAGTGAAGCAGGTAGAAGGCACTCCATGCCACTAATCATAGCACGTTTAAAGTACAATACAGATTTTTAAAGTCTGAAACTGAAATTCCTGGAGAATTTCTGAGAAAATAAGGTGCTAGAAAGAGTACAATGCAGGTGCCAGACTTTGCCCAGAATGTTACTCCATGGTCAGGGTACCACAACAAAAAAGGCCCTGTTCCTAGCAAGCACTCACCTAACTTCTCTTGGCAAGAGTTCCCTCAAAAGGGCTAATGAAGATTATTTTAGGGTCTGAGCAGGTATTTATGGGAGGACCTCCAAACATTTAAGTCCCCCAAACCACATCCAGGGTGCCAAATCCAAAAAGGCTCTCTGCCGGGTAGTCATTCACCTTACTTCCTTTGGAAGGAATGCCTGGAGAAAGATACCTTAAGATATCTTCATGGTCCAGGTAGGTACATATGGGATGAGGTGGTCCTTCAGATAATCTGGCCCCAAACTGGTGAGGGCTTTGAACATTAGTACTAACACTTCGACTCAGACCCAGATTTGAATTGGCAGCCAGTGCAGCTGGAAGAGAACAGGTGTTATATATACAGGAGTCTTGCTGCTGTTTGGATGAGCTAACCATTTTCCAAGGAAGCCCTACGTACAGCACACTGCAGTAAACAAAAAAAAGAGATTACCAGAGCATGGGTAACTCTCCAGGTAGGATCACAGTTGGTATATCAACTTAAGCTGATAAAAGGTGTTCCATGACACCAAGTCTATTTGTGCCTCAAGTGACAATTCTGGGTCCTGGATCAATCCCAAACTATGATCTTTGCCCTTTCAGGGGAGTACAATTTCATCCAGAACAGGTTCAGTATCACTCCACTGGACAGAAGAACCACCCACTAACAGCACCTCTGTCTTGTATGGATTGAGTCTCAGTTTGTTAGCCTTAATCCACTCAATTACCATGCTTGGACAATGGTTCAGAGAAGCCGCTGCCTCACCTGGGTTTGATGAAAAACAAAGGAAGACCTGAGTGTCATCCATATATTGGTGATACCTCAGCCCAATTCTTCAGAGAATCTTCCCCAGCAGTTTCATGTATTACTTAAATAGAGTACGAGATGAAATGGAAGCCTACAGTACCCCATGGCATAACTGTCATGGCAGAAAGCAGCAATCCTCCAACACCATCTTTTAATGGTTCTTCCATTGTTGTTGTTAGTCACTAAGTCTTGTCCGACCCATCGCGACCCCATGGACAACATTCCTCCAGGCCTTCCTGTGTTCCACCATACCCAGAAGTCCACCTAAGCTCACGAAGGATACCATGGTCAGTATCAAAAGTCACTCAGAGGTCCAAGAGAATCAAAAGGATTACACTCTCCCTGTCTTTTTCCCAGCAAAAGTAATCCCACAGGTCTATTTCTGCCCAGGTAAGGATGTAGTTGATGTATCAATCTAAACTGATAAAAGATGCTCCATGCCACCAAGTCCACCTGTGCCTCTACTGACAGTGCTGGATTCAGAAGCATCCCCAAACTACAAACCTCTTCCTTTAGGGGGAGTACAAAGCCCTCCAGAACAGTTTACTGTCACTCACTGAGGCATGTGAACAGTACCTCCATCTTGTCTGGTTTGAGTCTCTCAATTAGCTCTCATCCAGTCTATTACCTTGCCCAGACAGTGATTCACAATGGCCACTGACTCACCTTAATTTGATGAAAAGAGAAACAGAGCCAAGGGTCATCTGCATATTGATGACACCTCAGCACACACCTCTAGAAACCAATGAATCCCCCTGTGGTTTCATGTAGATGTTGTCGATCAACTCCAGGCACTCTTGGATGAGTCTGGTTGTCTGGATCCATTTCAATCAGGGTTCAAGCCTGGTTTTGGTATGAAAACAGCCTTGGTTGCCCTATATGATGACCTATGCTGGGAAAGAGACATGGGAAATGCAACTCTTTTGATACAACTTCACCTGTCAGCAGCTTTCATTACCAGTGAACATGATATGCTTCTGTGGATACTGTCTGAGTTGGGAGTTGGGCCACTGCATTGCAGTAGCTCTGTTCCTATTTGGAGGGCCATCTCCAGAAGGTAGTGCTTGGGGAATTTTGTTCTGCCTTGTGGATTCTCCAGCACCAAGTTCCTCAAGGATCTCCTCTGTCCTTCATGCTATTTAACATCAAAAAGAAACTGCTGAATGAGATCATCTGGGACTTTGGAGTCTGTTGCCATCAGTATGCTGAAGACTTGCAGCTTTCTTTCTGCTTTTCATTGTCTGCAGATGAGACTGTGGATGTGCTAAACTGGTGTCTGGCTGTGATAATGATCTGGATCAGATCTAACAAACTGAAATTCAATCCAGATGTTGTGAAGTGTGGTCTTTTTCCTAAGTAAACATGCCACTTCAGAGTTTCTTTTCTCAATACTTTATTGTTACATGTCCTTTTTGTCAAATATCTCTAAGTTAACCCAGAGTAAAGTGTCGAACCCTCTCTGAGCCCTCCCTTAATCTTCATCCCATTTAAGAGACTTTCTCTATCGCCCACTCAGAGGCAGGTTACTGGCATTCCAAACCTGTCTCCACCCCTCCCTTAGCTCTGACAACTGAATCTCCCATCTGTGATGCCTCCTAGCAACCAGCATCACCTCCTCAGGGGGAAGGACCTCTACATCTGACAGACTACTCAGCTCTTGGTACACACCCTGGGCAACCCCTGAACCCACTTCCCATTCTCCCATGGGCAGATCAGAGCTATTATCATCTTCCACCTCCAGATCTCCTTGCTGGGCTATCTCTTCATTCCCATGGGATGGTTGCCAGCCCCACCCAGCCGGGGCAACAGTACTTAAACTGCATACATTCCCTGAACTTGATCTGATACTGTTATTTGCTGACATTCCCAAACTGCTTCATCTTCACTGTTTGAGCTCCAATTCCCATCAAATCTATCAACAGGCTGCAGCCCTTCTGGCCGCTTTTCCCTGGGTGTGCACACAACACCAGACAAAACTGAGATGTTGTTAGTAAGTGGTTCCTTTGGGGGTGTTCAACCTGCTCCAGATGGGGTTGCACATCCCCTGAAGAAACAGGTTCATAGCAACCTTGGTGGCTCAGAGTGCCTTCCACCAGCTTCAGCTGGTGGCCCAGCTATGCCCCCACCTGGACTAGGATAGCCTAATCCACACTCTAGTAATCTCTAAATTAGACTTCTGTAATGTACACTTTGTGAAATTGCCCTTGAAGTTGGTTAAGAAGCTGTATCTGGTACAAAATGGAGCAGCCAGATTAACAACTGGGACCCACAGGTTCAAACACATGAGCCTGGTTCTGGCCTACCTGCATAGGCTGCCTGTATGCTCACAGAACCAATTCAAGGTGCAGGTTTTAACCTGTAAAGCCTTACATGTCTTAGGAGCACAATAGCTGTCACACAGCCTCTCCCAACCATGATCTACTCAAACACTACAATCAGCCTCTGAGACTTTCCTCTGAGTGCCAACTCCAAGGGAAGCACAGAAGATGGCAACAACAGGGAGAGCTTTCTCAGTGATGGCCACATCTATAGAAGAACCTCCTCACTGTGGTCTACTGTGGCCCTGATGCCAAATTTGTCATCTTTTCAGGGTCAGGTTAAGAGGCTTGAAAGGGATTACCCATTCCAGGTGTTTTGCAGAGCTATTCTTTGCTATCATCTGTTTTAAGCTCTTTTTATTTTTTCTGATTTTCTGATATTTTGATTATATTTCTATTGTTTACTTTTATGGTCTACTGTAAGCTTCCCAGAAAGCTTTGGCTATTGAGCAGTATAGATATGAAATAAATACATGAATACAAAGACAGCATGGAGCCCTGTGGAACCCCATAGCATAACTGCCAAGGAACAGAACAATAATCCTCAGCACCAGCTTTGGTCTTTCAAGTAGGAACAGAACTATTTTAATGCAGTGCCTCCAACTCCTAACCCAGACAGTTTATCCAGAAGAAAAACACAGCTGATGGTACTGAAAGGTGCAAGAGAATCAACAAAGTCATACTCCCCCATCCCTCCCCAGCAAAGGTCATCCAACAGGGATACTAAGGCAGTTTCTGTTTGAAACCCAGGCATGAAGCCCAAATGGTAATCCCTTTCATTCAAGAGTGCTAGGTACTAAGCTATAACCACTCACTCAAGCATCTTGCCCAGGAAGGGAATACTGGCTACTGGCCTCCAGTTATTAACATCATCTGAGTCCAGGCTAGACTTTTTTAAAAAGTAGACTAATTACTATTTCCTTCAGAGATGCTGGTATTTATGACCTCATGGACTCAGCCTGATATTCCCTCCTATTAGATGTAACAAGCCATGAAGGGTGAGGGTAAAGCACAAAGGTAGTAAACTGGAACTGGCTAAGCACCTTGTTCATATCCTTAAGTCCGAACAACTGAAATTCATCCAATAAAATTGGACCCTACAGTGATATAGACAGATCAGCCAGTGGAACTGCATTATCTGTAGTGTTCAATTTCTGATGGATCTGAGAAATTGTATCTTCAAAGTGCCACATAAATTGTCAAACCTTGCCCTCAAGGGTTCCCACATGTCACTCCCTGGCCCAGATTGCAGAAGGCCATGAACCACTTGAAAAGTTCTGCTGGGTGACCCTAGGATGATACAATGGCAGTGGAAAAGAACCCCCTCTTTGCCACCCCCACTGCCATAGAATAGGCTCAAATCATGAGTTCTAACTTCTGCTTGATCAGATTCAGAGTACTTTTCCTTTGCCAACATTCTAGCCATCCTCCTTCTTGCTTCACTACCCTCAACTCAACTGTATACCAAGCAGCTGGCTAGACTCTGCTCAGAAGGAGCAGAAGTACTTATTACCATCAATAATTTTGCTTTAATTGACCCATTAAATGTTAGCAACTATGTTTATTACAGGAATATATATGAACAGGTAATCAGGAATTCTGCCCTCCAGGGAAAAGCTTGGCTTTTAAAAAATTATGATTCATTGTACCATGAATCCAATACCCACATATACTATTTCAGTAAAGAAGGGTAGCTAATCCCCGCCAGCCCTCTTTTTCAGCACAGCACCAACTTTGTGGTTCAGAATGGCATCATGAACACAGGAAGACACTAACGTATCACTATCACCATCAGTAGCTCCTGTTCAGGGGTCCAGACAACTAACTAAGCCTTTCTCCGGAATATCACATTTTGCAACCTTATTTTGTTTTATGAATGAGAATATTCTGTGGCTACCAACAATGCTCAGTACTCACTAGCCTGTTTGTCGGATAGGCCTAGGTGTTGCTGCTACATATTAAACTTCTGCAAACCTCAGAGTTTTTTAAGCATACACTTTTTCACCTGTATTCTTCACTAGGAAGTGACTGACAAACAGTCATGTATGCTTATCCTGCAAACCCTGATTGCCAAAAGCCAGCAAGTAACTATTTTAGACCTAAAAGATACAGTCTTTAAAAAAGATATCAAACGAAGTTACATATGCAAAGATCTCTCTTGGAACCAAACTACAATTCATAATTGGCATCAACAATGGAAAGAAACCAACATATGAACAAACAAGGAATACAGGATATCCTCTATCTTGTTCAGTTGACAGAAAAGATAAATTTGGAAAACTAGCAACAAACAAAAGTGGATTCCACAATTTGGCAGTTTTCAACACCAGAAAATGTGAAGAAGATTCTGTTATTAAGAACTGGCCAAACACTGTTGTTCTAATATCTGCTTCAACTCCTTTTTCTCCTTCAATCTTGATTGATGTAGTTAAGAGTCATGCAGAAAAAAGACACTTGGTTTATTTTTGTGAAGTAACAGTCTAGAATCAGCATCAAAATATACTGTGGCTCTAATCCAGTAAAGGAAGTCAATAGCTTTACAGACCCCATAGGTTTTTCATCTTGGGAAGCTTGTATAGTGGTACCTCGGCTCACGAACACCTCAGTTCACGACCAAATCAGGTTGTGAACAAAAATGTCATAAAAAATTTGGCTCAGGCCGTGAACTCCACATTGGGTGGTAACCCCGATCATGGCCATCTCCCCATCCACCCCCAAGTGAGGAAATGGCTGTAATCGTGCTGGGGGGCGGGGGGGATATGGCCGAGCACACCCTTCTTTCCTGCACAAGCGCACCCGTGATTGCGCCTGTCCTTCCTGCAGGAATGCAACCGCAATCTCGGTCATCTCCCCCCACCAGCACGATTGCGCCCGTCTCTCCCCCCTCAGCGCGCCCACATTCGTGCCTGGCTCCTCCCTGAGCGCACCTGCGATCATGTCCATCATCCTGGTGTGCTGGGGGGGGGGGGGGAATGGCCACAATCTTTGTTTTTCTTTGTCACTTTGCTTTACATTTTTCTGATTAAAAAAACTGTTACAGAACGGATTAACCTTATTTACATTGAACATTATGGGGAAATTTAACTTGGCTCATGACCAATTTAGGTCATGACCAGAGTTCTGGAACGGATTAAGTTCGTGAGCCAATGTATCACAGTATTCCAGCAGTCTTACATCGTTTAAAAGTTGAAAGCCACATGCACACCGTAAGTCTGTGTATACATGACCTACAGTGAAATACTCCACAGTGACATACTCTCCAAATTTCTGGGTTATAGATAGAGAATTGTTACACTGGAAAATTTTTCAATTTGACATCAATTGACTTTTGGTACATTTTCAACTTGACAACCAAAAGCATGCCAAGTGGGGAGCAGGGGGTTCAGTTGCCCTAAACTGCTTGGAATTCCAACAAAAAAAATGAAGTTTAGAGCAGCATATATACATAGCACATTTAGATATATCACTACTATTGTGGCTGTTCTTATTGTAGTATTTAGCATAAGACATGTGGAAGTTTTTTCCACTCATTCCACATTCATGCACTCCAGCTTGAATTTCCTGACAGTTAATTTTAGATCTGTGCAAAATCCAGGCCTCTACTCCCCAGCTACACAGATTTGTATAATTTGCTCAAATTTCTACCAATTGTGGAGTGACGATCTTAATTTTTCATGACTTTATCAGGCTTAAAAAAACATGCAACTCATGGCCCCTTAAAAAAAAAAAAAAAGGAAGTTCATGTGCTGGCTTGACTTGCATCAGATTGAGTTCCTGCCAGTAGAAGTTTAATGAATAGAATCTGTAGAGCCAAGTAAAGACAATGCATAGGATTCCTCACTGATCCCCAGTCAAAGAACAGTAAGTAGCTTTGGGGTGAAGGGAGAGGGCATAGTAGCTTGAAGAAGCACTGAACATCTTTAAGCCAATGAAAAGCGTTACTAGGTGGTCTGTCCACATATACCTATGTTTTATCTTTTGTAAATATCAATGGCATGAAATTACCTAGCAGAAAAAAGATCATGGCTGTAAAAGGTATTTAGTCCTGTGCCAACTAGAGCTTTCCAAAAGCTGAAAAACTGGTTCTCAGAAAGTCGGAGAGGTAAAGGGAGGCTAACATTACTAGGTAATATATTGCAAAATCTTAATTGTCTCCCTAGTTCAGAATTTAGAAATGTTCTCTGGGCTTTGAAGAATACTTATTGGATTTAAGATGAACATAGCATTTCTGTTTACTTGAGAAAATAGATGTGAAATACTCCAAATAATTTACAACGCCATATAAATGTATTTTATTATGTATTTGTTATGTTTCAGCAATAGCTCTCAGAACCTTACAAAATTAATACAGAACTTACAAAAATACATAATTTCAAGAACTTCCAGTTAATGGATAGTTAATACAATGCCCAAGTAAGCCACACATTTCTGAATCCCTTAGAAAATAGTAGTTACGTTATTTACATGCTACTTTTGCAATAGTAAATTCTACACAGCCCTCCCCAACAGAAAAAATAATAACAGATACACAATTAATAAAATATTCATAAATATGCAACCAATAAAAATAGTAAAAAGCAGAAAAAATGAAAACATTTAAAAGCAGGGATCAATTTCAGATTAGTCAGGTAAAAGTAAATGTGAATGGCAATGTCTTTAAAGCCAATATATTAATATAAAAGAGCTTATGTGGTGGAGTGGCTAGAATATTGGACTAGAACTCAGGAGATCCAGGTTGGAGTTCCCACTTAGCTGTGAAGCTCACTGGGTGACTTTCACTGGTCCTCAGCCTAACCTACATCACAGGTTTGTTGTCAGGATAAAGGAAAGAGGAAAAATACTGTGGAAGCCACCTTGGGTTGTTCATAGAAGAAATAAGATGGGCTATAAATGTAGTAATAATAAATATGGTTTGTTGATATGGATCAACACTGCTACTGAATACTTTCCTTAGATGTGTGGCTGCACAAACTATCACAATAAGCACCTGCATTTCCAAAGTTACAACTGAAGCACTGCAATACAGAGTACAACTTGGGCATGAATAGATGACTAATCAGCCAAAGCTGATAAAAGGCACTCTTGGTCACCGACACCCTCCTCTCCCCAGTTATAGTGCCAACTCCAGGTGGGTTCCCAATCCTTCAGGAAGAATCCAATCTCTTCCACCAACAATTGTAACCCTCCATGTAAATCAACAGATTTTCCCACCAACATAACCTCCAAGACTACCTGAAGTAATTGTGACTGTATTCTTACTCAAGAATGGCACATTAGATCATGGGTCCTCAAACTAAGGCCCGCAGGACGGATCCAGTCCGCCATGCCCTTTTAACCAGCTCACCCCACAGGTTTTAGCACTTGCTGGGCATGCGCGTGCCTTGCTCATGAGGTCATTTTGCAACCACTTGGAGAAAACTATCTCCTTGTGAACAAGTCAGTGCCTCACCCGGCAGCGGCTTGCTCACGGGGAGATCGTTTTGGACTCGATCGGAGAAAATGATCTCATGAGCAAGCCGGTGCCTCACCCCGCGCACACCCCATCTCCATGCCTCGCCTTGAGTGTGCACGCATGCATGCACGCCCCGTCCCCATACCGGCCTGCGCCTCCCCACTGGCATCACCTTGGCGGCCTGCAGCCACTGCTGGCACCTGTCAACTGGTCCCATGTTCAAAAAGTTTAAGGACCCCTGCTTTAGATGATAGAACTCAGAGAGTCTCTTCAATGGCTTCACATGGAATGGCTGGCCAATAAATATATAAGGATAGTATTACTACTACCTTGTGATTAAATACACACAATGGTGCTAGACAGAAATGTGGTATTAACCCAATATGAAGTATATTTCCTATAAGTAGAATTCTCCCCACTATTTTTTGGCATGCCCTCTCTACTGTATTGCCATTCAGTATTGCCCTGACTTTCTCCCAGCGAAGGTCATTCCACAGGGCAACCAAGGCAGTTTCCATACCACAACCAGGCCTGAAGCCTGACTGAAATGGATCCAGATAACCCATTTCATTCAAGAATGCTTGGAGCTGTTGAGCAACCACCCACTCAAGCATTGTGCCCAGGAAGGAGACTGGCCTACAGCTAACATCCTCTTCATCTAGGTTAGGCCTTTTCAGGACTGTCTTCATTACAGTCCCTTTTAAAGAGGCTGGCACCACTCTGTGGCTCAAGGAGGCATTTCCTAGATCCAAATACAAATGCCTTCCTTAGTTATTTTAATAAGCCATGATGGGCAAAGGTTGAGCACACAGGTGGTGGGGCAGACTTGACCAAGCACCTTGACCACATCTTCAGGCCTCAATAAAAATAAAACTGGACAAGATGGTGCTCAGGATGCCTCTGTTGGTGGAACTGCATTAATTAAGGTGTCCATGACAAATTCAAGCAACTTTAACTTCAAACTGCTGTGCAAATTCATCACTGCAAGCTACTAAGGGCTCTACCATTTCTTTCTCTGGCCCAGAGTACAGTAGGCCACAAACCACTCAGAAAAGCTCTGCTGAATAACACCCAGAAGATGCAATGCTGATGGGAAAGACCTGCCACACTGCCAGAGTAGGCTCAATAATGAGCTCAGCCATCATTTTCTCCATCTGCACTCTAGTCATCTCCCTTCTTGCTTTGGTGCCCTCAACTCAAGTGTGTACCAAGGAGCTGGCCAGGTGCTTGGGTGCAATTGTCAACCGCCCAAGACATCTCTGCATTCCACAGAACAACCTGGGCTTTGTCAGGAGCAACAGCTATACCATCTGGAAACTCTCCCAGATCCCTCTGGAAACCATCAGGATCCATTAGCCTTTGGGGCAAAACATTTTAAAGGTCCCCATGGTGATCTGACCATGAAAAGGGAGTTGATGTTAATCCCTCCATTTCCAGATCACTACCTTGGTAAGAATGATACAGGAAATGCATAGCAAGGGATAAGGACTGTACCAACACAGTTCAAGTTCAAGCAATTTCTACTCATCACAGGTTTATGACTAGAGTAGAAAAGAACTTTTGTTTTCAGATGTCAGTGGTAGGACAAATAATTAGTTACATAACATGCAGATTTTTACTTACTAGTTACTTGCATTTGTAGTCGCCCATTGTAGTTATTACTGTTTCCAGATCTTGGAGAGGCTGCGGCCATGTCAGAGGCTGCAACTTCAGCCTATTAAAAGAAAAGAAAAACATTTGACTACACATATATGCCACACAACCAGTTCCAATAACATGTACTGGATACAGTATAACATACATACTGGAGACAAGTTTAAAATTAATTCAACATTTTTGTAGCCCGTCTTGAAAATCTATCCAAAGTTTACTAGTTCTCTTAAAAAGAAACACACACCCATGTGGTGCCGGCCTCTAAAAATTATGAAAACAGTTGAACAGAAATTGCTAAACATTAGCAAGGAATCTATTCCCTTGGACCATATTCTTAAGACCTCCCCCTCAATGCACTCCATAAACAAACACACCCCTGTGTATCCAAATATTTTGACTCTTCTGTACTCAACCTGGACTGATGGTCCATCTCTTTCTCTCTCCAAATTGTGAAGAGAAAGTATATTAAATTACTATTTGCTCATACCAATGTCTACATTTTCACCACTACATGCATGCTACACTAGTAATATCAGCAAACAGCAAGTCTGTAATATTAAAATTTATCTCAATACTATATGGCTTTTATAACTCAGAAAAAATGCATGCTTTGTTCTCAGAAAGTTTCTGATTCAATGTCCTTATCTCCAGGAAAAGTATCTCAGGCAAGGAAAGCATCTCGGGCAGCAATCCAAAATCCTGCTGGTGCCATCCAGAGTCTAATACAGGTCATAATATGACTCCCCCCCCCCACACACACACACCTTCAAACTTAAGATGTACACTTTAATGTGGTGAAGAGGTTTGAGAGTGTTAGAGAAGACAAGAACACTGCTACTAGAAGGCCCAATTCTCTCACTAAAGTGGTCTCCCAGCAGGGTTTTCTAAGTTGGAAATAGTCAAAGCTGTAACAACAAAGATACATCCTCCTTCTTGAAGTGTAATAGGCACATCAGTAGAATAAAATGAATACTGAATGATACTGGGAGAAGAGAAACTCTGGAAGGGCAGCTATTGGGCAGCAGCAGTTGTTCAAAGCAACGCTGGCAGATTTTTCCCACACAAAAGCAGTAAAGCTCAAGTTAACTCTGGTTAGTTCTGCAAAGCAGGCAATGGTAAACCAATTCCAAATATTTCATACCTTGTAAATCCTATGATGAAACAATCCAAAATGAAACAAGAGATAGGGCCAGAAGATGAGACTCCCTGGTGGGAAGGCACTCAATCAGCTACTAGGGAAGAGCAAAGAACAAGTATGAATTGTGCTGTGACCAATGATGCAACTAGATCAAAGCCAAAATGAAAACTGGTGACTGACATGCACCGAGGCAAAACAAAAAACTAAAAAAACCAGTCCAATGCTGCACAACACATAGTCTTGAGGAACATGGAACATGAGAAGTATTAATCAAGTTAACATCCAGGCTGAGGGTGCCTTAACTGGTGCAGCTCAGTTTTTCATGGACTCCATGACAACTGTGGGACTGTCACAACATGTCATCAGCCCAACACGTTAGAAGGGCACACTCAATTTTTTTTTTTTTCAGTCATAAGTGGGGATGGGGATTTGAAGGTGGATGTCTTTGAACTGGTCCCTTTCTCATGGTCAGATTACTGCATGCTGAGATGCAGGCTAAAAGAGGCTTTTTTCTCTTCTGCAGCAGTGAGGGACCCATTAAGATGGACCTCTCTCAGAGGCTGATGGATCCAAATGGTTTCCAGAGGGCTCTGGAGGGCTTTCCAGCTAATTTGGTTGGTAGCCCTGTCAAATCCCTGGTAGAATTCTCTGAACCCAGAAGATCTCAATAATTTTAGGCCAGTGGCAAACATTCAATTCCTGGGTGAGGTTTCTGAGCAGGGGATGGTCAACCAGCTCCAGACACTCTTGGATAAGACCAATTATCTGGAACCATCTCAAGCAGTGTTCAGGCCTGGTTTTGGCATGAAAACAGTTTTGGTCACCCTGTATGATGATCTTAGAGGGAGTACAACCCTGTTGATACTCTTGGACCTCTTGGTAGCTTTTGATATGACCGACCATGGTATCCATCTGGGGCCACCGAATTGGGAGTAGGAGGAACTACACTGCAGTGGTTCCATTTCTATTTGGATGGCCAGCTCCAGAAGCTGGCAATTGAAGGACACTGCTCCACCTTTTGGACTCTCCAATACAGGGTTCCTCAGGTCTTGTCCCCCATGTTAGTCTTGTTCCCATTCTATTCAACATCTACATCAGGGGTCTCAAACTCAACTTACCTGGGGGCCACTGGAAGTAGAGTCTGAGTGAGGCTGGGCCGCATCAAGTATTCCACCATCGTGGTGGTGGTGGGCCCCTCATCCTGTGGCCGGCCCGGGCGCCCCCAACGCTTTGAAGGCCGCAGGGCCCCTCCCCCATGCCCCGCCCATCCCGGCAATTGGCCCGTGGGCCACGAGTTTGAGACCCCTGATCTACATGAAACCAGTGAGTTTCGAAGTTCTGGAAACTTTGAAACTCACTTGTTTATTTCTCCTTTACATCTAAGAAGCACAGAGAGAGGGTTGGAGAGTTGGAAGAGGCCTATAAGGATACTGAGTTAAACCCCCTCCTCAAGGCAGGATTTCAAAGTAAAGCATCCCTCAGAGATAGCTGCCCAAATGCCTTCTGAATGTCTCCAGGATGAAAGAGCCCATAACTTCCCTAGGTAATTAGTTTCAGTGCCATACTGCTTCAACACTCAGGATGTTCTTCCTGATGTCAAGCTGGAATTTGGCTTCCTACAACCTAAGGCCATTATTCCGTGTGCTGGACTCTGGGATGACCAAGAAGAGATGCTGGCTCTCCTCTGCGTGAGAGCTTTTCAACTATTTGAAAAGTGCTATCATATCTCCTTTCAGTCTTCTCTTTTCAAGATTAAACATGCCTGTTCCTTTCAATCTTTCCTCATAGGGCTTTCTTCCCAGTCCCCTGATCATCTCTGTTGCCCTTCTTTGAACTTTTTCCACTTTGTGCTCACAACAGGATATAATACACAAGATCAGGCCTAACTAGTGCTGAAGAGAGGGGAAGCCATACCTCACATGATTTGGAAGCTATATTTCTATTAATGCAGTCCATTATACTCATATTCAACTTGTGACCTACAAAAAATCCAAGATCCTTCTCACATAGTATTATTGAGTCAAGTATCTCCTAACTTGTAAGTGTGCATTCAGTTCCTTTTTCTTAGATGACTGTAATGCAAAGGTAGGAAACAAAGCAGAATCAAATGTAGGGAAATTCGGCCTAGGGACCAGAAATAAAGCAGAAAAATGGCAAACAGAATTCTGAGAAGGCACCCATCTGTTTAGCGCACATACATACTTCAGGCACCAATCAGACAAATGTACACATGGACATCACCAGAAGACCAATACAGAAATCAAAGAGATATGTAATCGGCAGCAAAAGCTGAAGAAACTGTATTCTTGCTGCCAAAACAAAACCAGGAACAGAATGTGGTTGTGACCATGAACTCTTAATATCAACACTCACAGATAAGCTGAAAACCAACACAAGGACACCTCTTCCTGAATACCTAAGAAAGCAATGGATATTAAAACCAAGATTAAGAATACTGAAAGACCAATAGGGCAACATGCTTTCTGCTCATGATAAAATAAAAAGAAGGTGGAAATAATATACAGAAGAACTATGCAGAAGAGATTTAAAAAGGCAGATTCCTTCAAAGAGGAATCCTATGTGGAACAAGCTGTAAAATGTTAGGAAGTGTACTGAAAGTTGCTCTGAAAGCACTTGGAAAGAATAAAGCACATGGAGTACCAATAGAAAGAGTACCAATAGAACTGTTCCAGGCTGCAGAGCCTGAATTAATCCAAATCCTAACAAGAGTATATCAATAAATATGGAAAATGAAACAATGGTTGCAGATTACAATCCTCAAGAAAGGAAATACTAAGGAATGCAGTTGCTATAGGATCACTGCACTGATTTCCCAGAGAGGCAAAGTGATGCCCAAGGTGCTGCAACAATGAATTTTACCCCATATGGAGCAAGAAATGTCTGCCATTCAAGCTGGATTTCAAAAGGAAGAGGCACTACAGATTGCAAATATATGTTGGCTTGCAAGACTGCACCAAAAAATTCAGAAGAAAATGATTCAATGCTCTACAGACTACAGCAAAGCCTTTAACTGTGTGGAACACAAAAAGCTATGGATGGTCTTGAAAGAAATGGGTGTGCCTCAGCACCTGATTGTCCCGATGCATAACCTGTATAAGGGACACAAAGCTGCTGTTAGGGCAGGATGTGGAAAAACAGAATAGTTTCCTATAAGCAAAGTCATCAGGCAAGGACATATTTTATTTCCCTTTAAGTTCAACCTGTATGCAGAACATATGATAAGGAAGACTGGATTAGAATCAGAGGAAGAATTGAAAACTGGCGGAAGAGACATCAATATTTTAGGATATAGTGATGACACACCATACTACTGGCAAAAAATGCAGTGAATTGAAAGGACTTCTAATGAATGGGGGAAAAGAAAGTGGAAAAGCAGGATTGCAGCAGAACATTAAGAAAATAAAAATCATGACTACAGAAGAATTACTTAACCCTAATTGCTTACTAATGTCAACAATGGAAAAACTGAATTTGTGAAAAATATAGCACACCTTGGTCAATCATCAATTCAAAGGAAACTGCAGCCAAGAAATTGAAATCAGAAAATACCATCAAGTGTAAGGATGTTTCACTGGAGATAAGGCCAAGATCATCAACCCTATTGTATTCCTAATCACTTATGTATGAGTATGAAAGCTTGGATGGTGAAGAAATGTGACAGCAAGAAAACTGATGCATTCAAAACATGGTGCTGGAGAGCTTTGCAAATACCTGGTCCAAGAAAAGACAAACAAGTAGATCCTAAACGAAATCAAGCCTGACCTTTCCCTGGAAGCAAAAATGGTAAAATGGAGGCTGTCATACTTCAAGCACATCATGAAAATAACTCACTGAAGACACAAATGCTAGGCAAATTGAAAGCAGAAGAGAAAGACCAACTATGAGATGAATCCATTCCATAAAGGAAGCACATAACCTTGGATTGACAGAAACTTAGCAGGCCTATCAAGGAAAGGTCATTATGGGGGGCATCCATTCACAGGGTCATGATAAATTGGTGATAACTTCAAGTATGTAACAAGTCTGACTTATTATTATTATTATTAAGTCAGTTTTATATGTTAATTTCAAAAGGACAGGGCAAATAACGCACACATTATTTAGAGAGCCACTGTGGTGTGGTGGTCAAGAATGCAGGTGTGGGACTCAGGCATTCTAGGTCCTAGTCCCTGCTGACCTGTGGTGCCAACTGGGTGACTTTAGGTCACTCACAAAGTCACTCCTCAACCTAACCTACCTCACAGAGTTGTTTTTGTGGTGATAAGAGTGCAAGCAGCAAGAGAAGAATGATGTAAGCCACTATGAGTTCTTAAAAATGAAAAAGAAAAAAGGCAGGATAAAAATTTGTTGATCTGGTTGTATTGGTGTTATTGTTTATTGCTTTATTTAAATATGATTATTTTACTCAAGTCTTTTAAATTTATAAACTGCCCAGAGAGCCTATGGGCTATGGGCCACTACAGAAGTGAAATAATATATAAACACATGCCAGAATTTCCCACATTCTCTAGTGCAAATATTAAGAAATCTATATAGTCTAAATTTGCAATATAAAAGAACTACATGAGGAAAGAGAACTAAGAACTAAAAATTCTACTTCAGTTAAGATTTTCATTATTCCGAATCGCCAAGTAATTTTCTCTAAGATTGCAAAGCCAAGCATATTTATTAACATGTAGTCCTACAGACTGCAAACTTGATGATTATAAGCCTCCAAACTCTAAGGCATACAAGCATCTTATGCAAGATTGAGGGGGAACAGCAAAGTTTATTTTTGGCTCTCCATCCTCCTGCTGTGCATTGTTCATTGGACAAGGCTGTTTTTTTTTTTTTTTTTTTTGGTTTGGTTTTTGGTTCTTTGTCCATCTACTTAAGACACGGCAGAGAGATGGAAGGAAACTGAAGAAGCATCATGATAATTGATGTCCCCTCTCCACACATTGACACCCCCTTTTTTTTATTTAAGATCCATTTTCCACCCTCAGAAATCCGCTAGCATTGCAGATTACAAACTGTCTCCTTCAAAGCTTTCTAAGGTCCATAACCCTATGAACACTTACGAGTAAGTCACACTGAAAATTATGGGACTTACATCTGAGTCCACACAGAAATGACTGTATTGTAAGCATCTTTCAGCGCTTCTGCTTAATAAGTGTCACAGAGTATTTTTAAAATGAATCCACACCCAAACAAACAAGCAAACAAACAGATCCAAATCTTATTATGCTATAGTCCACTCACAAGTCTATGTTCTTTCATACAAAATTAGAATATACAGTTTCACAGTGGCAATTAGAATTTATGGAAGAATATCCAACTTGTTTCAAATGAGAATACAAATTGCATATTTTCAGGTAATTGTCTACTAGTTGCACAGTATTAAGTACAGATATTTAGAGTTAACTAAAATACATTTTTAATTGAAAATAAAAATGCTTTCCGGTGGTGTAGCCATGTTCCCAGTAAAAACCAGTGTGACTCTCAAACCTGATAGCATTCCATAATTCTATAACTGATAGCATTCTATAATTTCACTCACATGAAACCTAGCAGCTTATAGGAAAATGTTTTTAAATATGCTTTATGTATGCTATTTCTGCTAAGTTGGGTTTTCAGTAATTGGTACAGCAATTCTCTTAACTTAAAATCAAGAATCTCAGAGGGATCTAGGAATACTCACTGTATCTTCAAGAAACTAACACAAAACCACTAGATACAGGAAAGAAATTGCAAGAAATTTCACCCTAGCCAGTTTCAACTGCAGTTACCTTCATCAAATCCAACCAACCACATCAGGTATCATCACATACTTTTCATTTTCCAACCAGAATGATGATGTCTGAGCAATTCAGCACAGATTCTGAACATTCCTATTTTAATCCTGCCCTTCCAATGTTCATCTGGCCTCTCTAGGCTAGCCCACTCTCCTACCTTGACTTTTTCAAGTAGTTGGAATAAAAATAAAAACACTGTATTGAGGCTATGCAAGACAATCTATCCTAAAGAAAAGTTAGAGAGGATTTATCATCTTTCTACAACCACATGCATTTGATCCTAAATCAAATTAAAAACAAATAAATAATTCTGAAATGTTCGGGCACTTTACGACGCATTAGTGGAATTATGCAAAGGGTGTTTACATATAACAAAAGGCACAAAACCGAATAGAATCACAAAAACATAAAACAGAATTAGCTAGGTGTCAGTTTAATGATTTAAACAGTTACTAAAATGTATGCATAACTCAGTACTATCATAGCATACTCTTGAGCAATGCACTTTTGTGAATCAAACAATGACAAGTGGTTGGCACTCATGATTGCAGAAAGTAAATATATTTACTTTGGTTTTGACAAGATTTAATAGGTAGAATCCTTAGAGTGTGAATGAATGTTCATGAAAAGAACAATCTTAATAAATGTTATGTATTTACCAGTTTCAATACAGATTCAGAACAAGCCTTTCACCCACACCATCCTACACTATGTACTCAAGTTGCTTCTTGGCAGTGTCATTCATTCCTTTTGTCTATTCCTATCTCCTGAACTGGGGATGATTGGAGCAAAAGTACACTACTGCTACATAACACCTGTGGGTAGTCATTTGTTCTGTTATTCTCTTTCACTAGAAGCTTACAATACAAAGAAAAATGGTAGTTCCATGTACCAAAATAACATAAATGAAGACAGAGAACTTGATTCCCTCCAGATATTTGAAACTAAAATCCCTATCACACCAAGCTATCATGGTCACTGGTCATGGAAGTTACAGTCCCAACCATCTGGGTAGCACCAGCTTTCCTATCTGACATAAACTGCACTGTATTATTCATCTTATAAATCAAATACCTGCTTCCAAAAGACAGGTATGGGGTCAATGAATCATACATACAGACAGACATGTTTTCCATCCTTGGGTGATAGGTTCTCGAAACAAGAGAGACTGCAGAATATATATGAGCTGATTAATAGCAATTTCAGGATTCTCAATAGAAACTGGAGAATAAACTGGCCACGGTTTTATCATTTCAGCTAAGAATTGTCTGCAACAAGAAAGGCAACTGGTCAATAATATATAACATACAAACAGCCACTTAACTCTTTTGTAAATTATTGACATGCAAGCCAAACTACTTACTCCACTATAGATACCTTCACTTTTCTAGGTAACAGAATGTAAATATTAAAATGCAAATATTAAGATACCATGCATCAATGACATGAGCTTCCTGTATAGAAGCAAACATATCACCAGAAAGATTTGAAAGCGTGAATAGAAGTCAGACTTCTCTGCCCCTACATTCAATCTCAGAATGGCAGAAACTGAGCACAGAAGTATCTATTTACCATTCCGGTAATGTTAATCTAGGAGGACTTCCTGATATCATAGACAGCAATGACCTTTTCTTTACGCTAGAGTTCCAGATTTAAGCAAAAAATGTTCCTTCATTAAGTTTTTTAATTACTTTTCCATTAGAAAAATGGAAAGTGAAAAACTGGCTATTACAGGGGGAACTGCACTTGTCACAAAAAGCAGCAACAGCAGCTAGGAAATAAAGGCTCAATTCAAAAAAGATCAGTGCCTTTGATTACCATTCTCCCTTTCTCAGCTGAAAAGCTGTAGAGTAATCCTATATAACTTTGCACAATACCATGAGTCTCCCAGAGTGAAAGGACCATGGCAGAAAGTAGCTGGATCTAAGAAATGAATTCTTTGATTAAATTAACAGTTAAGTACTCCACCTACAACCATGGGCAGACAGCAATTTCTCTTTTAATTCCAAAGGTACATGATCCCTGGTGTCTTTAACTTATTCTGAAGTAAAACCTGCCAAGAAACCAGAGATGCTTCCAAGTGGATGGTTCCTAGTGCTAATAGTGAAAAGGTACTGCATATATGTCTTCTTTTGTTCCAAAACATATTTTTGTGAAGATATGTATTAAAAGAAATGCGGGAGGAAATGGTGAATTCATCACATATAAAATTAAATATATTAAGCGAGTCAATTTCATAATAAAAGACCTCATCCTCGAAGCTAAGCAGGGTTGGGCCTGGTTGAAATCTGGATGGGTGACTTAAATGTTGTGAACTGCCCAGAGAGCTTTGGCTACAGGTGGTACAGAAATGTAAAATAGTAATAATCAGAAAACAGGCTAGAGCAGTCATTAGTTTAAGAAAGAATACCTCACAGTTCAGCTTAAAACCTGTTTTCAGTTCTGGGATTTAACCTTGTAATATATGATATAGTAATAAAGAGATTTGAATGTGTGTATAACAGCGCTTCTTACCACAAGAAGCTCCCAAAGAACTGGAGTTGGAGATAACTGCATCTGAATCCGATAGCAAGGCTGCCAAGCATATATAAATCTCATTAACTCTAATTTTAGAAGGTAAAGAGTGACAGAATGCTTCCAGACAAAGAGTTCTGGGGACCAGTAATCAGTAGGCATTGTATAACTTACGTTTTTTTTTCTTTAACAGATTTTCTACAATAAGGGGAGGGGGACAGAAAGCAGAAGAAGTGAGAAAATATAGGAAGGTTATAAATGGAAGCCAACATCATCCAGACCTCTGTAAATATATGTGACTGAGGTAGGCTAAAAAACAAAACAAAACCACTAGGTATTGTTGTTGTTTTTAGAGTCTGATAAGCAGAGGTGCATTTATCCTGGAATGTTACAACAGTTGTTTTTTGTTAAAAAAAAGTCTGTACTTTTCAGATCTTCTAACATTTGTAGGAACCATTCAGAAGCAACAGAATTTGGGCAGAAAAAGCAATATTTAATTAAATAAGAAGCTGCTCCCTTGGGACATCCTCCAGAGACTCTGGACCTAGCAGCCTGAGCTTGTAGCTATTCTCAGCGTTAACAGGACCTTCTGCTGTTTCCAGGGACTAGATCTGTTTCCATGGACAGTATCCAATGTTAACCAGGCCCAGAAGGAGCCAACACTAGCTCAGTGATAAGCTAGCACTTCTTAAAGCAACCAGAAGTTAAGCTAAATGCTTGATTCCAGAATGAAGCAGGTCAGCAGAGTTTGCAGAAGAGAGTTCCACTGACCTGTCCCCATTCCAGAAACTATTGTTCCAGCTCATTTTTGGGATCGTTCTAGGAAGCACTCATTTCCTGCTGTGCTAGCAGTAGGTCCCTAATGATACACCATAATCAGCAAAAGTGCAGAGATAGTGTGAGATACTGCCACATATGTAAGATTAAAAATTGTTACATTAAAAGTTTCATCCCACCACTTGGCTCAAGGAACACCTATGAACACCAGCATTTTTATTTATGCGCTGGTGGAATAGTGACAAACAGTAGAGTTCTGTGTGGAAAGTTTCAATTAATAATTTTGGTTGCAATCCTGTATACTCTTACCTGGAATTAAGTCCTATTCAGTTGAATCTGACTCACATGAGTTTGCCAGAACTAAGCAGGACTGGCAAGGGCAGAACCTTTAGAAAGACATTCCATTCAAAGAGTCCCCAT
The DNA here is from genome assembly GCF_004798865.1 of Varanus komodoensis. Classification (NCBI taxonomy): domain Eukaryota; kingdom Metazoa; phylum Chordata; class Lepidosauria; order Squamata; family Varanidae; genus Varanus; species Varanus komodoensis. The sequence goes on from NW_025335438.1 coordinate 5,209,155, forward strand.
AAATTGATAATTTGATGGCACATAACAACAAAGATATGCATGTGACTGCACAGGCTGAACCTATATTTTGTATGCACTGAAGTTCTGAAACAGTCAAAAGTAAACTCATGTACAAAGCATGATTATAAAGCAATCTGGATAGAAAGATGGGCATAAAATTTGTTCCATATTGCAGAATGAGTTTAAAGCTATTTCTTGGATCGGAAAAGGCTGTGGACCACTGTTGCAAAAGTAAAAAAAAAATTAAAAGCTGAGCAAGTGTTTATGCTCCAAACTAGTATCTAAAGGCATTTAATAAGCAAATTGTATTGAACTAAAGCAAGCCTCATCAGCACCTTGATGGGAAAACCCCTCAAAACCCTATGTATGCTCCCTTGGGTTCCATGATAGAAAGACAGCACATAAATAAGGTATCCTATTCATAATGGAGATTTAAGAATCTAATTGTCAACAGTATACAATCGCACCAGGAAAGTCATAGACATAACTTACTTGATTAATAACACCAATCCAGTAGAGCTGGCAATATTTTGCGAGAGAGTACCAGCTTTATAATACACATTCATATGACAATTCAACACTAAGTTTGTACATTAAAGTACTGTAAGCCTCTACTATCCAGGCCCTTCCCTGATCAACTTTCAGAAAAAAACCCACTACTTATTGCAAAAAAATTTTTGAGCATTTGTTTTATTGTTTTCATACTTTAAAGCTTCACCTGCACATACCTATTTAAAACTTGGTGGAATTTACTTGCAAATTAAACATATGTAGTATCCAGCTACAACTCCCTTTTTCATCAGATATAGGGTGGAAGAGAGAGCCTTGGCTATTGGGCTCGACTATATAAACGAAATAAATAAATAAATAAAACAACAGGGGAATATTCCAGTGGTCTCTAATCAACCCTCCCAGGCCTTCCATAATTCCAGTAAAAACATCTTCTACTCTTAGAGGAAAGCCGTCTTATGCAGCATTTTTGAGCAAAAAGACTAGCAGGATGGAACAAAAAAGAAGGAGCGGAGGTGACAGTCTGCCGAGTCACAGTAGGTCATTCCAAAGCGAGAATGCCTTTTGGAATGCCTTCCTCCTCTCACGCTTCACTGAAGGAAAGGTAAACAATCCAAACGTAACTAATATCGTCTGCTCCATCGGATCGAGTCAGGGGCCGCCTTTGCAGGACTGCTTCCCAGAGCGCTTACGCCTCTGCCAATCCATTCACGCTGCTAACAGGGTTCAAGGCTCAACCCTCGAGCTGGCCCATCTCCCACGGCCTGCCTTCGCCTCGCCCCTCCCGACAGTTAAAGAGCCATGATAAGCATAAACAAGGGGACACCAGGCCAAGAGTGGGAAGGAGTGGAAACCAGAGAAAGAGAGACGAGCAGGCAGTCTCTGCCCTTCAAGCCTGTCTCTGAGCAAGGAGGGCAGCAGAGAAAAAAAGCCAGGGACAAATCGCGGCCCTTCTCCTATCCATTCAAGCAAGACACGCGGGGGGGGGGGGGTGCAGGGAGGGAATTGAAAAGGGAAACGAACAGCCATTTCCCAGCTCGACACCCCAAGGAGCTACAACTCGCCTCAGTCGTTTCTCTTGCCCGCCCCTCCCGCACCACCAGCCACGGTCCTTTCCCCAGGGAGTCTTGGTGAGCCCACCACCAGGAACAGACTGACCGAGACGGTGTCGAAGACGGCGGCAGCTACGCTGCCTTGTTTGTCAGTCAGTCAAGCTGGTTGGCTGTTTTCCATTCTCTCTCTCCCTCCCTCCCTCCCTCCCTCCCTCTCCCTGCCGGATCTTACCGTGGCTCGGAGGCCAACTACTCGGTAGTGGTGGTGATGGTGGTACCGCCGCCACCGCCTTCGCCGCCGCTGCCCCTGCCCCCTTGCTGTGGCGGAGGGTTGTCCCCCTCAGCCCTCGGCACTGCTCCCTATCGCCGCCGCCGCCGCCGCCACCGCCGCTTCTAATGCCGCCGCCGCCACAGCGCAGTAAAATGATGCCATCTCACAGCAGCATGAACGCTCTCTCCTCACAGGAGAGCTCGCTCCGTTCTCCCGCCTGCCACTAGTGGCGCGCGCCCTAACCGTCGGGATGGAGGGGGAGGGGGAGGGGGAGGGGGAGGAGGCTCCGGCGCGAGACAGCCCAACTAGACCGAAACGGGGCGGGGCGGAGAGTGAGAGGGAGCGCGCCCGCCCGCCCCCTCGCGCGCACGCGGTGCATGCAAATAATCGAGGAGATGAAACTTGTCAGAGCAAAGAGTAGCACTGTGATTTACTGCTCTCTGCACAAGCAGAGGTCCCGGACTGAACCACTGGCTCCGAAACACTAAGGGGTGAACAGTGTAAAAGAAAATGTAGATGGCATTAAAATGTGCAGTAAGCCAGGACTGGACCAACGGGAGAAGAACACGAGAGGGGGGAGCGTTACAATGAGCTCACCGGAAAAGCAGGGGAAGTCATAATTGTTTAGAGCTACCCAGGAGGGAGATATAGAAATGGATTATTATTACTGCCATCATTTTTTATACATAAACTACTAGGCTTAGCTGGCTGACGGGATAAGGTGGTGTATTAAACGATCCTCTGTACCGTATGTGTAGTAACCTCAGTGAACTTGTAGCATGCTAGCTGATCAAGCAAAGTGGTGGATCGTTTAAAGTTGGTGTCCTAGGCACACTTACCTTGGCGTAAGGCCAATGAACACAGTTGGACTGACTTTTGGGTAAACATGGATAGAGCTGCAAAGCAAGAATTGTTCAGAGAACGAGCATAGCCTGCTAACTGCGCAACTGTAAATTACTCTGGCCCAAATTTCTTTTCGCACCTCGAAGGAAACAGCAAACCTCAAAGCAAAAACATATATTAATGTATACAGTACCTAAGGCTAATTCTAACAGACCTATCTGGACATGTGCCCTTTTGAGGCTCTGATCATTCCAAATGTTATGGTAGGGATAACAACCTGCAGCCCTCTATTTTCGTGCATTAGGCGAAACCAAAAGGAAGAAAAGGGGGAACCAGAAAAAGTTGGAGTGATGGAAGGAAGTGGAAATGATGGGAGAGAATGCACATGGGATGACAGAAAGAGAGAAGAGGTGGCCCCATTCACTTTGGGCTTTGTTCTCTCCCACTGCGGACTCTATCCCTGCATGCTATGGGCAAGTAGGCCAGTGGGTCTTCCCCAGAACCTATTGCCTCCAAAGGAATGCAGCCCTTGACAACAGGATTTTCGACCTTTGTTTCACACGATAAACTGTGTGCTGCTATTGAATTTTACTATAAAGCTCTATGAAGCTTTCAGTCTTGAAGGACATGCAGAATATTCATTTGTCTAGACATTATGTTGTATTATAACATTTACAGGTGTATACCTATATTATGGTTATATCCTTTTTTAAGTAATAATGTGAAGCAGCTCTGACATGCACTAACATCCTAATAAACATCTTGCAGGTTGGGTTATCCATTGCCAAAGAATGCAAGAAAACACTGCAATGAGTCTTTGTACAAGGGCAATAGTCTAGTCACTGTTTGTCATATGTGCAGGTAGGCAGCATTTTCATGCAACGAAAGGGAAAATTTGGTGAATGATAGTGGATAGTCTTAAGAGTTTACATGAAGCCTAAGGAGCATAGAAAGGACTGGGCTGATGCATGGACATTTTGTTCAGGACTGTCTTTCATCTCAAGGGTCAGGAACCATTCCTGGGTGTCAGCCTTACCTAAGTTTGGGAAAACAAACTATGGAAAAGTCAACCTTTTTTGTTGTTTAGGCTGCCAGACTTCCATAGAATGATGAGTCTGAACTGATGAAAAATTCCTGGATGATTCTACCTACCAGTTTATTGGAAGTACACTTGAGTTGGCATTTCAGGATATGGTCCTGTGTGTTTGCCATATGCCCATTCTGTGAATATGATCAGTGATTATGAGAGCAGGGAAGAGCCAAACCCAAGCTTCCAATATATATGTCATGTTAACTGAAAACTGACTTTCAGCAGATTTTAGCTTTAATATGAAACCTAACTCTCTGCCATACTGGCATTCTTCGCAGGGCAACACACAGACACACATACATGCACATGCACACACGAGAGAGAGAGAGAGAGAGAGAGAGAGAGAGAGAGAGAGAGAGATGAATTAAGGGACTGTTATACATGGGAAAAGAATGATATATTCAGCTTGTATTTTGACTTTTTAAAGTTCCATGGTGTTGTGATTTGCAGGGACTACACAATGCAATATTTTGTCAGCAGGTTCAAGTTAGAATGCAATGTGCTGTTGGGACATCTCAATGTTGTGGGAAGTGTAAAGTCTGCATCTTAAAATATGAGTGAAGGATTGTTCTTTCTTAAGAAGTGTAGAATCTGTATCCTTTAGAATGAATAAAGGCCTGTTCTCATTGTCTCATCCTCCCCACAAGAGTTAAGAAACATTTTGGCGTCAAGTAAGAATTTTCAAGGCCACTTCGGCCTGTTGACCTCTTAGAAGGTACTGCGCATGTGTAATAAGTTTATGAATAGTAAATGACACACCTCCCATAGGTAATAGGCTCATTAGCATGAACATGGGATGTATGAGCGGGAGGGGGAACATATTAAGGAGTAGTATGATATAGGCAGATGGGGAAGATTGTGACTTCTTAGTAACCAGCCAATGGCGAAGTGGGGATAGTGTTGAGCATGTGGGGGGGGGGAGGAATGTATAAAATCTCTTGTAAACAGTAAAAGATTGCTCTTTGTTTCTCAGACTACTGAAGCATTGAGCCAGCCTTTGCAAACACTTTTTGCATGGAATAAACTGCTTGTACTCACTCGAATCCTGTCTCAAGGAGTTTTAAATCTCACAATTGGCGCCCAACGTGGGGCTCATGGCATCTTTCGGAGGAGGCAAGGAGGAACGATCCGGAGGCGCCCCGCCGAGTTCTGCGGCCAGTGGTGAGTCTGTCATCAGCTCCTCCGTTGACTGCCTGAGCTGAACAAAATAGGGACAAGGATCCAGGTGGCTACAAGTCAGAAACAGCGGTTAGGACCTAGGTTTGAAGAGTTTTCGACCAGGCAACTCTGTGTACAGGCCCAAGTGAGTTAATCGACATGCTGTGTGATTGGGTTGGTATTAGTCTCACTGGGTGGTCAAGAGGACAGTCCGGCCAGGTGCGGTAAAAGGCCACAGAGAGTCATAATGGTCCCACTGGTGCGGCGTCCTAAGTGTGAGTTAACCGACACACTGTGTGATTGGGTCAGGAGTAGTCTCACCAGGTAAACTGGAACTGCTGAATGATCAGTTCCTAAGCCAAGGAAAATAAAACCGCTGGTAAAAATGAGTAATAATTGTGTTGTAATAAGTGTGTGAGTGTGAGGTCCTGGAGTGTGAAAGAGAAGTCCAAACGGATGCGTGAGTGTGGAGGACCTAGTATGTGGTTCCGTGTCCCTGCGAGGGGAGCGGCCGAAACGGTACCGAGCAAACGGAGAGTGATTGCGGGACATAACTAATAGAAGACAGAGTAAGGAAGGATGGGTTCTAGAAATGCAAAGCCCACTAGAGAGATTAAATCCCAACAAGAAATACCAGTACACTCCCCATTAGGATTTTTATTAAAAGAGTGGGATAAACAATTGGACATTTTTTTTAAACAAGACTCAAATGATTAAGTACTGCAGAAAGGTCTGGCCAACCTATATCCTGCATGAACCAGATTATAAATGGAACAAGGATGGAAATCCCACCTTACAAAAAAACTTAGCCATGGCTTACTGGGGGAGGTTTTGCTGATTGGTCCTAAAGCATGAGAACAGCAAAATCATATTATGGCCCCTTTTGGGCAGGTACTTTGGCAATGGGAGGATTTGGGTTTGTGGAGTCCCCTCTGACTGCAGCAGAGGTGAAACCTTTTAGGCAGGAACTACAAGCTATTTTTGTTTGTCTGTCTGTCTGTTTGCTTGCATGCTTGCTTGTTTGCTTGTATTTTGTTTTCTGGTGAAGAATTGAGTTTGATCCAACAGGCAGCTAGAAATGTTTGGAATAGAGAAAATCTCAACAGAGCAGGAGATGCTCTGTGCTGTTTTCTAGAAGGGAGAGTTGGGAATTATTAGAGTATATGATCTAGGGAATCAAAGAAGCAGTGCCTCAGTCTCTTAATGTACATAAGACTTTGTTTCTGGAATAAAAGAAAGATGATACTCCAAATGAGTGGCTGGAGAGACTGAAGCAACAGATGAAAAAAATAAAAATTGGGCAACTGGATTCAGGAATCCAGCCCATCAGATAGATATTACTGAAGTGTCAGTTTGCAGGGAAGGCAGGGGAGGATATTAGGCAGAACAGAAGTTGCAGGTGTTAGATGGAAGAGAGGCAAGGACGTTGGAAGATTTGTTGAGAGAGGCACAGAAAGTGTATGCAAGGAGAGGGGATGAGGAAAAATGGACTCAAAGGTTGGAATGTAGTGGCAATAGAGGAAATGGGAGTAAGTCAGGTAGAGGATGAGGTCGAGAAAGAGGATTTCAGCCCGCACCTAAAAAGGAGCGAATGAGTGAGAATGAGTGAAGGATTAAGCGCAGGATGCTATCAATGTGGAAAAGCTGGGTACTTTAAATGAGAATGCCCTGAGCTGAGGGGAGGGGAGAGGTTGATTTCTTTCATGAATATGGACAAAGATTAGGAAGGTCAGGGGTCTCCTCATAGGAGGATCCACTGGGAACCTTTGATAAATTTGAAAGTGGAACAATATGGGAAAGACATGGTATTTATGGTAGGCTCTGGAGCTACCTGCTCCACAATGAATATGATTCCAAATGGAATGTATATGGGGAAAAGGGGAATTGATGTCTCAAGGAGTTTTAAATCTCACAATGTGTCTCAGCGTGGCTGCCTTTTCATTCTGCTCCAAGAAAATGCAATTGCCTCTTGCAGCATTCCTACTCTTTAAATCGACCTTGAAGTTCCAGAAAGGTTATATGCCAAACCATAAATCAACCCATATTTAATCTTTCTACAAATGTTTTTCATCCGAGCTGATTTGAAAACTAAAATTAAAAACCACAGCTGAGCAAGAGACTGAAATCTAAACTATCTGTTCAATGCACCATTTTTAGGGACAGGCCTTTTGAGGCTGGTTAAAGACAACCCATCTTTTAGTGCTTGTGTATGAGGATTTAGAATTATGTTCAATACTCCTCAAAAAGTTTAAAAGCTGGAATTCAGAACAGCACCCATAAAAGGTTAAAAGCAAGATACTGTTGGCTGAGAGATTCATAAAATCTACCCAAGCAGTTTTTGCCACAACACCACTTCCTCCTCCTCCTCCTCCTCCTCCTCTTCTTCTTCTTCACAAATTAAACATTTACAATGTTTAATAAGAACTGTCTCTTTTGAAACAGCTAATGCTTAACCATTAACTATTTGAAGTATAAACAACCAAAAGCCTAGGTGCAAATCCCCACTCAGCTACCTCTTAGACTAACATGCATCTCAAGATTGTTGTGAGGATAAAATGTTCACCACCTTGACCTTCTCATAGAAAAGACTGGATATAAAAGACTGTCTTTCAGTATAGTTTTGTTTTTCGGGGGTTGTAGATCATACTCTATCATGAGCATCAAGTGTTATCACTTGGAAGGGTTATTTGGGTCAAACTATACAATTTACGTGTAGTGCACATCAGGACTGTTCTTTTTTACTCACCAGTAAGTACAGCGTCCATTCATTCATTCATTCATTCATTTAGGAAACTTCTATGCCGCCCCATCGCCAAAGCCTCGGGGCGGCTCACAAACATTTCAGCTCAGGATTCCTACATACAGCTAAGAGGGATTTACAACTTTTGTTGTTCTTGATGTTGTTACACGCTGTCAAGTTCTCTACAATTTATGGTGATCCTATGAATGAGTGCCCTCCAAAATGCCCTGTTCTGCACAGCCATACTCCCATTTTGCAAACTCAGGGCTGAGGCTTCCTTTATGAAATCAAGCCATCTCATAGTTGCTCTTCTTCTGCCTTCAACCTTCCCAGCATTAGCAGTTTCTCCAGTCAGTCTGGCCTTCTCATGATGTGCCAAAAATACTACAGCTTCAGTTTCATCATTTTTGCTTCCAGGGAAAGGTCAGGCTTGATTTGATCCCGGACCAGCTTGTCGGTCTTTCTCTCAGTCCATAGTATTCACAAAGCTCTCCTCCAGCACGGTGTTTCAAATACATCACTTTTCTTCCTGTCAGGTTTCTTCACTGTCCAGCTTTCATTCCCATATGTAGCAGTCAGGAATACAGCAGTGTGGATTATCTTGGCCTTGGTCTCCCATGAAACATCCTTACACTTGATAATCTTTTCTTTCTTTGCTGCTGTTCCATCTCTCAGTGCCCTTCTAATTTCTTGGCTGCAGTCTTCCTCTTAATTGATGACTGATCCAAGGAATGCAAAATCTTTCACAATGTCAATTTCTTCCTTGTTGACCATAAAGTTGTGCAATTCTTCTGTAGCCCCCCCCTTTTTTTTTTTTTTGGTGCAGGGAGGGCAGTTTTTGTTTGTTTGTTTGTTTGTTTGTTTGGCTGCAGTCCTGTTTTTGCACTTTCTCCTTTCCTTTTCATCAAAAGTTGTTTCAATTCATTGGTGCATTGTGCCAGTAATATGATATCATCTGTATATTTTAAATTATTGATTTATCCTCCACTAATTTTCACTCCTGTTTCCTCTGATTCTAATTTGGATTTCCTTATGATTTGTTCTGGGTACAGACAGAACAGATACGGAGCTAAAATACACCCTTGTAGATTGCCTTTACCTATAGAAAATAATTCTGTTTCTCCATTTCTTGTCTTAACAGTAGATTATTGCCCATGATAAAGGTCAAGGCAATCAAATGCTGAGGCCCACCCATTTCCTTTGTTACCAAGCATAGATCCTCATGCAGTCCAAGGCTTTTCTGTAATCTATAAAGCACTGCCTGATCTTGTGCTACATCTTGCCTCACTGACAGAGCCACTCAAATTTATATTTGTCTGACTGAAAATGTCCCTTTCCAGTCTACTTATTTTGCTCAAGCCACATACTGCATTTTTTAAACATTCATTGTCTTGCTTTATGGTTTCCTGTTCTCCTTGATTCATAGTTTTCATCGTGCATGTTCCAATTGGTTGTGCAGTGTATCACTGGACTTTCCTATTGCTCGTGTGCACGTCAGCCACTAGACTTGCCTTCAGCTTCGATCTAGTTGTGTCATCAGTGACAGTACTTTTCATACTGATCGTTTGTTCATCCCTACCCACTAGTTGGTTAAGGGCCTTCTCACCTGGGAGTCTCATCTTCTGGTCCTATCTCTTGTTTCATTTTGGATTGTTTCATCATAGGCTTTCCAAGGTCCGAATATGCAGAAGTGGTTTACAATGGCCTTCTTCTGTACATTACTAACCAGAGTTAGCCTTAGCGACACTAATATTTGAAAAGACCCTCCCTCAGTGTCGCCATGACAGTAACATTAATATAAAACCACTATAGCTCTGTAGTGTTGCAAGAACACTCTGATTCAAACTGTATGAACAGATGGCAACTTTAGGGAGCCTGGGGCCAAGGTCAGCACAGCTAAATTGTCGGTCACAGTCCTTTTCCCAGGAATACTCAAAATGGCTGCACAGCATTGTACATCTCGGAGGAGAATTCTAGTTGTACGTACCTTCTGTATTTTGAACTGCATTATTAATAATTATTGTTGACATTTATACTTGCCTTATGGACGAAGTGACTCCTAAGGAAAAAAAATCCATATACAAAACAACTTTGTGCTGCAGCCATGAAGAAAAAGAGACACTAAGCATTTGATTCAGCATAACTGAATTGTCATTCCATTTTACTGTGTTTTGTTGTACTATAACCAAACAATGACCAATTCAGAATGGGGTGATGAGGTCATTTTACTGTGGAAAATGGAACAAAAAGCATCTCTGGGTTTTTTCAACCCTTACAAAGGCAATTATTTTCTAGAAAATAGTATTGGAATAAATATGATCTTTTTGTCAAGATGATGTAAACTGGAGGTGGGAGGATTTATATGTAGCACTAAATTATGGCTTATTTGGGTGAATAACCCAGCGTGTTTACTAGGGCACACACAGAGATAAGCATGTATAGGACCACAGTGTAAGTTTGTTACAGGGTTTTAGAACTACAGTTCCTAGAGTACCCTGACTGGAAGGTATGAGAATTAAATCAGTTTCTGTTTGAATTCCTATATGCACATTGAACTTAATGGATTTTACAGATGATTAGACCAGCACAGGATTGAACTCTTAGTGTGTAAAGAATGGAGATATATCATTGAACATCAAGGAGAAATTAAGCATAATACATGTATACCTAGAAGTAATCCCTATTACATTCAGAGGCACTTGCTCCAAGGTAAGCATGTATAGGATTTCAACCATAAAGGAGTTAAATAATTTTTCATTTCTTCATTTTAAGAAAAGTTCTATTTTCAGTTCTAGGATAAATATATAAAAATTAATTTATTTTTTTTCCTAAAGACATGGGCCATTGTAACAGAATTTCATGGGCAGAACATTCTCATCACAGCCCATACGTGACAACATAGTTTCCTTTATGTAGCCAGCAGTGGAGAATCCCTGTTTCTATGGACAAAACTACATATCTGACTCACAACCTGAACAGTGATAAGCATTATCTTCCTTCTGCATGCCAAGTTTTTCTATCAATTGCCCTGATTCTGATGAGTCATTGGTAAACCCTTAGGAACTGTCACATAGCTATATTTGCATGGGTGCTGAAGGAAAACAGTCAGTTCCAAGTCATCTGAGTTACTTCTCCTTCTCTTGACTGAACAGCAACACCTAAAATTTTTGCTTGGTTTACTCTGGGGTATCAAATACTGCAGTCTTCCCCAGTGAGGTGCTTTCCAAATCTATTTGACCATAATTTCCAGCAAATATTAGAGGCTAGCAGCTCCAATGTTATTGAGGCTGTATATCCATTCTGGACTTTAGTCCAGATTTTAAAGGAGTTATCCATGATACCAAGCCCTGTCCCCCAGCTAGGTTTTACAGCATAAATAGTGCCTTAAAAGCTTGGAGTAAAATCCATAGTAGATACATGACCTGCTGACACTGGGGTCACCAGCCACCACTGCCAATGAATATGAAAATGTGTCTCTTCAAATTCTGCTATCTATCCAAAATGCCCATGTTCTAGAGAATTAACAAATCTAGCCAGTGCATATCCATACATCCACATGTTAACTATATTGATGGGAACTTGCATATGAGTAAAGATGTATAAGATGGCACAATAAGTCTCCTGCCTAATCTGACAACTGGACTGGACTGGACACATGGGGCACATTCACACATCGGGACAGCATGGTTGGTTGTTGTGTGAATAACCTACATGAACCCAGCAAGCAAGTGGGTTGTTATGTCATGCAAACTTGCTCCGTGGGTATGGCATGTTCACACATCATGCCAATATACCCTTGCGATAAGCTATCGTGTGTTGATCATTGGCCAATAACTCAATGGTGCAATTGGGCTCACTGGATTATTTTCTCCTTCTCCCTCAGTCTTCCCGAGAATATCCCAGGTGGCACCATAGCAGGATAAATATGTCTCCCTATCCCCATGCGATCATGCAACATTTTTGGCATGCAACAGCTGCTTGATGTTTGTACTGTGTCCTTTGGGGAGGGGAGGGGGAATGAACTGACTGCCAGCTTTCATGATCTCCATTTTGACAACCACAGCAGCCCCATCAAAGTGTCTGAAAAGTAACGTGGAAGTATTGTTTGTCAGATATTTTCATCAGGATAATGGGTGGGTTTTGACTGGGACATATGGCTGTTTGTGTCCCAGTGAAAAAAGAAGAGGAGGAGGAGGAAGACCTGTCAACAACTGCTTTAAAATCCAGAGATTAAACAGCTAGTATCAAATGAAGCAGAGAGCTTAAAAAATGGCTTGAAGTTGAGACAGAAGACTTTAGAAATTCAAGCCAGGACCAAGTACTGCTTAGACACTGACCATTGCCCAGGCAAGCTAGGCAATTGTGACAAGAGTGTTTTGCTGTTCTTGTCAAGCAAGTCATGAGTCAGTTCTTAGTACACACGACGGGATTGCTAGCCCGGGTTCAGTTGGCATGACAACCCATTGTGGGTACAACAAACCCTGCAAGGTATGCTTTGTCAGGATGCTTTGTTCTAAGGGTTTGGTTCTGTTATTTTTTCTGTTTCTGAGGTGCTCACAATATTTCCTCTTTATTCAGAAAAAGATTTCTGTACATAAATATTGTACAAACATTCTGGTGCTATATGCATATGGCATGATTCTAGACAATATCAAATATTTTAGGTCTCATTGGTTTCAATGGAAAGTTGTTCAGAACATGTTTAACTTTCCCACTGAAATCAGTGGAATGTTAAAATGCTCAGTTTTCGTTGGCTGTTGCCCAAAGTAAAGATTTACCAATGGTAGCTAATGCTACAGAGGGTGTTTAGTTTCAAGTCCAGTATTTTGGCCTTTTTTCCTTTTGTTTTAAGTGCTTAATTTGTGGCCAAGTGCCTCCCTGGGCATTGAGCCATATTCCCTCTGTCTACAATAAGGAATAGACTATTTCAGTTCATAGACAAATGCAGTTATGATTAGTAATGTTCTTTTATGGAACACCACAATCAACAATATTGCTGATAGATTGGACTGACCTGACTTTCTTATGGCAAACTTTTCTTTAAAAGTTCTTTGATTTAATTTCCGAACCTCCCTAGCACCACGCTTCCACATTGTCCTTATCAGTTCAACCTTCTGTACAAGATCCTCTCTGCTATAGATTTCGGCTTGCTTTGTCAAATCTGAATGCACATTTTGGCCTGATTGAGCTTATTACCATTATGAGGCATTTCTACTAATAAAAGTATTTCCATGTATGAAGCTGTTCTCTATATAAGCTTGATAATGCTGTCATACTGAGGAACTACTTTCATGTGTGATCTTTTAATGTTAAGCTGGCATCATGGCATCATGCAGTCTGCATGGTCGTTGTCTTGAAGGAATCCAAGGAAGTTATGGGATAAATTCAACAACATAAATATAAAGCAAGCACATGCAAAGTAAAGAGGTAGCCAAATGCCCAGTTTGCAAATGAATATTCAGAATCTTATACTAACCCAATGTCCAGGACAAACATTATATTGGTCTTGATCAAGAATGGACAGAAAGTGGCAAATGTTTAAGACCTTGGTTCCCAACATTCCTTACCATTGACCACGGGGCTTCTAGAAAATGAAGTCCAAAACTTCTAGAGATCTACTTCCTGCCCACACTCAAGATAATAAAATGCCCTTATCATATGCCTGCCCTTGCAGTTGCTACACTGAGTTAGACTAGTGAGCACTAAAAACAGGTCTTTGCACTAGCAGCCTCTCCCTATCTTCTGGAACCCCTTCCCAAGAGATGTGAAATTGGCCCTCCAGTTGCAAAAGGCTTTGGGTTAATATTTTTTAATTGATGTGGTTTACTAGTTATAGTGATGTTTTATTGAAGTTTTGTTGCTGTGATTCACCACAGATTACACAGGGCATCACCACAGGTTACTTGAACTCAGTCTTTTGCTTCCCCCACAGCTCTCAGCTTCTACTGGTTACTCTGGTTCCAGCACAGAAGTGGTTCAAGTAAAGAAGTGAGTGACACAAGTGCTCACAGAAATGTGGAATGATGTTGTGGTGATTCACATTTTCCACACCTAAGAAAACCCAAAGAACCAATAAAAGGATGTTTTTGACATCTGCTTTAATTGAAATAATAAAGGATAAATGTAGGTTCCTTGTAAAATGTTAGGCTGTCATTAATTTTCTTCTTATTTTGTTTGTTTATTGCATAGACTTCTCATGCTGCAAGTCAATACAAGTTACCTGGGACTAACTCTAAGTAGATAAACCTACAATTCTGCTGCCAGTGGCTTCACAGAATCTCAATACCAGATTTTACCTCCCCTATATCATGAAAATATACGGAAGTTTTTAATTGCTTCTCACAAAATCAGTACATTTCATCATTTTGTGCTGCAAAATCAGCTGGCCCCAATGGCGATTTAAAATAGGCAGCAACTGCCCATTTAGGGAATAAGACTGTCACAAGTCAGTTTTAATGTTCCACTTTTTCCAAGAAGGATATCTTTACTGTTGATTACATCTATTTTCTTACAATAAATGCACAGCACATGAAAAACGGGAAGTGCACTGAGTCTTCATAATAACAAAAACAGGGGAAGGAAAATGCTGAAGTCTGGAACGCTAAAGCAACTAGTCATTTCCTGCTCTATGAAACCCTCAGTTTTCACATGATAAATATTTTAGCCTTATCTATAGAGGATACATGAGTACAACAACAGTAAGAACCTCAAAGGTCATGAAATTACAAAATGCTAGAAAGACACTTCAGAATTGTGTTGGTACTAAAATCGGCATTTGCTTTTTCATTCAACTGAGTAAGTGTTCCAACTCCACATCCTTGAAGAAACAGTATTAATTTGCCTAGTAAGAGTCAATATTCGTGTTTGAATTATTACATAGAATTGCAGATTCCTTTGGTAGTAGTAGTGATTTGTGTGAGTAAGTGTAAGAAAGAGAGAAAGAGCATGCTGGTAAGATTTGCTGGTAAGATGATCAAGCCATTTTAAATCCCTTTGATTTTAATGAGACAGCAATGAGCAAATACTCTTGTCTGGATTTTACCAGATACACAAATGGTATCTGACTGGTATTTATTGTTAGCTGTAGTGGAATCAGAGTTACCGCATCAGCATTGCCAAAAATGGAGTAAAGCATCACTCCCCCAACCAAAACAAACAAAAAAAAAGGTTTGGCATTATGCTAATTTACATATTTAAATGCAAATGCAAATAAATGCTATTAAAAAAAAAGAAATACAATACATCTCACCATAGTGAAGAGAACTGTGGCCAAGTGCCTGTGCCTGGAGTGGCTGTTGGTGACGACAGGAAAGATCATTTGTGGCCATAGGTCTGCCTGTAGTTCTCAATACAGTATTACCTCCTATGCAGATTTGACCATTACATCAGTAGGATGCAATAAGCATAGCAGGAGTGGTAGTGAAACTCCGAGTTAAACCACTGGGCTGACTTAGTGTGCAGTCCTAGAGTACACTTATTTACCTGGTAGAACATCTCACTGAACTGAAGGTTGCTTCTGGGAATTGTGCTGCACTGTTAAGGCTTCTTCTCCAAACATGAATCTAAGCTAACTCAAATTACAGTTGTAAGATAGTAATTTCCAGAGGGGTGGTTATGTTAATTTCTTGGGACACCATAGCTGGAGGAGGGAACTTATTTATTTATTTATTTATTTATTTGGAATTCTTATATCCCGCCCCCTTCGCATAAGCCTCGGGGAGGCTTCCAACAAATAAATATCAATACAAATACATAAAAATTGGAAACAACCTGGCAAATGATATAAAACCAATAAATAATCAGCAATTAATTAAAATAACGTTTAAATAAAAAGGTCTTGGCCTGGCGCCGAAAAACAAATAATGACGGTGCCAGGCGGACCTCTCTGGGGAGCACATTCCATAAGTGGGAACTTCCCTGTTCACCATCTCCCACTTCAACCACGTGTATATAACACTTTATGCATCTGATGGAGCAGATTCTAGTTCTTGAAAGCTTATGCCATAACAAATTGCTAGAAGTCAGAATTTTTTTAAGGCTCTTTGTTTTAATTGCAAGGTAGGCACCACGTGACACAGCATCTGAAGGTGAAACGTAAGGACAGTGGACTATCAAGCTACTATTGTCTCCAGCAACTGCCCGTATTAGCTTCTCCATGTTCCATCAAAGCCTAACCAATGCTGCAGATTTAGTGAAACACCTTTTGTGCAAAACAACTGCAACACAGAGCTATTTGGGTCTCTGCAGTCATCAAAATGCTGGTTATGCATTTTGTCTTTTAAAAATGATTTGGCAATTGGTTTTAGTTTAAAATGTACCAAAGGAATAAACTAGCCAGGTGGGCTATGGCAAGAGGAATTCAAAAGACACAAAAGAGAAGGTGATGCTAGAAAATGTGTAATTAAGTTTCAAATATCCTTCCTCTTCTCACCATTCACCCACCCACCCATGTACTTAACTTGTGGTTTGTGATGGAAGCCAGTGCTAAGGTGGCTACTAAGGTACTCCTTTTAAATGGCTGCCAGGCTGTCCTTTAATCTGAGGATGTCCTCTGCTGGAATGAGCTGTCCAGTCCAAGTCTGGTTTAAAGTTAAAGAACCATCTGAAATCAGAGTTGGGCTTTGAAGTTGCCTGTCAGCAGCAGGGAAAGCAGGCTGAGCAAGGCCCTCCAGTCATGTACATACGGTAGCCTTCAGCACTGCAGGGAGATGTACAGTCTATTGAAGTTTTGATATATTTTCCTAAATTGGCAGCTATACTTATGATTTGCATATGCAACTTTAATCCAGATTGGTGTTCTCTATTGTCCTTTTGTTTTAGCGATGCAGTTTGCAGTACTTTTGTGATGTTTGATAGGTGATTATCCTATGTAGAGGTCTTGCCTAAGAAGTGTAGTATAACTCTAACAAATGCATTTTAACATAAGTTTGCTTGAGTGCCAAGTCTATGGGTGCTTCCAGAGGCAATTATCTGCAATTCTTCAGACTCATTCATGGAATATTGTGGAAGAGGGAGTCCTGATGACTCTTCCATGTTTTCTTGAACTTCTTCTGTTATTTTTTTTCTTACAGCATCAAATCTATTAAGGAGGGATAGTTGAAACAGCTGAGCAATGCCTTCCAAGTGGTGACCAAAAAGTTCTTCCTCTTGTAGCACCCTTAACCATATGCATTGATCCAGGCTTAAGCATATTTAAAAGTGACCCATTGATTTGAATCTGATTTATACCATTGATTTATATCAACCTTTCCCCAATTCGGTGCTTCTTTTGGCTTACAATGCCCAGCATTCCTGATTGTTTCCCATGGACTCTGGAGGGGACAAGGTTGAGGATGCCTGGATTACATCAGCTCTGAGCCTTTCAGTTCATCCTAATAATTTGTTCATCGCTTACTTTCACAACGTTAATGGGAGGGCTGTTTGAAGAAGACTTTCTGTTTTACCAAAATGTTTGAATTGTTTGTTGACTCTAGTTCAGGTTTGCCCTGAAACCAGACATTCCTTACA
Organism: Varanus komodoensis; assembly: GCF_004798865.1. Lineage (NCBI taxonomy): Eukaryota > Metazoa > Chordata > Lepidosauria > Squamata > Varanidae > Varanus > Varanus komodoensis. The sequence goes on from NW_025335438.1 coordinate 5,226,326, forward strand.
GCACTGCTTCTATTTGCTGTATCTAATGTACGTATGTGAGAACACTTTATCTTATATGTTGCATGTTGCCCTTTACTGAAAGTTGCTTCAGCTCAGGAAGATCTTAATTTGTGCTAGGTTTCACCTGTCCTGAGAATCAGTTTCAAAGCATGTTTGGAGACTCTTTCATTGTCATATAAGACACAGAATGCCCCAAGATCCAGCAATCACAGCCTAGGGCCAAAGGCATACATTGAAAATCTAGCAAATATGTGACCAAAAATTTGTTTTGAGTGCCAAAAGTGAGCAGAATTCATAGTTCTGCAACACAAAAAGCAAGTCCTGAGGTGCTTGCAGACAAGGCTTCTATCATGCCACTGCTTGCCTCATTCATGGAATTTTGAGGGTTCCAGATATAATTGTTCTGTATTTTCCCATTGGTTTTCCCATTGTTTTTCTTACTACAGAAAATCCTTTAAGGTAGAAAGCAGGGGAGTGGGGAGAGAGAGGAGGGGAGAGACAGATAGTTAAATTAGGAGCTATGCAACTAGAAGCATCCCTGGTTACCCCAAGTTTCTTCTTTTCTGCAGTACAATTTATTGCTGGAGTAAAGTCATCTTGCCATGGCTACTGTTAGATAATTGGGAGCCAGAAGTAAGCATAGCTTATCCCTACACACTTAGAATCAAGGGGCAGCACAGACAGTTTTGGCTTCCAAGCTGCTCTATTGGCACCTCTATCTAAACTACTTCGGGTGCAATCCTAGATTTTTTTTCTATCTAAGCATGCATAGGATTCTGCCCTTCATTTGTAATACAGCACTTCTATGTAGTCACTGTCATAAATATCATCTGGCCTGGCAACTGGTAGAGCCAGTGCTTTTTTTGTAAAAAAAAAAAAAAAAAAAGGTGCCAGAACTCACATCTCCGCAGGCAGTAAGCACACACACCAATCCCAAGCCAAGCAGCGGAGCAGTGTCCCAAGCAGCTATCTCTCACTAGCAGATAGCAGACACAATAGCAGCCTGTAGGCACTATGCTAATGATGTTTGCTGCTGATCCTCTACACCTTCAAAATCACTTCGTAAAATCCATTGAAAAAAAGGAGCCGGAACGCCTTTCCGGTGCATTCTATGACAAAAAAAGCCCTGGGTATAGCAATTATGAATATTCATTAAAATCTGCATATCAGACATGCGTATGATTATTGACCGTGATCTTGCTGTGCATGGCTATAAAGCAGTGCTGGAGCATTTAAACTTTTATGCTGAAATGATTATATAACAGAAGGGAGCAAATAGAGGATATTGTGAATTAGTGAATTCACACTAATACTGAAGGACTGTGTTATGTTGCGCACACGCACACACGCACACATACACACACACCCCCCAAGTCAAGCCTGGCAACAGCTGGTATGTCTGCTGCGTTATCAGAGTCAAATGTCATAGGAAATTGAAACCTTTGAAGATGGTTTTCTACAAACATGCTAGAGCTGGTGATACTTAATGATAAGGAGGCATTTGAGAATCAATTCTGTGCTTTCAAATAAGATATTCATCGAAGCTTGGGAAAGCTGATGCACACACTGATGCAGCCGGTGTGCATGTGTGTGGGCATGTGAAGAAACAGCAGCTGAAAGTTTTGAAAGAAATGCTGACAGTGGCAGAGAAATGACGAAGAGCTGGCTGAAAGCTCAAAACACTTTGCAGTGCCAAGCTTCTCCAAGTGTTGCAATAAGAACTTGATTGCAGGGCCAAAGTCCAATGCTCCAAAGTCCAAGTAACCCCTATATCAGCACTTCTATTGATTTTCCTTGCTTTATTGATATCAGATAAAAAAACCCTTTCATATAAAAACTGTTAGATTCCTTCCCCAGTGCAATACAAAGAGTAACCCCCCATCTCCTTCACTCATTTTGATTCTCGTCATTCTTTTATTGTCCACCTCATCAGACAGAAAGCAGTATATAAATCTTGTAAGTAGATAAATAAATTGTGTGAGCTGAACCTACAGACAAAACTCAATAGGAGCTTTTGATACTCATGTAACCACATTCCACGCTGCAATTGGTGCATTGTGCAAGTAAAAGGTTTGTTTTTATCAGTGGCGAAACACTGTGGTTTGAGTTTGGGGAAGTAGCAATATTCCTGAAATGAGCATGCTCTCTAGCGGAAAGCTATCCTGTGCCAAGCCCACAGATGAGTAATTGCTGCACACATTTGCTTTCAGATTTTGTCTGAGAAGCACCATATAATTTCTCAAGTACTGTATGAACAATCAAGAGCACCCCAGGGATCTCTGACTCCAAAAAATATAAAGGTTAACTTGGTTTACACCTTCTCCAAAGGTGTAAAGGTTAACTTGCTTTGCTACAGAAATAAGTGTCTTACCATTTGCAGCAACCAGAGTGTATTACATCTCAGATCAGGACTGGAAGGAAGGCTATTGCTGACAGCAATATGGCTGGTCTTTAAAAGTGCAGTCGTATACAGGTCTACTCAGATATAACCTCACTCAGTCAGAGTTTCTCTCAGGTCAGTTGGGTACACCCAACTTTATTTCTTTGCAGTCATGTGGTAAAAAATCAACAAAGTATAAAGACATTAGCCCATAGTAATCCTTACTTATATTTATGCTTATCCTTTGCAGTATGGAATTCTTTAGAATTTGATCTAGTTATCTGAAAACTTGGGATTTCACTTTTAATCACACAAAGAACTCCTTTGGAGCTGATAAAAATCAGAGCAATAGCACAAGAACTTTGTGATAATTCTCAGGGATTGTCAAGCACCGAAGCTCAAACAACTAATACTTGTGTGTCGCAGCCTTTTCCTAGTTCCAGGGAGGTGCAGAAGAAATGGATAGCTTTAGGTTCCAATATTCTAAGAAAACATTATCTCCTTTGGCCAGCTGTTCAGAGCTTCATAACTTACTGCAATGCTAAGCAGAATGATCCTCTTGGCACACTTGCTTCTGTCATGAGTCATGTACTGAACTGGGTTTTGGAAAACATCCCACTCAACGAAGGACACATAAGAGTGACATCTCTCTGTTTTCAGTGTCCAGGGTGTGAGTGCCATTGTTTGCATGATGATACTATCTATGCATAAGAAGGAGATGACCTGAAGGTCTCTAAAATACAAGTGTATCCTTTGGGGAAAGTATGGCAGAAAACCCCCAAGAGCAGCCCAAAGGGTCCGCCTCCCCCATGGTGCAGTGGCTACAGTGCTTGTTAGGGATAGGGCAAATGAAAAACCGGGGTGATGGAAGCCTGGAGCAGCTAGAATCCTAAACAGCACATGGGACTTTCTCCCAGATAAATGTATAGAATTGGAGCCTGTGGGCACAAGCTGTAAGGTGAACAATTCCTCTGCCAAATCTCACCATTGGAAAACATTGTGTAGCTATTTCCTCTCCCCACTCCCTGGCCACCTTTAATGGATTTTCTGTAACAAGGAAAAAAGATAAACCAAGTGGTGGAAAATACTGGAGAGGAGATTAGATGATGAGGCTGGGGACTTAGGGGCACAGATTAGAGTCACCCCCCTTGAAGTCGAGGGGCTCCTCAGGGCATTGGCCATTACAAAGGTGCCAGGCCCTGACGGGTTACACCCGAGAGTACTTAGAGAGTTGGCAGGGGTTTTCTCACGCCCGCTGGCCTCCATTTTTGAGGCCTCGTGGAGAACAGGTGAAGTTCCAGAGGACTGGAGGGTGGCATCAGTGGTCCCAATTTTCAAAAAGGGTAGTAGAAAGGACATGGGGAATTATAGACCAGTTAGCCTTACGTCCATTGTAGGAAAAACAATGGAAAGGCTCATAATAGAGAGAGATCTAGTGATGCTAGATAGGGAAGGGAGGCTGGCAGCCACACAACACAGCTTCCGCGAAAACAGGTCCTGCCAGACAAACCTTGTGGAATTCTGTGACAAGGTTTCGAGATGGCTAGATGGAGGGGATACAGTGTGTGTAGTATACCTGGATTTCAGCAAGGCCTTTGACAAAGTGCCCCATGATATCCTGGTGGAGAAACTGAGGAGGTTTGGGATACACCAAAGCACTGTCTGCTGGATTAGGGCATGGTTGACTGACCAAAAGCAGAAGGTAACCATTAGCGGGGAATCATTGGGATGGCAGCCAGTGACAAGCGGGGTCCCCCAGGGCTCTGTCCTGAGGCCGATCCTGTTTAATCTTTTCATTAATGACATGGAAGAAGGGGTGAACAGTCTGCTGATCAAATTCACAGACGACACTAAAACTGGAGCAGTGGCCACAACTGAGGAGCAGGTACTCCAGATCCAAAGGATCTGGACAGACTATGGAAGTGGGCAGGAGACAACAGGATGGCGTTCAATGTGGATAAGTGCAAGGTCTTGCACTTGGGGCATAGGAATAGCTGTCATAAGTACAAGTTAGGTGACAAGTGGCTGGAGAGCAGCACTTGTGAAAGGGACCTTGGGGTACTGGTTGACTGCAGGCTAAACATGAGTCAGCAGTGTGATGCGGTGGTCAAGAGGGCGAACGCCACCCTTGGTTGCATAGCCAGAAGTGTGGCTTCTAGATCAAGAGAGGTGTTACTACCACTCTGTATGACTCTGGTGCGCCCGCAATTGGAGTATTGTGTTCAGTTTTGGGCCCCTCGTTATAGAAAGGATATAGCCAGGTTGGAGTCAGTGCAGCGTAGGGCCACAAGGTTGGTGGCCGGTTTGCAGGGGATGGGGTATGAGGCGATGCTGAGGGAACTGGGTCTCTTCAGCCTGGAGAAGAGGAGACTCAGAGGGTATATGTTGGCAACATACAGGTATGTGAGGGGATGTCACATGGAGATGGGTAGAGACCTGTTCTGCCCTGCAGAGGAAGGCAGGACGCGCTCCAACGGAGCAAAGCTCAGGGAGCCAAGGTTCCATTTGGATGCCAGGAAGTGCTTCCTGACAGTCAGGACCCCGAGGGTGTGGAATGGCTTCCACGAGAGGTCGTTGAGGCCCCATCAGTGCGGGTGTTCAAGGATAGGCTGGACGTCCACATGGTGGGCATGTCGTGAGCGGAGCCGGCTGGAGCCAGAGGTCAGACTAGATGGCCCGGGAGACCCCTTCTGACTCGCTCTGTTTCTATGTTATGAATAGAAGAATGTCATTTGGGCCCCACTTCCTCATAGCATTCCGTGAATTGGGCAAGGCAGTGTTGCAATAAAAGCCTTGCCTAGAAGCACCCTCCGTCACATCCACCCTCTCCAGATGCAATATGTGGTAAGAACAGAAACGTACATTATCAAATAGCTGTTTCCATTGCCGAATGGAAACACTCTTAACATTCAAAACCCTTATATAAAGATGAAACTGTGTGAAATAAAAGTTGTTTTTTTCAAATATCTTACATTAGTGTAGCCATCCCATTTAGATGTTTTGGACTTCAACTCCTACTGGCACTATCAAGCATGGCCAAAGTTCAGTGGTGATGGGAGCTGCAATCCAAGAGCATCTGGAGGGCCACCCCAGATGACTTTTAAAGAATTCAACAGTGGCATAATGATTAATTTTGAAGGGCAGGTGCTCATCATGGCAGTCACATCCATGTCAACAAACCAGTTCCAGCAGGTTTCATCTTCACCAGCAGCTTATCTTTTGCAAATCTACTGGTTTTAATTGTCTATGCAAGACAAAGCTGCCCTGAAATATTTGTGTTATAAGAGGGAATAATATATGGTTGAAATATTGCTAGTACAATGCAGGAGAATAATGCTACCTTCATAATCATAATTGCAACAAAATATAAAAGTGTTAAATAAAGAAAGAAATCATACTTGTGAGTTCACAGAACTTCCTGGCTAGTTGGAAAGAATGTTGATCAAGACAGATGTTGATCTATTCCAGCAAGGCTGTTCTCAGGAATCTAGTCTTCTGAGTGAATAAACATGCTTATTTTGCATATGTTAATATATTCTTGCTTTACAGAGGTTTGTGTTTGTGACTTTTAAATAACTATTTTTGTACTAATGCATGGAAAGAATTAAGGACTAAACAAACACTTTTGCTTGCACAGTAATGAATAATAATCATGTATTACTTCCTTTACAGCCAATAGGTAGCATGTTCCAAACACAAAACACATTTATCTTGATAGTGTGGGTTTAAGTTTTTAACATATATAAATGTCTTTGCTGGTACCTGTGCTAAATTGCACTTTCAATCTGGTTTGTCATACCCATTTTAATTGTCACATTTTCCACCCTAGTTATGAGAAGAATGTTATGAATGTTATGAATGTCCTTTACATTTTCTGAGCAAAACAGCATGAGGAATGTTAAATGTAAGATTTGTGAGGCTTTTTTCTGCCTTAAATAAATTATAGATATACACATACACACAAGCAATTCTGGAAAAATCTTACATCTCATCATATTGCATTTAATGTTAGTTGAATGACACCAGATAGTTTTTCAGTGCCTTATTGGAAAACATATCTATCTTTTACCCATGTATTGATTAGAAAAAATGTCCACACCTCTCACCAAAATAGTCTTTAGGAAGGTGCTCATCCTGTTATTTCTACATATTTTAAGCACAAGTAATTGCTAGATAATGGAGCTGTTTTTGCTCTTTTAATTTCTCATTGGCCTTTTTGATTCAAGAGGATGATTTTATATTAATCTTAGGATTCAGTTCAAACCCTTTCTATGATCTGTGAGAAATGCTAAAGTAGTGTTTTTTTTCCTCTCCTCTGCTGTTCACATTTCTTTGGGCCAAATTAGAGTGAAGTTAAATGTATTTTAAATGCAAATAGGATCAGCTGGTGGGAGTATTAGATAATTATCAGGGTGGAAGCAGAGAAGTGGTATTTAACCTGCAGTCATAAGCAAAACCCCTAATGAGGAGCTGCTATATGCATTGGGGGAAAAAACTCCTACTGCAATCCCAATAACTATAAAACCTGTTCTCAACTAATATTGTTGGGCTTTTTAAACAAAACTAGAAAATTAAATGTAAGATGCATTTAATATTGTGGTTAGCTTGGCTCTTGCTGTACACATTCCTTCTCTTCAGTTGATATTTATCATTCTATGTATCAGTATAAACCAGTCATGAGTGTAACTGTGTTTCTAGGTAGAAATGCGTATTCTGTGGCCACACAGAAAAATTCTGAATGAATCCACTAGGGAAGATTTACAAAATCCAACCTAGTGCAGGTGACACATAGACGTTTGCCATGATCCAACAGTGCATGCTGGCCTACAGATCTCCTTTCTGGATCTGCTTCTTTGTGTTAGCGGTGAGATGAGATTCTCATCGCCAACCAGATGATTCTTTACTCTCCTTGCCCAATCACTTACTTATAGCCAGTGCACTAAATCCAAATGTTTCTTCCCTTCCACAACAAGCCTAGTACGTGCCTAGGTGAAGTCATGATTATCTGTTGGTAGGGAGTTATAGAAGGAAGAGGTTCTTGCCACTATCCATGAAAAATGATCTTTGGAATGGTGTCATTTTCTGCACAAGTCACCAAATTATCATTACTGACCAGTTAGCACAGGGTATCAAATGAAAGCCTGCTAGAAACAGAAGTATGGCATTAGATATCATTTGTCAATGATTTCACTTTTGATTTATAATTTCATCATAATGTAGATAAAGCCAGTTTAAATATTAGGACCACCACAGACTGAGTGCTTAAATGTTCCTCACAGAGCAGATGTTACCACATAGGGAGCTCTTTTCCTATATCTAGCCACTTTGGAGATATCAAGATTTCTACAACACAATCACAGATGGAATGGATACTTATTCCTTGCCAACAAAGAAAAGTGCATCATCAGAAATTTGCATCAAATGTGCATGTGCTGATTTATATGTATACATGCGTGCTTAAAAATAGTGACTACCATTCCAATAGAAAGGCAGCAGATCTCATCCAAGTGGGGAACCTTGTGACCAGGTATCTTCTGTGCTTGTCAGCTCAATTGCTTGTCCATCCTAACCCTAACCCTGTGCCCTCTCTATTCTTACGGTTCTTTACCTTTAAAATGAACATGGATCACTCACCCCTTCAAATAGAGGATGCCGTCAGGTAGAGCTCTGACAGCCCTTCAGACTTTAGCATAGGACATACGGCCACCCTAATAACAGCCCTTGATTTTTTACCATTTGCTGTAGTATGGTGAGAGAAAATAGCCAAATTCATGAAGTGAGCTACTTCACCTGATCACATAATAACAGCTGCAAGGATAAAGTTTAAAATGGCCCCTTACTGGTGCCCATAATATATAAACTGACTTTTTAATTTAATCAAAAGCACCCAGCATGTGAAATAGATACCCTGTTAAAATGCACCATTAATATCTGGTTCAGAAAATAGGAATGTAGTTGTTAATCTTTGTTCTGTGTCTCTGAGAGATGCATTCAGCAATCCATACAACATTTCTGCTTTCTTGTTCCTTCAGCTTTACATAGGCATAGAAGACCCCAAAATGAAACTGGTTGTTGAATGTGAGCACGTTCATTCTGACCTAAAGAAAAATGTGCAAGAAGAAAATGTATTTCATTAGATGAAGAAAAAAGGGGTAACAGGTTAATTGTTCCTTATCTCTTCCATTTGCAAAGATTCTGAAGTGCTTTACAAATAGCAGCATTAGTAAATGAAAACACAGTTTTTGTTTTCTCAGCAGAAGCCAGGCTAAAATAGAGCTATATCTGGGGTTCTGCAGCAACCCTTTTAAAGAGGCAGCAGGGATGTTAAGGGAGAGGTTATGAGAAAAAATAAATGCTTCTCTGATGGCAAAGACCTCATAAGTTGCTTACAGCAATTTTGAATAGAATCTGACTTTTTTTGTCTTTGTACTCTAGAAACTAATTAATGGGCATTATTCCATTGAGAAAACTGAGCTAGCTTGCCAAGAAAAATGGTAGCCTTTTCAATACCTTGTGGTCTCATAAAGCTGCAGGAAGCAGATTTTGCTGAATATATACTTTTCAGCAAGCAATTTTCCTTATAAAATGCATTTTTGTATTGTTTTCACCAATATATTGTTTTTGTGTGAATTTTCCCCTAACATATGCATTTCTGTATGCATTTTTGACTAGAGAGCTCTACTGTAAATTTGAAACAACAGCTAATTTTCAGTTCATGTATTGGCTCAAAAGTGAAAAAGTAAGTTTGTATGAAAAACGTGAACCAAACAAATTTCTCCCTCATGCCAACAAGTAAGGTATTACTTCTTCATTCAGAGCCATCAAAGCCTTTCTCCACTTTCTTTCACAACTGGCTCTGAGTAAGTTGAAGTGAAATAAACTTAATGAAGACAGAGATTCAGTATCTTACCTCATGTTCAAAAAAAGCATCTTCCAATGTTTTGTCACCTGTACCACCTCCAACAACTTCAAAGCAAGCTCTGTATTCCTGAAAGTACAAGAGTCTACTATTTAGTAACTTTTTTTGTAAATATGTTCTTTGGAGGCATGGCTCTAGTGTGTATGGCCAATAAGATCCAGAGGGTTGTTTATTTCCTTCCACTCTTAATAATACTTTTTCTCAGTGTGACTTTATAAAGGCCATAATTCAGTATCAAAGCGCATGTTTTGCATATGGGACACCTTTCCATCAACTTGGTGCACTCCAGGTGTGAAAGACTGCAACTCCCATTATTTCCAGCCTCAGAATGATGGGAATTGCATTCCAGCCCATCTGAAGGGCACCAGGCTGGGGATGGCTGATATAAAAGGCCCCAGGTTCAATCACTGATATCTCTAAGTATATGGTCTGACTTGATATAAGACAGGTAGGAGTTTATGTTCAAAAATTATTTCTACATGATACTAGCACTATGAGATGACACTGCCTTGAACATTTTCCAGGATTGCTCATATGTATCAATTTGCTTACACACAGCAGAACAGACATAGAACCACATGAAATTCATTTGTGGAAAATTAATGTTGGATTTCTTGTGGTTGTATTTTTATTTAAAACATGGGTATCTAGAGAATTATAGAAGATATAGACTTGTGATCATAACATGCCCTCCCAATAGCACTCATTTTTATGGTGTGCCTCTACACAAACCTTTCCCAAATATTGTTCATTTAAAACCCACAATGCCACATGACCCTAATTTAATGTTTCTCTGAGTTTGCTGGCAGTCGGCTGCCAACTTTCTTCTAAGAGCAATGAGGTTTGCATGCATGGAACTCCCCTGAAAGCCCTCCAGACAAGGTGCTTACAAAAATGGGATTTGGGAGTATATTCCCTTTTGGCATGAGGACTGGCAAAGGTAGTAGCTATTTTCCCCAACCTGGGCTAAGTCTCCAGCAAGCTGGAATCAAGATAGATTCAGTCAGTGGGCCCCTTTAATGAGTCTTGACAAAGGGGCCAATTGCTTGACCTTAGTTAACTTGCTGAGAGAATGAGAATTTTCTGACTCGTTCATCCAAAACTGGACAGGGCAGGGACAATGGCCCCTCCCTTGGCAATTGTCCTATTCATTTCCCTTACTTTTTGCTTCACTTCATTTAGAGTCCAGCTGAACAAATGCCCAATGTTCTTTCTTTGGCAACATGTGCCACAGAATGTTGTAGACACAGTATGCTTTTGTAAGGAACCAGTTTGTATTTACATACAGCATAGTAGTCCGCCACACCCTTCACTTGCTCATAATCTTCTGCATTGGCCAGCATATCTAAGCCTTCTGGATACAATTTTCCACATGTTGGATACAGCTTCTGTCGGTCTTCTTTACTTAGTTCAGTGCCAAATGAATTAATGGTGATGATAAAGGCACGCCTGTCTGCTTCAAACTTAATAAAACAAAATACAGTTTTCAATTAGTTTACAGTCATTTGTAGATGTATGCTAGTACGCATAGCATTAATAATTCAGATAAACTTATCTATGGCAAATTGCATGGAAAGCTGCTGCAAGATTTCAAACCTTTATGCTTGTTTGCTTGTTTGTTTTTAACAATGTAAAGGCTAAGCAAACACCTTTTCAACACCAACAGGAAGTCCTACATCCTACTAATTTCCTACAATGAAAGAGTTGATTCAAATGGCTTTGAAAAAGTGTGAAAACAGCAATTTACACTGGGTAGTAGTCACTAATTTTTTTGGCAAGTGAAAAATATCAAACCCCAGGGTATGAATCAATGCACAGAAGTAGGCTCCAGTCTAGTACCCATTTATCAAGGGCTAAACTTAGTATTAGTAGGACTTAATTTTGAGGTGACATGTGTAGGGTTGCACTGTTCATTTTACTTTGGGTTTCCTATACCAGGGAAGTAGGCAGCTGCACCATGGCATCAGACACTCTCTTCCAGTTCGGCAACCCACAGATGCGCTGACCCAGAAGTCCCTTCATGCCTAGACAGCATGGTTGCCGCACCACTTCTGGCACCTCTGCTATAGGTTCCTAGCACTTGATACAGGGGCCCAACTTGAGACTTGGGCACCTTATTATCTCTTAATTTGCATGTACTGATTGAATTGATTTATAGACCCAACTTCAAGCCAGATGAGTCATGATAAAATAAAAACAGCAAAAGAAAAAAAATGCAGTAAAATACAGCGAAAGAAACCAGTCATGAAGTAAAAGCAACAATAAAAAGGAGCTATGATAGGCTAAGTCGCAAACTTCAAAAGCCTGTGAGAACAAGCTTTGCATGATGCCAGAAGAGTAATAAAGAACCAGTGGAGCTTCTTTACAAAGGGAATCCCATGGGCAGAATGGAAAGGGGGTGGTCATGCATACACCAATAAAAGAAATAATATACCAATAAAATAAAAGGAAAGACAATATTCTAGAAGTGGACAAAGACTGGGCCAAATTTCCAGCAGTGGAATTCTCCTGGCCCTGTATCAGTGTGCAGTAAATTAATTAAGAGAGGTCAATTTTGATATAGCTATAGATATTTGGAGTGCAGACTACACTCACCTACTCCAGTTCTATTGTGGTGTTATGAATTTCAGGGGAAAAATCTATTACAAATGTATACTCAGGCCTCAGACCTGAACAAACATATATGCATGTAAGTCATTCCAAAAGATGTACATAAATAGTAGATTCAAAAAGGCTTGTGTTCACAACCACCCCTTTCAACAAGAACAATTTGCAAGAAAATGTGGTTCTTTAAAGCTTTGATTTTCTTAAACTACTCCAGAGTTATTTTCAAGTAACTGGAGAAAATGCTTGTGTGGAGCTTAATATCACTTGACAGAGACATGACTTTTTCCCCCTTAAATATTTCTTATCTGGTTTAGCACTGGAATATAATTCATGGCATCCTAGTAAAACAGCCAAATTTTAGTCAAACCTTTTATGAAACTAAAGCAAAATTCAACAGTCCTTGAATTTAATCTACCCATAACACTGCAGGAGTGTAAGAACAACCACTACAGAATCCCCCATGCTGCGGGTTCAAGAACATTGCAAAGGACTGTGAGGAGAGCAGCTTCAAATGTCCCAGCTATGAAGCCCTTACAGCCAATGGCTGTGCTGGCTGAACATTATGGGACTGGCAGTTCAACATATCTGAAGGGCAACAGGTTGGGAAAGGATCACTTTCTGCAGATCACTTTCAAGGGATCTTTTGGTAACCAGCTCTGATACACATTGATGGAAACTGTCTTACCTCTAAAAGAGGACACATTATATCTGCTGTAGTGCCACCTTGTTTTTTGCAGAACGTATAGAATGCCTCAAGATAAGACTAAACAATGGAAAAAAAGAATATTAAAATCTCCCTTTAGGTATCAACAATAAATATTAATATAGCATTAACTTTGAGTGCATGAAAAATATAAATAATTCTTATTTCTTTATTGCAAGAACAGAGCTTATACATTGCTGCACCAAAACGCAAAGCAACCCATTTAGGGTTTTGGCTTGGTTTGGTTTTGCATAAGCTTCTGAAATGGCTTCTGTCTATGATTGTATGTCGCATGCCATACTAAGCCACTGTGTCTTAGAAGCTGCAGGGGCTTAGTGTGTTGTCCAAACTTGTTTCCCTCCCGTGGCTTTCTTGTGGCTTTGAAGACACCCCAATAAGCCTGGAAGACTCAGCAAGGCCAGGTGAAGCCCAAGCCCTACAGAGCTGCTTGGCAAGTAGCTGTAGGCGAGGCGGAAGCATGTGCTGTCAGTGGGAGCCTCTGGAGGAGGTCAGTGACAGAATGGAGGCTGGCAAGGAAGAGGCAGTTGCGCTGGCTGCTTCACATCTCCTCTTCCTCACGACTCTCTGCTTGCCATTTCAGGCCAGTGCAGCCCAGTCCCAGCAGAGAGGGGCTGCGGGCCCACTGCCATGCCCCACCCCCTATAGCCTCATTTGCCGTTTGGGGAGGTGGTGTGTGGTGCTGCCCCGAGCTCTTGCTAATGGCAGTAGGCCAGGCATGCAGGCCTGCTCTACCAGCACTGGCAGCGGCGCCACCATGGCCACCAGCCAGAAGGCTGAAGCAATGGGCATTCCTCCTTTCCAGTCTCCTGCCCCCGTGCTGCTGTCAAGCAGCATCAGGGAGAGATAAACCTTCGTGCTCCTCCAGTGTCCCCTGAGATACCTGCAAGAGGACTGAGGGTGAGGAGGATGTTGCAGGCCATGATGTCGGTCACGTGCCAGGCACATTGTGAGCCCCGGGACCAACAAGCCACACTGCATAGTGAATCTGCCCTGTGCCATGTAAGGTCAAACCAGATGTGACTCTGGAGGCACATGGATACAGCCCCCAGTGATGGTTTCTTGCATGCGGGGGGGGGGGGGGGGGGAGTTCTTTTCTTTTGCAGAAGCATCCATGGCAGTGTTCTGGATGAGGCGAGATGGTATAACCCTCTTCCACTGGCACAAGCCCCTCAGTGCAAATCTCCATCCCACTCCACAGCTGCTACTTGCCACTCCATCTTTCTTTCCATCAGAATGGTAGTAGTGGTAATATTAATAATACGCTAAGGAAAGAAACTGGAATATTTGTACAGTGGGTGCTTCCAGACAAGACTGGTATGACCCCATTGTCCTTGCCTGACTCAGAATTTTATGAGGGACCCAGATGACAGTGCCTTCCACTTCCATCTCTTTTCTTAACATGAAAAAGCCATTAAGGGGGAATAAAAAGATGGTGCAGGAATGCTTTTCGATGGGTGGCTCTAGGAACTATCCCTTTGGAACATACTTTTGTCTCACTGAAAGCTATGGAGCTTGCTGCTGAGTAAATCTGCATAGCAGTTGCCCTGAAAAGGAGATGGTCTGTTGTGTCTCTTACTACAGAGTGGCTGCTTGAGCCTCTTACCACAATGGGAGAGCTTCATTTCAGATGTAACAGAGAAGTTGGAACTTGTTCTGATGCCTTCCATATCTCTCTTACCCATCTAAATTCTAAAGATTACATCTTGTTCTCGGTCTGGGTGGTTTTGCATGTTACAGCTAGTCCCAATAAGTGGAAGTGATGTCACTAATACTTTTTTTGGCAATTTCTTGTGTTATGCAATTTCTGTTTGCGGAGCAGTCAGTGTAATCCACATACTGTCAATGTCAGTGAGAGATCTGGAATTTTTTTTAGTGATTATACATGGAACTTAATTTGCATGGCTAATTCCAAATAATGTTTACCTTGTACAATTTGTTGCGCATGATTTCAATGTTCATCTCATCCAAATCATTTTCAGATACACAGTCTTGAAAGAAATCAGCTGAAAGCAAAAGTATTTAAATTATAAAGCCAAATTGCAGAGATGATGAGAAACTCACATGTATCTCTCTATCTTTTAATGAACAAGAACCAATGATTTCTATGGCACTGCAGAGAATAATATGAAAAGAGGGAGGGAGGCCTATAAATAAGCTTCAAATATTTCTAACTTCTTGTATATACCTTACAGTAAGAATACTATTTTGAAGATAATGTGGGGTTGCTAATCCAAATCTTCACCAGGTGTCTAGCAGAAACACTAAAATGAATTTCAATCTACTCTGTACACAAAGAATAAAACAGAAGAGCTTTAGGAAGGCTTATCTAATCCCCATATATACCACAATCCCTCTTTCATTTACATTTCTTTGCTTGTTTTACTGTAATTTTCAGTCTAAGTGCTGCTGATTGCTTTTAATTGTATTGGTGAAGTAGTTCTTGAGAATGCCTTCTTTGCTACATGGAAGGGCCAGGACTCACATGCTGCAGAGTGAACTGTCCACATCATGAAAGTGAGAAGCAGTCAGCTGTGCCACTCCTCACAGCACCCACTAGGAGAATCCACTGGTTCCCATGTCACCCCCAGCTGAAATTGCTGCACAAAACCTTCTCAGTTAATAGTGCTAGGAGCTGTTTATCTGGACCATGCTTTTGTTTCACTGGATTCAAAGGAGATTACTTCTGAGTAAAGCTGCATAGCAATTACACTGAAAAGAAGACTTGTGTATCTTTTTGCATACTATACTATATACCCCCTACTATACGGGGGTTGTGTAAGCATCTGACTATAAGCTTCATTTCAGACATGAAAGATGAATTGGAACTTGCCCTTCCTAGTTGTTTCCTATTTCCCTTGCATCTGAAACTGTCTAAATTCTAAATGGAGAGCCTGCCAACATTAGCCACAGTGAGAGAATGGCTGGCAGGGCTCTCTGGAATAGTTACCGGTCTTTTGTTTCCCTCATTTTCTGCACCTGTTCTGCCAGTGGCAGTACTTCTTTTTTGGATCCGGAGACAAAAAACACACTTGTGGGTAAAGATTAATGAGCTTTATTAGCAGGCCACAGAAAAGACATTATAAAGGAAAAGTAGGTATAGAATATGCTTACCTTTATTCTGCTACTGGGAAAGAAATGGCAGTGGACGCATTCCTAGATGGCACATAGCACCTTCCGCAGGTAGGTCTGTAGTGGGGTTCTGCTCTTAGAAAGTTTCACTAACCCTGTATAAGCTTTTTGGTGTTTACCATAATCATACCTGCTCACATTAAACTAGGCAAAATTAGTATGCTTTGCAAATAACTAATTGGGAAAGAATCTTAACAGATAACTGTGTATACATTTTGGGCATTCCCATACCAGGCAGCTGTCCTTGTTAGGCTCATCTGGTGATAAGCAATACTTTCAAGTTGGCTGAGGTATGGCCCAGAGCTACCTGGTTCCCAGGCCATATCTAGTTCAAACACATCCAAACTATGAATAACAGCTATCTAAGCAATTGAAGTATGACCAGCAGATAACTGGTCTAAGAAGTGGCCTTCTTAAGTCTCAGCTGACATTAAGGTCACACCCAAGACAAAATGAACAAGATTCCTACAGGAAATTCTAAGCAAACTAAACACCAGATCATGAGAAACAGCAATTGATACCAAACCCAGGGCCCAGTGGAGAGGAAATGATGAATGTGAATAGGTGTACAGAGAAGGATAAGAGATGCGGACAGAATGGCCTGCTCATGATCACAATGGTCTTCTAGCCCTTCCACTACAGACCCCTTATGTTTGCTGCTGCCATATTGGCTCTGTGAGAGCTGCACAGTTGGAAGAAGTACCCATGAAGATCTCATGAGATGTCACAGTGGTGGGGTAAGTTATTTTCTGCTTCAGGCAGAAAGAGACCTTAAACCAATGCTGAGAAGTACTTGCATGTGAGACTGCCTAAGAATCATAGGTAAGTAGCTCTGAGATCCTTGTTGAAAAGGCAAATGAGAGCCAGTGCGGCATAGTGATTAGGGTGTTGGACCTGGGACCAGGAGATCTGAGTTCTTTTCTCCACTCGGTCATGAAGCACACTGGGCAAATTTGGGCCAGTCACTCACTTGCAGCCTGACCTATCTCACGGGATTGTGGTTTTGAGGATCAAATGCAATGGAGGAGAAGGACTATGTCAACTCTCTTGGGTTTCTTTCAAGAAGGAAAATGGAAGATATAAACATAATGGATGAAAAAATTAACACAGCAAATACATTTCTGGGACCAAAGTAAAAAAAGGTTTCCTTATATCAATTTCTAAATTTCCCTAGCCCATGCAAT
Organism: Varanus komodoensis; assembly: GCF_004798865.1. Classification (NCBI taxonomy): domain Eukaryota; kingdom Metazoa; phylum Chordata; class Lepidosauria; order Squamata; family Varanidae; genus Varanus; species Varanus komodoensis. The sequence continues at coordinate 5,243,269 of NW_025335438.1, forward strand.
GGTGGATTCCTGTAGACATCTGAGGTTCCAGGACTCTTAAGGAACAGGAATCAAAGCGCAGAATAGGCTGAAAAGAGGTGGTGTCAGTTTCTAGGTCTGCATCCAGCATGGAACACAAAAATATTGTCCTCCCAAGAGGTCCTCTGATGATTCTATTGCTCTATCCCTGCCCATTTTGCCCTTGCTCTCTACCAGTAGAGACATGGAATTATCACTTCTCTTATATTTGCAGTGACAGCTTGCTGCTGCTGCTGCAATAAAATAAAGCCAGCTTAGCTGGCAAGTACTCCTTACCCTAACTTGAAGGTTAAACCTCTTTCTGCACAATTAAACTAGTTCAAGGCACAGGGACATCCACAGGGACACAGGTCCAAGCCCAATGCTTAACCCCAGCCCTAGTATGTGTGCTGGCACCAACACACTGTGTTGCAAATTGAGTTAGCTTGTGGACTTCTATCTCTAAGAAAGATCTCAGTTTGCACATTTTAACTGCTATGAAATATGTGCAAATAAGCACTTCCAAAGTATAGGGCTCTTATGTGATTGGTGCAGAATCAGCTGATTTGTGCAAATCACAACTTTCATAAAATTGGAATTGGTGCAAATTGTAATTACATGCAAGATTGGCCAATTTTATACTATTGTTTGGTTTTAAGAGATTGTTTACTGGAAAAATTAGGATGTTGGTCAATTCTATTTAGACTGGAATCAACTTTCAATTTGGTCCTGTTTTATTAATGACTGGATTTAACAGAATTCTAACACAGGATGTTTATTTTGTTGTTAACCTCTGTAAAGTGCTTCAGACTATAACTTTAGCTTTACTAGTCTGGAGTGAATGTTCTTGGGTTTGCAAATAGAAGTTACTTGATCAGAAGAACAGTTTCTTTGCATAACCCTGGAGGCGGGGCGGGGGGGGAGGCAGAGAGAAGGGGGGAGTGAGGTGGCTGGGCAGCGGCCTTTACATTCAGATAGGGTGAGGAAAGATTTCTGTCTGAAACTCTGGAGAGCCACTATCATGTAGTGTAGAGTAGGGTAGGCAGACTTCAGAAATGCTTTTTCCTAGAAGCCCAGTAACTACCTATTAGCATCATTATTACAATATACATGATCTGGCAGGCAAGTATATGCTGTGAATTAAAAAAGGATGCCTCTGAGCACCTACTTATATCTCAGGACCCAAGCTCACCTATATCTTTATACAGAAATATATACCTGGGTTTGTCCCAAGAGTTTCTTTCCAGCAACGTAATTTTCAGGTTGGGGCAGGAAAGTTTTGAGCTAGAAACACTTGGTAATCTAATAAAAATCACCCAGAGATCTATCAATATATCCTGATCTACTTTCTGCCTACTTCTGGAATAGTCAATACTAAACTGGACCAATCAGCTAGATCTGACTTAACAGAGGACAGCTACCTCTATTTCTTCATCATGGCCATTAGAGAAGAAATTGACATTTAGGTTGCAAACATGTCCATTCTGCTCCAAAGAGAAGCACATTTTCACCAAAAAACTAGAGGTGGTGTAGGATTTTTTTCTACAGTTGTAAGTAACATGGTGGAAAATTACAGACAAAATCAAATGAACCAATAAACATTCCTCCAGAACACTGGGGTGGGGATGGAAAAAAAAATATCCATTTCCATGCACAGCCACTCAGCCCTCTTTGAATTGCACTGATATCCCTCACATGATGCTTACTTTTTCTGTAAGTCACTTAACATTTAGTCAGTATGAAATGCTAACACTGTATTAAGGCAGAGCAGTCCAGGTCCATTTGTGATTCACCAAACCACTGTTCCCTTTATTATTATTAATTTTCTTGCTGCCTGGCTAGAAGCGAAACAATAGGGAAGTTGTCTAGTATTGGGTAAATCATTATATAGGTTGGCTGGGTTCATTTCGAAGGGTCACAAATAGTGCAACTCTGAGAAAGAGGAAGACAAACAATGATAGGCGAGAAACTATCATATTCATGTGCACATGTACACACATATACACAATTATTAACAAACTTACCTAATGGAGTATCCACCAAAATTGCATTGAATAACTCTGCAGGGTTTGGAGCAATGCTAACAGCTTCCATCTGCTCAAAACTGCCCAAAGGATGGCACTTAAGAACAAGTTCATCTATGGGTCGTTGACGCAATGTGCCAGTAATGAGCAGGATCACATTGTCAATCATATAGCTGTACCTAATGTGAGAAAACAACATCAGTCAAAAGGTTCCTTTCTTTCTAGGGGCAAAATGCTTTTAAAAGACCAAACAGCCAAGAATGTTTGGCCAACGTGAATATTCCATAAAATAGGGCCTTGTAAAGGAGTATCAATTCCTCTTTTTTGCCCTGTGGGAAAAGAAGCTGGAATTCAAGGAAGAACTGCAGGGCAGGGCAGTATGTTTCCAGCAGTTCCTCCAAGGAATGCTAGGTCAGCAGCATTTGGGTAATTTAAAACAGTAGCTTGGTCTAGCCACTTGGCACTTTTCAGTGTGTCAGGCCAGAAAAAATCTTGAGGTTTTTTTAAGCCCTAGAAGGCCCCAGAGTAGCTGTCCAAGGATACAAGTTGTGGATGCTGGGCCTGTTCAGCAGGGACGGTGCTGCCTCAGTATGACTAGATAGCAGAACTGAGCTTGATCAAAACGAAGCCACAGCTGCCACATGGCATTATTTTACCTTGATTTTTAAACCACTTTTTGAGTATTGTGGATCATTAAATTTAAAGTAGGATTGAGTTAAACCTTGACAATTCCCATTGCTGTCTGGGCATATGGAAGGTATGGCCAGCATCTTATGAATCATACTTTTTAAATGTACACACATGCACACATATTCAATACAAAAAGTATTTACCTTCTTTTTATCATCTTCTAGTAATTCCATAATGTGATTAGCTTACTTACGTAATATAGTTTAGGAATGTGGAGAGTGGCTCAAAGGCATGGTTTCGGAAATACTGAAATTCTGTCAGTAGTTTGGCTTTTAGTTTGTCATCAATGGTAGAAACTGTGAGGGGACCGGTTTCATTGGCTAAGAAGTTCCCATAGTCTGTGGTTTGCAAGTGTAATTTCAGATCTAAAATATAATTGAAAAAGGTAATATAAACACAATATTATAATATGAAAAAGGTAATATAAACAGTTCCTTCATGGATCACTGCCTTGTCGTGGCGAAGGGGCTTGCATTGCTCAATGAAGCTATGAGCTGCGCTGTGCAAAGCCACCCAAGACGGACAGGTCATAGCAGAGAGCTCTGACAAAACGTGATCCACTGGAGAAGGAAATGGCAACCCACTCCAGTATCTTTGCCGTGAAAACTCCATGGACAGTACCAAAAGGCAAAGAGATATGACGCCGGAAGATGAGCCCCTCAGGTCGAAAGGTGTCCAATTTGCTACTGGGGAAGAGCAGAGGGCTAGTACTAGTAGCGCCAGAAAGAATGAAGTGACTGGGTCAAAGCCGAAAGGACGCTCAGTTGCTAAAGTATCTGGTGGTGAAAGGAGAGTCCGATGTTGTAAAGATCTATACTCCATAGGAACCTGGAATGTAAGATCCATGAATCAAGGCAAGCTGGATGTGGTCAAACAAGAGATGACAAGACTGAACATCGACATCTTAGGAATCAGTGAACTAAAATGGAGAGAAATGGGTGAATTTAATTGAGATGACCATCAGGTATACTACTGCGGGCAAGAATCCCTCAGAAGAAATGGAGTAGCCTTCATAGTCACTAAAAGAGTAGGAAAAGCAGTATTGGGATACAATCTCCAAAATGACAGAATGATCTCCGTTCGAATCCAAGGCAAACCACATAGTCCAAGTCTATGCCCCAGCCACTGGTGCTGAAGAGGCTGAAGTTGATTGGTTCTCTGATGGCCTACAACACCTTCTAGAATTAACACCCAAAAATGATGTCCTTACCATCATGGGGGATTGGAATGCTAAAGTAGGAAGCCAAAAGATAACTGGAATAACAGGCAAGTTTGGCCTTGGAGTACAAAATGAAGCAGGGCAAAGACTAACAGAGTTTTGTGAAGAGAACATGATGGTCATAGCAAACACTCTTTTCCAACAACCCAAGGGACGACTCTACATATGGACATCACCAGATGGTCAACACAGAAATCAGACTGACTATGTGCTCTGCAGCCAAAGATGAAGAAGCTCTATACAGTCAGTAAAAACTAGACCAGGAGCTGACTGGGACTCAGATCATGAGCTTCTTGTTGCAAAATTTAGGCTTAAATTGAAGAAAGTAGGGAAAAGCACTAGGGCACCCAGGTATGACCTAAATCATATCCATGATGAATATACAGTATAGGTGACATATAGATTTAAGGAATTAGATCTGATAGAGTGCCTGAAGAACCTTCTGAAGATGGAGGTTCTCAACATTGTACAAGAGGTAGCAACTAAAACCATCCCAAAGAAAAAGAAATACAAGAAAGCAAAATGGCTGTCTGAGGAAGCTATTGGTCTACAAATATCTGAGGAAAGAAGGGAAGTGAAAGGCAAGGGAGAAAGGGAAAGATACACCCAACTGAATGCAGAATTCCAGAGAATAGCTAAAAGAGATAAGAATGCCTTCTTAAATGAACAGTGCAAAGAAATAGAAGAAAACAATAGAATGGGGAGGACCAGAGATCTCTTCAAGAAAATTGAAGGGAACGTTTCATGCAAAGATGGGCATGATAAAGGACCAAAATGGCAGGGACCTAACTTGTGGCAAGTTCTTAGAGAGATGGGAGTACCCGACCATCTTATTTGTCTTTTGAGAAACCTATATGCGGGTCAAGGAGCAACAGTGAGAACTGGACACAGAATCACTGATTGGTTCAAAATTGAGAAAGAGTTCGGCAAGGCTGTATACTGTCGCCCTGCCTATTTAACTTATATGCAGAGCACATCTTGAGAAAGGCAGGCCTAGATGAATCACCAGTTGGAATTAAGATTGCTGGGAGAGATATCAACAACCTCAGATATGCAGATGATACCACTCTCATGGCAGAAAGTGAAGAAGAACTAAAGAGCCTCTTGATGCGGGTGAAGGAGGAGAGTGCAAAAGTTGGCTTGAAACTCAACATTAAGAAAACTAAGATCATGGCATCCGATCCTCTCACTTCCTGGCAAATAGATGGGGAAGAAATGGAGGTAGTGACAGATTTTTTTTTCGTGGGCTCCAAGATCACTGCAGATGGGGACTGCAGCCAAGAAATTAAAAGACACTTGCTCCTGGGGGGGAAAGCTATGGCAAATCTAGACAGCGCACTAAAAAGCAGAGACATCACCCTGCCAACAAAAGTGTGTATACTCAAGGCTATGGTTTTCCCAGTTGCAATGTATGGCTGTGAAAGTTGGACCAGGAGGAAGGCTGAGTGCTGAAGAATTGAGGCCTTTGAATTGTGGTGCTGGAGGAGACTCTTGCGAGTTCCTTGGACTGCAAGGCAATCAAACCGGGCAGTCCTAGAGGAGATCAAGCCTGATTGCTCTTTAGAAGGCCAGATCCTGAAGATGAAACTCAAATACTTTGGCCACCTAATGAGAAGGAAGGACTCCCTGGAGAAGAGCCTAATGCTGGGAACAATAGATGGCAAAAGAAGGAGGGGACGGCAGAGGATGAGGTGGCTAGATGGAGTCACAGAAGCAGTTGGCATGAGCTTAAGTGGACTTCAGGGGATGGTGGAGGACAGGAAGGCCTGGAGGAATGTTGTCCATGGGGTCACGATAGGTCGGACACAGCTTCGCGACTAACAACAACAATATAAACAGATTGTTTTTCTGCAAAGAAACAAAGGAAAATGCAATATTCTCTCAGTTTTTCCTTCCTTCCTCCCTTCCTTCACTTAGCTGCCAGGTTCAGATGTGATACAAAACACTGGTTTGTTTAGCTACAAAGCATGGTTTATTTAGGGCTGACAAATCAGGGTCTAAAGCAGAGGTGGACAACATGTAGCCCTCCGGATATTTTTGACCTACATCCTGCATCATCCTACACCATTGGTTATGCTGGCTAGGACTGATGGGAGTTGCAGTCCAAAATAACTGGAGTGCCACAAGTAGCCAACTCCTGACCTAAAGCCAGCATTTGAAGCAGGTGTGTAAATCAGTTTGTGTGGAAAGTGGTATGTATGAATTCAGACATGCCATATTGGATGTCTGGGATTGTGCATTTGTAATGGCAGTCTTTTTCTTTTGCCACCAATTCATGCAGTGACTGGGTCCGTAACTCGCTTACTGCAGACTGTGCAGATTCATCATTGCACTCCGAACAGGAGGAGAGCAAAGCCTTTGAAGCAGCTTTTTGCTTAGCGAAATTTCTCAAGCAAAGCATAAGAATCAGCCCATTTTGGAAGGGGTGGAAGGGTTTTTGGGAGGAGAAGAGGAGCATATGCAAAACCAGTCCTTGGTCCAGTAGCAGGCATTTGGAGAAGCAAACTGCGCAGTTGGAAGTTGCTGTTCGCTCTGGCTTGCTATCCAGCAGTGAGTCAGAAGCTTTACTGAAGGGGAAGTTTCCAGTTTGGATTCAGCTTTTTACAGGACCAGATGCTTCTCCTTTGACTTTGGCAATAAGGCTGTTTAGAGTTCAAACTGTTCTTTTATCTGCAGAGTTTCAATAAGGGAACTGTTTTGAGTTCTAGAACCAGAGGGAAGGAGGGGAGGGACCAGTTTATGACAATTCAATCAAAAATTCCCTAAGCAGTAGTAATTTCATTGCAACTTTTACAGTCATTTCAAGTAGAAAGCACAAGAAGCTTAGGTCATCTGGTATTCACAATTGCACAGGTCTGGCAGGTATTACGCTAGCTACCAAGTAGGCAGCAATACTTACAAAACAACACATCATCCCAGGCCCCAGGAATAACAGATATATCATGCAATCAGTGCATTGGATACATTGTCAACACCAGCTAGGGGGAGTTACAAATAAAACTTGCTTAAGAAAAATTTATACAATGAATGCAAAATGCACCAATGTATCAATTAATGTAAGTCTGAGAGCGTAGCCCATTCATGTCAAATGCCTATCTGACCCCATCCTAATGGCAAGGGTAGGCGATGACAGCTTGAAAAGGCATTACACTATGATCTGTAGAATAACCAATGCATACAGTTACAATATGTCTGTTTACATCTTTTATAACCACTTTTCTTCCAATGGGTTTAAGGTGGCATTTTGATTTTCATAGAGACAGTGTGAGGGGGGGAGAGCAAATTTCGTGCCCATCCCAGGGTAACCCAGTGAGCTTTACGGCTGAGTGTGGACTAGGGCCTAGGCCATCCAGATCCTAGGCCAATGCACTGCCCCTCTATTCCAGGCATTCCATCTGAGTGTCCCAGCACTCTGTCATGTCCTCATGTGACCAAAAACAGAACCCAGGGGGAAGGCTATGGTAACAGAGGCTGCCTTGATTCCAAATGAGTGACATAACGGTAGCAGGGGGATGATTTAGCCCTAACCTACCAGGCAGCCCAATTGGCTTTCTTCCAGACTTCCTAGGAAGACACATAGATATACATGCACACACATAATTCCTATCAGTGATAGGCATTTTACTAATCATTTAATTTTTTAAAAACCACTTTTGTTGACTATGTGAATGAGGCCCTCTCCTGATCATTTCTAAAAAGGAAATGTACATTCTTTGATATTTCTGTACAAAATCTGGGAATGGAAATTTATCCAAAGGCTAGAACAGAATATCTGATACTGGAGAGTCTCTGCATGCCAAGCTCCATTTAGAAGTCACACACAAGGACACCAGCTCTGAGCTTTGGAGCCTTTGAATGCTTTTGAAAAACGCGTTCCATGCACTGTGTTTAATTATAAAAGGCCACACCAGTTCATGCCTACCTGCACACGCTCTGCCATTTCTGCTTTAGGCTGAAGCCACCAGTATAAACTAACAAAGGATTGCATGTTAAACAAAGTGCTGCAAAATTAAAAACAAGGCTCTGTTGGCAAAACACTGCACAGATTGTATCCTTACAAGCAACCAAGGGACTAGAGTCAAATAACCAGAGCCATGTGACATTCTTCCGCATCACCCCTTTTTTTTTTCACATAGAAAATATGCATACTATCATAGTGACAAAATTACCAGGAAGTGATTCACACTTTAGCATATCCTTATGAATTTGAAGAAATCCGTGTGCATAGAATACGATGTAATGACCTCCAAACATGTATTTTTAAAATGTGTGAGTGCATTGAAAGAAGAATGTTGTGAGCAGAATTTTGAACATGGACCGTGTAAATCGACTCAGGGTTAAAACATAAAATACTCATTTAACCAAGAAGGGGTGAACTTGTGTCAGTCAGTATCTTTCTTCCTAATCTACCCCACACAAGGTCATTGAAGTTGCATAGGGTCCCTACATGCTTGCCAGATGTGCCACTGGGGCAAGGCTAGTGAGAATGACCCTGCTCCCCCAGCTGCAGTGTATGGGAGGTGCCTGCTGGATGTCCAAAAGCGGTATGGGCAGGGTGTCTTGCTTCTTAATCCAACCTCGTACATCTCAGGGCTGTTCATGTTGTCAAAGTCTTTTGCATGCAAAGCACCTCATGCACATTAACCCCTGCCTCCACAAGCAGAACTGTATTTATATCCTCCACGGATAAAACTCATCACCTTGTATACAAATGAAATGAAATGAAATGAAATGAATTTCTGTACATGTAGTTTCCATTTTCAAGCTACTGTATTTGTTCGAATTGCTACTCTCAGCTGGATTGCTCTGTCCTTTATCTGTGGACGGGCCCAGTCATATCATATATCATATCATATCATGTCATGTCATATCTTAGCAACAGTGTCCAACCTAGTGCCCTCCAGAAGTATCCCATCACAACTCCCATCATTAGCCTATTAACTCCCTACTGGCTGGGGATGATAGGACTTTTAGTCAACACATTTGGAAGGTGCTAGTCTGGGAAAGGCTGTTCTAAACTCTAAGATTGCCTGGGGAAGTATTACATGCCTCATGCTTGCTAAATGAGATTTCAACAGTATGAACACAGTGTAGGACCATAGGTACCAGAACGAGGGGACCCAAAAGCTTTCTCGGTGTCCATGCTTTTTTTGGATGAAAAAATGTGCTTTTTGTGGGCACACAAAGGAGTGGGTTGCAGAGCTGGACCACGAGAAAAGCTAAAGACAGTCAAAGCAAGGAACAAGAGAAGAGTCTGTCAGGATTTGAGAAGAGCCCAGTAAAGCAAAAGAATGGTCCAGCTGCCTCTTTCTGTTTCCTCCACTGGGGCTGCTTGAATCAAAGAAAGCAAGGAAGACCAGGTGACTTCAGGAGAGCTTATCTTTCAAATCAGGGTTGGGCCGAGGAACTCTTGCTCCCAGAAACAAAAGAAAAGTTTGCTAAACAGCTGAGTCTCCTACTTCACCTTCTGAGCCCTTCTTTTGGGGCATTTAGGATTAAATTCTAAATTGTACTGTAGATTGGCCTTCTCCAACCATGTCCCCTTCCTACCTAATGTCAGCCCAATGTCAGTACTATGACAGCCAATGCCATCCATAGATAAGAATACTAGGCGACCAGTTTTCAACTTTCACTGTGATAATGGTAAACTGGATGTTTGAAGTGCATCCAGTTCTAGCTTTTACCTAATTGTACAAGTAGGCTGCAGCATCTAGCCAAAAATAGCAACAGCAGAATGATTAGCTTTACATGCTTTACAACATCATTGAGACAGGTAATTTGGTGAAAGTCCTGTTGAAGTCAAACAATAGCTTGATGCGGCTCTGAACTGTGCTACTAGAATGATACAATACTGGCCACCAGTTTGATACCAGTTGGGGATGATGATGATGATGATTTAAACAGGTTGAAATCCCAGCAGAATACATTTTCATCATTATTCAAATTCAAATGTAGCTCTGACAAAAACTATGAATTATTTGAAAGAAGATGATTGATTTTTGCCTTCATTCCAATGTAGTTCTAGTTGTGTCTTTGAAGGACAATCTCAATTTTTCATTTGTAGATCTCATTAACATTTTTTAAAACTATCATCAAAGCTCACTTTGTTAAATATCCAGATTGGAATTTTGTTTCCTCCCCACAAGACCCAAACAAGACAGCCAGCAATGACACCAACCAATGTCACGAAGTGAAGCTTCAGTCCAGTCCAACTCACCTTCCAGTGTTTCACACTGTGCTAAGTTGACATAGTCAGAAGTTTTCAAGATTCCACCTTTAAAGCCTCGTACCAGGCCCTCCAGATAACCATGGTCCACATTGAAATAAAATTCTGAACAGCCTGGCATAGTGGAAAAGCCGGTTTGATGCCTTCCAGTGCTTAGAAAAGACTGAGTCTTGTGTTTGTCTTCAGGAAATGATTGCAAGCAGTCACTAGATCTGGTTGGGCTTTAAGTGAGTTGCTTCTTCCTGTTTCTCTGTTTCCAGTACAAATGAATTGTGTTTTCCATAGTGCTTACACAACATATGCTCAGCAGACAGTACAAATCTAATCCTTTCCTATTAGAAATGAAGGCCGCCCTGAGCATTACAGGCAAAATAAGAGCTTGGACAGAAGAAGGATACTATATGTTTATAACGTCTGCTTTGGATTTGACTGGACAATATCTCCTTGACAGAGTGAGAGCTATGTGCATGCTCCATGAAAATACGATTATATTATTGTTCCTCAACTGTATTCCAAAAATGCCTGCTCTGAATGCACAGAGCCACAACCAACTTCAGATCAACAGATAACAGAGCATTGTTAATACAGAACTTTTCTACATAAGTCATTTGTTGTACTCTCATGGTCGCAGACTCATGGGGACTTTTCATGATGTCATTCCCCTCTGCCGTGTTATCCACCCTTTTTGGCATTTCTTTTGTTTTTCTTTTTTCTTTCTTTTTTTTGAGGAAGTGAAGTCAACTGTTAAATTTTAAAGCTTCATGAGAAGACATATCTGCTATAGTGCAGCTATAACATACTCCTGCCTCATGGTTTTCTATAACAGACTATATAAAAAAAAAACCAAATTACTGCAAAAAAGGGGGCAGGGTAAAGGATTCATTTTTCCTTCCACAGCAAAGCTAGAAGAACCCTCAGCAGAGCAGCAAAATAAACACCTGATGCAGGGAAGCCCATGATGTATTGTTACATGAGAAGGCATGGTTGGGCACCTGCCAAAAGCCCGGACTTCAGCAGGAGCCCACTGACAACAGCTTGCTGTACTCACTCTTATATCTCACCATTGCAACATGCAATTCATCTGCATCTTGTTCTGGTCTACACAGCAAGGGTGGTGGTGGGAAGGAAGAGCAGTGGATGGCCCTGCCTACTTGCTTGCTGTCTCTGCCCAACAAACAAGCAAGTGGTAGGAAGTAGAGGATAAGAAGCAATGACCGTGGTGGCAAGAAGGTGGCCTAACTGAGGGATAGGGCCTGTCTGTTTTGCCTAAGAATTCCTTAAACCCTGGAGCATAGACTAGTTAAAAGTGGAGTTAAAGCTCCTGATTTCCCCTTCCTTTCCTCCAGGCAAATATAAGTTTCTTCCATTGTCTCTTGTGAAATTTGAATCAAGTTTCTAAGGCACAACATGATATTCAATAGAATTAGTTCTTAGTGCAAGATGATGTATGCTCATGGGCCTCACAACTGCAGTTAATTAAGAAGCATATTTTGAGAGGGAAGGGCAGGGTTCATTTTCCCCTCCCACCATGTTTCAGATGTCTATTCTTTAGAAGTACCTATATTTCCAGCCAACTCTCTTATTCTACATAATGATTGACTTCTGGGAATTAAAGTAAAAGATCCATGCATAGGAATGCCTGCCAAAGGGAAGAGTTTCTTTTCTTTAAAAGGTAAAGCTAGTCTGAATTTTTAGATTGCTATTTTAGATTGCTATATTAAAAGCCAGACAAGGCTTTTAATATAAAGTCACACTGTCCCATTCATGGAATTTTACATGCAGTATAAACCAGTAGTGGGCAGAAAGTAGATCTCCAGATGTTTAGACGTCAACTCTCAGCATTCTTGACCATTGGCCTTTGTGGTAGGGGCTTCTGGGAGCAGAAGTCCAAAAGATCTAAAGATCTACCTTTTTCTCATGTGTGGCAAGACAATATTGTCATCCCTTTGTAACCCTCCTGTGTTTTTTTCCTCTGTATTTATTCTTAAAAGAAATTAGCCCATTAAGGAAGAAAAGACAGAATAGGTGTAAAATGCTTTTTGACCAGAAATACTAGAGATCCTCTGCCTGGACATATCATAAACTACAACACCTGCAAAATTAAATACTATATGAATGAGAACAGTATTTGGTTGAGAAACTTGGTTCAGCCCCATATTCCTGAAACTCCATTGCCTCCCAATGCTGAAGTCAAAATGGTGTCTTTGTCAGCATAAACAGAACATGTCCAGGCAAGCCCTACTTTGGCCCTGTTATTGAACACTTTAGAACAACTCTGAATCTAAAAGCTCATTTCCCTTGGTCCTAATAAAGGCATCCTTAGTTTAAAGGCCAAATGAGATGAGATGAGGGAAATCCATGATTAGGGTTGCTGTTTATGCATCACCCAAAAGAGGAAATATATTGCCTTCTTCCCAAAAGAGGACAAAAGAGGATACAGTTCTACGCTGAAATGGCATGTGCTTATTTATTTTTAGAGGTGTAAATATATTCAGGAGCAATGAGCATAAGTGCAATCTATCTCCCCACAGTGGGGGAGATGGCGATCAGGCATCTTGCGTGCCTGTTCAACCTGCTGTGCAAGCACTCACTGCCGATGGGCAATTGTAAGACCCCCATCATGTTCTCCCTTCATGGCATTCATTCTCTTGAAAGCAGACTTGGACTGTCCTCTGTGAAGTTGGACGTTGGTCCTCTTTGGATGGCCCAATCTGCATTGGGATCACAGTGGAGGTTGGTGCTGGACATAGTTTCTCCGTGCTCTGTTTTATGGAGAAAATCCACCCACCACTCTTTTCCCCATTAGGAAAAAGTTATGCATTTTTTTTCTTTCCATAATGGGATAAAGGACACCTTTGGGGTAGAAGTTCATTAGGAAAATGGCTTGGAGGAAAGAGCTTCCCCTTCCCTGAGCCCCAACACAACCTCTATCCCCACAGCTGCTTTTTATGGAACAGCTCCAATCATATCTATCATCTCAGCTAGTTTGACCTTTACTGTCTTTATTTAGATCTCACCCTTGCCAGAGTAGATCAACATGGCAAGCTGTGGTTTTCTGCATAACAGAAAATATTTCTGTTTGACCACAAGATGTCTCCCTAACACCATAACAAAACTTTTTTCCCATGCTTCACAAATTGGAAGTAAACAGCAAAGCAAGAGAAAACAAAGCTTCTTAAAGGGGTGGGGTGGGGGTTATGGCTTTTCTAATCAGTAAGCAAGTTGGCTTGCTTTTCTATGCTTTCATTCATTCTCTTGTAATGTATCTTGTTTTTCTTCCTTTTTTCCGTCTCCCCCATTCTTTCCATGACACTGGATTTTCTCAGGGGAAGGCAGTATTGCTAAAGAGCAGATGACAAAGATCCAGCAACCAGAAGTTTCTGAGTAACTCGTGCTTTTCCACACACATTCATGTGTTTTTGAATCATGAGAAGGAAATGGGAAAACTTATTTTCTTAATATTGAAAGCACATGGTTACAGGATCTGCTTATTAAGGTATGCTTGTGCAAATTCATAATATTGTTATTGCTGTTAGTAATCACAATCATTTCACAGTACATATTGCTTTACAGTTCTTACTTCATTCCTTTTTGACTGTAATCCTATGGTCTCTGGGTATATCACACCAGGGCCATAGGGTGTTTTGGATCACCCAGAGCAGAGAAAGGTTTCCCTTGGAAACCTTTTTCATTCACTGCTACAAGTTCTGAAATGGTTCTTGACTAGCACTATAACGTTAAAACAGAAAAGAGGAGAGCAGGCAAACAGGTGTTGATGAACTAGGTGTTGACCAAGAAAGCCTTGGACCCACAGGTTCCATACTCCTCTTAGCTCCAAGATGACCCCCCCACCCCCCATACACACACAGAAATGGATGGCTGATCTACTGGGTCTCCACTAGGAGGGGATTTATGGGGAAATGGCCTCTGGAAACTTCTCCCTCTCTTTTGCATCCTACAATGTTCAGACTGGTGGAGTTTGGGATTTTTGTGGAAGCTCATCAAATGATATTTATTCAAATGATAGCTATGCTTGCTTTGTTAATCTTCCAATCCAAATATCTAGGTGGGAAGGGGATGCTGTTCTTTCTGTAGTTGTGCTCAAAAGGCACTTTTACTATCATTAATCTGTATTCATTCATTCCTTGTTTCACAGCACAAATCGTTAACATGCACAGTCAGCCTTTTCAAGTAGGAGCATGGAGCTACCTTTAGGCAGGAAGGGAGGCGTATGTGGGGAGGAGGGGACAGCTTGACGAATGGTTATCAACAAGACTTCAGAAGGCTGACCTTAGCATTTAGGTTGTGCACTGGGAAGTAAACTGTCTTGGGCTGGCACTAATACAGGTTAACAATTAATAAAATAACCTGTGCTGCACCATGAAATAAAGCATTTTGGGATCTTGCTTCACAGCACTGCACAGCCAAGCCTTTAGGGTGATTGCTGTATGTATGAGCTTTCTGTTTGCTGTTTGGAACTGTTGGATCCATTCTTTTGGATCCATTCCAATCTGACTTCAGGCCCAATGTTTGGATGGATGACTTATGAAGGAGGATGGGATAGGGGTGAGTGAGGCTCTGTTTGTTCTCCTGGCCTTCTCATCCATTTTTGACATCTTTCTGGGTTGGATGTAGGAGATACCGTATTATGGTGGTTCCAATCCTAAATGAATGAGCTCCCTCAGAAAGTGCTGCATGCAGACTTCTCCGTCCTATGGACATTGGTGTATGGAGTGCTCAAGAGCTCCTGTGCTTTTCAATATCTTCATGAAACAGTTGGGGCTTGGGCTGAGGGGCTAACCCTATTCAGGTGACATTCAGCACTTTGTCAATTTCCATCTAACGATCCTAGGGAGACTGCAGAAAGCCTGAAGCAAGGTCTGGAGGCAGTTTTGGAATGTGTGAAGGCAAACAAGCTGAGGTTTGATCCAGACAAAATTGTGATGCTGTGGGCACCCAACCAGACTAGTCTGGATAGAGGATTACATTTGGTCTTAGACAGAGCAGAACGTTTCACTCATAATCTACAATTATTTTTACACAAACAAACTTTCACTTGTCTGAACTCATGTTAGCAATTCATCTTCGGATCTGTTTTAGGGTTACCCAAAGATTGGTTAGACTTTCACGTTCATGTTTGTTTATTTCTACTGCTATGCTGCCCCATAACCTGAGGGTTCTCTGGGTGGCTTACAAATGCTGAAACCAGCATGGAAAATACAATGTGCCAGTGATGGCCGTTGACACATGTTGCAGCTCCTCACAGGAAATCAATCCACAGTGGACTGTCATGTTGTGGACACTGGCTCAGTGGTTGCCTTGGGGGCTTGCTCCTTCATAAAAATGGCTGCCATGGTGGGCATGTGCAGCCACAAATTCTCAGAAAACGAACTGATGAGTTGAAAGAAAAGGAATTTACCCAAGGATTTACATGAGGTATGAGACAGAGGTAGTCTGAGGTCCAAAACATAAAACCATGACTTTGAACCCAAATGAAGATGTCATGGAAATATAGTACTTTGCTATGCTGCATGGCCGCTTCCCCATTTTTTGCTTAAAGTGAAAATCTTCACAATCCAAATGTAAATCAGGGAGGTCAGGGAGCTGGGCAGTGACCAAGAGGTGTCCACAGATACCCCACTGGAGACCAGAGGTTTTATGTATGTATGCCTCATGTGGTTGTCAAGAGGGCAAACGCCACCCTTGGTTGCATAGCCAGAAGTGTGGCTTCTAGATCGAGAGAGGTATTACTACCACTCTATATGACTCTGGTGCACCCGCAACTGGAGCATTGTGCTCAGTTTTGGGCCCCCATTACAGTAAGGATATAGCCAGGTTAGAGTCAGTGCAGCGTAGGGCCACAAGGTTGGTGACCAGTTTGCAGGGGATGGGGTATGAGGCGAGACTGAGGGAACTGGGTCTCTTCAGCCTGGAGAAGAGGAGACTCAGAGGGGATCTGTTGGCGACATACAGGTATGTGAGGGGATGTCACATGGAGATGGGTAGAGACCTGTTCTCCCCTGCAGAGGAAAGCAGGATGCGCTCCAAAGGAGCAAAGCTCAGGGAACCAAGGTTCCATTTGGATGCCAGGAAGCACCTTCCCAAGGGTGTGCAATGGGCTTCCACGAGAGGTCGTTGAGGCCCCATCGGTGTGGAGTGTTCAAGGATAGGCTGGACGTCCACATGGTGGGCATGTCGTGAGCAGAGCCGGCTGGTGCTGAAGGTCAGACTAGATGGCCTGGGAGGCCCCTTCTGACTTGCTCTGTTTCTATATGAGGTGCCATTAGCCTTAAATGGAGCTATACTTCTATTAACATCATATAGAATACAATAGATCCATTGTTGAAAGGGTCATTTGCAAAGTGCTATCTGCTGGCCTTCTGCACACCACTTTACCAGCCCCTGCTTATAGCCTTACTTAATAACAGCAAGAGTCTGCTGGGAAATTACCATCTTTCATTTCCAGTGATGCTATGTCAGCTGCTCTGGAGAACTGTGGCAAATTTAAATTGGGAACTTCTAAGAGCCAGCTACCTGGAGTTACTGTGGGGCCAAGAATAGGTGCCCATTGCCAGGCCTGGACCTTCTGTCTTCCCTAGTTTGATCTAATCCAAACTATAAGTCTGCAGCCAAACAACTGATCAAATCAATATATGTAACTAAGGCTGCCTGACCCCACAATGACTTGGGCAATCACATTTCATAGCTGCTATTACTCTAGGCTGAGTTCCTTACCTGCTCATTTAGAAAAAAGTACTTCTGAAGTTTGTAGGACAACTCTGAAATAGGAGTTTGGGGAATGATAGCCACTTAGGGTGTTGCACTAGTTCAAGCAAATAATTTGCTTATATCCCACGAGGAAGGTCCTTTAAAAGCATACTTCCAGAAGAAGATAATTAAGGGTATTTTTAGAAACCATAAATTATTCCAGTTAAGTTGTACCTGAGGATTGCCTGTTAAGCATTTTCAATCAGATGTTTAGTCAGCTCCAGAGCTCTTTCGATTATGTTATTTTATGCAAGAAATATATTGCATATATCAAATATATTTGATTCATAGAATGGTGTTAATCTTGTAGCTATAACTCTATGATGAGATCAGTCAGGGACTCCATGTGCATAGAAAGATCTATATTCTAAGAATATATTAAATTCTTTACTTGGGTGAAATATTGCTTCAATAAGAAGCATTGTTTTAATGAAATAACATAGTCTCTTTTTTAAAATTGCCATGAGCACTACTATGATGCTATTTTTTTCTTATGGCAAAAATATATCGAGGAAAGAAAGACAACATAATTGTCCAATGCCTTTTAATTGTTAGCACTAGGAGCTGTCCATCTGGAAGTATTCTGTAAATATAAGATTGTGGTATGTGTTGTGAAAGGTGGCCCACAGTACAAGCTAGACCTTACTTACAACGCTGTTTGGGCCCAGGTAGACAGTACTAGCAAACCATGAACAATGGTTTGAGTTTGTAGCCCATTGCTGCTCTGCCTCTCAGCTTCCATGCTGTGCACCTCATAGACAGTGACTTTACACTACACACTGTACATGACAAGACCTTGTGTGTGAAAAATACAGGGTGCACATCCAGTATACGGAGCATATATACATGCAGCCTCTAAGCACAAATTATTATTATTATTATTATTATTATTATTATTATTATTATTATTAGAACATTTCTATGCTGCCCCTTGCCGAAGCCTCGGGGCGGCTTACAACACAGTGCAGCTTACAACTTTGCAAACAGTGCAGTTGTGGGAAATAAACTGAAAGCTAGCTAGAGCACTGCAAGGGTTAAACAGAAAGGCTAATAAATTGAACCTCAACAAGTGTACATACACAAGAAAGAACGCTTGAGAAGATTCCCCTATCAGTTTTGACTTCAGTAGGATGTGCAGAGGAGGAGAATATATCAGAAATTTTTGTCTATCTCTTATAATATGTAGCTATACTTTTGCATGCATTAGGATCAAATGCATTTGTTTGTGATTGGTTAAGTACTTTTTCTATATAATTGGTTAAAGAATTCATGCTATATGATGTTAATAGAAGTATAAATTTGTTCAAGTATTTGTTTATGGAATCTGTTCTTTTTCTTAGCTGATTACCCTCTCTCCAGAATGATAATAAATCTTGCTGCCTACCACAATCATTTAATAGCTTCATTGTCCTCAAGTCAATGAACCAGAGAATTACCTTCAAAATCTCTTATCTTCTTGTTCTGAAGTGAGAGTGAGACTTTTACAATTTCTCCAACACAGCTAATACAGATGGACTGGGGTGGGACTAATGACCATGATTCCCACACTCCATAAATTGATGGTACCTAATTTAAGAACATCTCTGTGGGGCTATTGGAAGGAATTCTTATTTCAGCTTGACGTAAGAATTCTCAATCTTAGAAAAGACTTTTACAATCATTCAACATGTGCTAAAAAAGCAGCTTTAAGTTGGCATGATATGTACCACCAGTGGCACACTGATGTAGTCTAGGTGGGATGTGGGCTTTTTGTAACAATTACCAAGAATTCACTCTTTCTCAATCTCCATGTCTACCTGCAATGATGGGCTATCTCCAGCTCAGCCTACGTGCCATGGATTATCCATTTAAGAACATACGAAGACCAAGTCTCCATCCAGTGCAGCATTTTGTTCACACAGTGGCCAAACAGCTGTCTGCAGGAAACCTACAAGGAGGACTTGACTTCAACAGCATCCTCACGCCCAGGTTCCCCGGTAGATAGTGTGCATAGACGCACTGTCCCTGAGGGAGGGAGCATGCAGCGATCAGGACTAGTAGCCACTGATAGCTTTGAATTTATGCAATCTGCTTTTAAAGCCATTCAGATAGGTGGCCATCATTATAGTTTGAGGTAGTGGATTCCATAGGTTAAGAATGTGCTACGTGAAGGAGGACTTCTTTTTACCTGGCCAACCGCCCTAAGCAACTTTAGGGAATGACCCCAGGTTCCATTTGTGACCTTTAGACATGCTAGTAGTTAACCTTTTCACTTCTAAAGGAATAATTGTTTTTGTTCATGTTTTAACCATAGTAATAGATTTTATCTCTAGCAATGGTACTGCCATTTTTCTCACCTTTGTGTTTTAGGGTAACCATAGCCGTAAAATGTATATTCAATAGTATTATTTAAACTATGAACAAGTACTCCTATGCCCCTCAGACAACATTTAGGGGGTCATAGGACTTCATGGAGCCCCAGCTCTGATGCTGGAAAACAGCTCCAACATCTAAACTGGAATCCCATGCTTTGAGTACACTTGCCCCCTGACAGAAAGCACAGACAGAACTGCTCCCTTTTGTTCTCTAAGGTTGCATTAGTTTGGGGGAATTATGGAGAGGGGTGGAAGAGAGGGAACAGAAGCCACCAAGATATGAAATACCCTTTTAGTAGTTTTTCAGTTTCCTTTCCTCCTGCTTTGATGTCCTACAGTTCATCAGCAGATACTGCCCATCTAGCTGCTTTGCAGGGCAGGAGGAGGGTGGAAGTAACCTTCATCTCTGCACTGCTCCTGTCCTGCATAGGATGCCAGGATTCCTTTGAGTTCAGAGGGTTGTGAGCATCCCCACAGGATTCCATTCCAAGGGAATTATTACTTTTCCATGTTTCTATTTTAAATCACAGAAACAAAATTCACCCCCAGCAGACCTGCAGCATTTTTAAAAATTCTCTCAAAACTTAGCATAAATGATAAGTATAATAACAGAAAAGAAGCATATACATATACTTCTTGGAAAGAAGTTGATGATGATGACATTTCTATCATGCTGGAAGTCAACTTCTTTGATAGAGGTATTGGTGAGATGTAAGATATGAAATGCTCTGCTAGAAGTGTCAAGAGCCTTTTCCAAAGCCCTCACAATGTTATTAATAACAGTAATGATTTTTCTTACTCAGAATACAAAATAAGAAAACCTATCTTGCCATAGCTTAATATTGACTCTAATAGACTCTTTATTAACTTTTCCTTTAACTGACGGATTATTATGGCCATTATGGCCAACCACACATAATGATATAGGTGGCATTATGATGATATAATGTACAGAAGAACAAAAGGTTTCTTTTGCATATATTTAACTTGACATGCTGTTGGCCATGTGCTCTGGCAGTAAGGCAAAAGGTTGCTGTAAGACAAGATGTTTAGGACAAAGTTTTTGTCTCCAGTGTCAGCATTATTCTTACACAAAAACATATGAAGCAAAATGCCATTCCTGTTCTTAATCTCTTGATGCGACTGCTTGCTGTTACTTGCCTCCCAAATTCTCCTGTGAGGTAACCTTGGCACACTGTAATGTGTTAAATCAAGCTGGAAAAAATGAATTATTTCTTGCTGTGAACCATATGTTAGGATGACAGATGTGTTCGGTGGAACAAACCAGCATGCCCATAAACAGCTGCGTGCTAGCTTTCACCTTGCTTCTGTCTGGCAGGTTGAGGATTCTACACCAAGGACTTGGCTGGCATCTTTCCTTCGCAAAATGCTGAGCGGGGATAGCTAATTTATCTTTCAAAGTACCACAGCAAAGCAGGCAACTGATAATGTCTCTACTTCTAGTCAGAGAAATGGAGAACCGTTCACATGTGCTCAGGTGATGACTCCAGGATTGAATAGTGACTTGGATATGTGAATGTGATATCACTGATCAAAAACAAGATTGACACCTGATGAAGGGAATTTGACCAGCAATTGGTCATGTGCTTTTTAATTTTTCTTAGTTACATTTCTATTGTTTTGTGCTTTTTGCATTATCACCTGCCTTGAGAAGTCTTTGCTCTGAAGTATGATATACAAATATTTTCAATAAATAGATGAATTATTTTAGCATATGAGTGCGGCTAATAATGATAACAAATGCTGAAGCTTCTCTGGGCTCCTTGTGGGGAAGGGTGGGTTACAAATAAATCCTGACTTCCTGACATTGTCGTGGTGGAAGCATAGGATTATTCAGAGCTTGGACTCTGAAGGCCAAGTTCACACTCTGTCCTCACACAGCAGGCTGGAAAGAATTTTGCCAGCTGCCTCCCATGAGGTTGCAAATGCACCTTCAAGGAGTGAAAAGGGCATACTGGGGAGCGTGAGAGGGAGGGGAGACGAGACTGGGGCCGCTGGGACAAGCAGCTTATGGTGATTCCTCTTGGCTTTCCAGCTGCTGTGCCTCATGCCCTGATTTCTGTCTGGACTGCTATTTTCAAATGCCTCCAAGCTTACATACACCAAGGGAGGATTGATAGGATTGCTTCCTAAATCCATAAATCATGCATACTTTCTTCAATTGTAGATGGTGCATGCATTTCTCATTGCAGTCATTATATTGTTGGGATGGGAGAAAAACAAGGAATACCTGTTAACTTCATGTTTGCTCTCTGTGCTTTTTAAAGTTTGAGCATTTAAAATGTTTGATAATAGGCGGCTGCATCATATTGAGTCACTCAGTTGGTCTGGCGTGACTTGATCTGTGCTGATTGACAGCACCTCTCTAAGAATCTCAGGACAAAGCCTTTTCAAGCCCTACAGTTTCAATACCTTGGAACCTTTGCATGCAAAACTTGCTTCTTACCACTGAGCTATATCATTTTAATTTGACTGAATTTTTTTCAGTACTAATCAAACAGGTGATTATCATGCATTTATGCCCAAGGGGAGGGCCTACATTGAATGTAAATTTCCTCCTACTGTGTGAACTCGCCTTGCCCAGAAGTCTGCACACCATGAGCACTACCACTCATTCCTTGTGCCTGGAACTGGTGTTGAAACACTCTGCAAAAAACTCTACCATAGAATGACCAGCCTTGCAGCCTTGCATGGAAACATTACTGGATATACATATTTCTTAGTAACCTCAATAGCTACTGCAATATTTATCTTTTAACCCCCTCAGAAGATCCAATTTATAGAGCAATTTGCCAAGCGTGAGATTAAACTTTTTATTTCCGTCTGTGGGGAAGACATAAATGCTTCCAAAAGTAAATTTTCTGTTAATATCCAGCAATCATATAGTGTAGCTAAGAAGAATTTTCAGGTTATGCTAAGGATTAATACAAACAGGTATATTTGCAGCATTGAAAGCTAACTACTATCTTTAATTTGCTCTGCTGCTAAAGCAACAGAAGCCCTTTTCAAGTCTCTATGTAGAAACACAAAGAGTGCTCCATAGCCATGAAATTAAATTATCATTATTTTCTGGATCTATGCAATCTAAAGGATATAATTTTCTGCTCCTGCAATTGGACAAAATTATTTTGTCCAATTATTTGGACAAAATGATTATTTTGTCACATTATTTTGTAGGAAAATTAGAGGCACTTAGTGCCTTAGTAGAGGCACCCAGATCCTCTGTTTGTCTGCTGAGAGATGATATTGTGTTTTAGGTTCACTAGATTTTTGAAAAGCTTGACAGTAATAAAACTAGATGAACTTGGCAAGAGTCACTCTGCATTATTCAGTCTGTATCTGCTTTGCTGCTGAACAAAAACCCGGCATAAATGGAGAAATTCATGCTGGGTGGCAGTGGTGATGAAACCTGGCTTTCCTAACTGGATACTTAATGGCAGACTTCACAGGGGTCTTGCTAATGGGTAAATTGATCATGGCCTTACCATAAAATCCATGGAGACAGGCAGATAGCCCACCCAAACTGAAATCTCAAAGGAAGATGTCTACAGTGCCCTATTTTTTCACTGTCATTGCTTAACACAAAGTTGGTGCTCTTTAAGCACCAGTCATTGGCTATTTAATTTGAGGATGAGACAGCCTATTTCAGAACATCTCATAAAGAACAACCTGTGTTGAATTCATCTGATAGTGATCATGTTTTCCTGGTGTTCTTCCTAGATTCTGTAGGTATATTGAAAAGCATGCTTGCTTCTTCCAAATTAGAGTGTTTCGAAAGGAGCTGCCAACTGGCACTGTACCTCCTGGTCTGGGCCTCCTCTCAGGCCAACCACTGTCTCTACTGCTGCGTGTAGGAATTATTTTGGAAGAACTGAAAATGGAAGTTGAGACTAGTCAAAGTGTATAGGCTCTCCTGTATCAGCAGCCTTTCCAAACGGGGACCCTTCTGGGTGGTCATTGCAGTAGGTTTGTCAGTCTTTGGATGGAACATCAAGGGATATTCAGATTCAATTATATTATTCAGTTCAGTATGGCTTACTCCATTCTCATTTGTAACCTGTTCTTACATATCTTCACAAGCAAAAAGTTGGGTATTTTGAGAAAGTTGTGCATTTTTCAAGTGCATATTTTATAAATGCAAACACAAACCATTTTAGACAATATGTTCTTAATTTTCATGCATGGCCAGGATCCTTTTTTGAGGGATTTGCAAACTGAAATGAAATTCTCATAGATCTCTCAATCTTCTTACACTTCTAAACATGCTGTAGCTTACAGTGAGAACCTCTTTCTCAAGGGTGTTTCCTATGGTTCTGTTGTGGCACTGTTGGCTTAATGGCTTATGTCACCCAAACTCTGTTCAGTTCCACAGTTTGATCCTTCAGGATCAGGAAATGTAGCTACATTTGTCTTGAGAATGTCTCAGGGCAAAGGAGAGAATGTTAAGTTCATGTATCACCTTCAGGGGCATTTGGAGGCTCCCTAACTCTACAGGGGCAGCACCTGTGGGGCATGGTGCCTCCAAATAGCATTACCTTGGAACGGGCACACCTGGAAGCACCAACCTGAATACAGGAATATGTAAACCCTCAATTGGCTCCAGTTTATTGCTAAAGCAACACCTTACCTTTTGGGTGTCTTGTATTCATCCTGATGGTATGCAGCCACACAGTGAGCTGACCATGGTTCTGCTCTCTCGCCTGAGTATAACCATACCCCTGTGGGCCTCAGTTTTGTTTAATAGCCAAACTTCTCTGAACGGCTCACATAAACTGCATTTCAAAAATACAATATAATGTAAAATTGTTAACATGCAATTTTTTGAAAAAAAGGTAAAACAACCCACCTCACGTTTTAATATCAGGCCCTAGGAAAACAACTGACATCAAAAGTCCATCAAACACAGGGAACTGCCTGACAGTATGGAAAGTTTTAACTTAGGGTTGAAAAGATAGCAATGTTGGTACCAGGGCAATCTCAAGGAGGCAAGCACTTTAAAATCAGGGGTACCACTAAACAGACAAACAAACAAACAAGCCTCTCTATTGTTGCAATCCTCTGCCTTTCTCATTGAGGAGATACTTGGAGGAAAACCTTGATCTTCATGTCTGGGTAGGTTCATAGGGTATTATGTGGCGTTCTCAGCTGTGCTCTCCCTCTGTCAGGATTGTTTCATGAACAAATGACCCATTTGTGTGCTATATTATCAAGTAAGGGTAAATTCTCGGCACTTTGAGAATCTGATTCACCACATAACTGTGTTTAAGTATGTGTTTGCAGACTTAAGCTATATGACAACCAGTTGTTTGAGCAGCTTATCACAGAAAATGGTTGTGATTTTGCTTCTCTTAAAGAAGTTTTGCTAAAGTAGGTTGAACTGCTGTGGCAGGCAGTATTATTACCCTTGTTTGTGATAAGCTGCTCCTACCAACAGTTCATTGCACTTTCAGTGTAGATTGAAAATCAAGAGGCTTCAGCTGATTCTCAAAAGTAAAAAAAAATGCTGAACAAAATAGAGTTCCAATGACCCATAAAACCATTTTACTTCCACAATTTCTTTTCCCATTGCCACTTTAAATGTTCCTCAGCCAGTGTTTCAAGCAACTTGCTCTATTCAGATTTGAAAACAAACTTGGCACTGTGACATATGTTCGCAATGCTTGTCATTATTAATAAAGAAAACTTTTAAAAGCTGACAGTTTCAAAAAACAAACAAAAATTGGCTTCACATCAGTTTGAGAAATCTGTTCCAACTCTCTCATTAATCACTCCATAAAGCAAACCTATGCAAGCCCTAATTGAGAGTCTACGTGATTTTGACCAGGTAGTAATGCAAATACTGTATGGACTGGGAAGACTGCCTATTCTGAGAGTATATGGGTCAGTGGCCTTTTAATTTTCAATTGATTAAAAGGCTCAGGATTGCTCTGTGATTATTAATCAGCCCCTAATAAAACAGAAGCTGACTTTCTAAAAACCTGAATCATAATAACTCACAGCTGACAAACTTTGCAGCTGATTTTGAACTCTCTTCATGGTGCTTTAACTGTGAATTGGCAAAGCAACTCTGTTCACAGTCATATTTGCCAGCATTTATGGTAAATGTGTGCGTTTACATTGCAGGGACACAGTGAATGCAGATCAAGACATTTTTTCTTATCTATGGATAGGTTCACTTCATGCAGTTGTTTGGGCTGTTGGTTATCTTTGCATAATTTTTCAGGTAGAAGATCTTTGAAGTTGGGCCCTTCTGTAAGGGATTAGGTTAAGCATGGCAGAGAGGATGTACCTTACCTGTACAGTCCCTCTGTTATGCTCATGTACATTCCCTCTTCCATGCTGAATCGAATTGCTTTAAGAAGGGCCCAATTTGCAGGGTTCCTCTGGTTCAAAACAGGTAGGCACCATTCCCTGGGTATTTATTTGTATACCACATTTTTCCCCGTTGCATGGAACTCAAGCCAGCTTAGAGAATCCTTTTCCTCACGCCTGCTTTTTCTTTGCACGTACATTTTAGGTATGTCTATGAACCAGGTCACTGCTGAACAAATCAATTATAAGTATATTGTCTGAGGGAAAAATATGGAAGTTGGAGGCAGTTTTTCTTATATTGTGAACTGTACAGGCATGTACAGTTTATTCAAATCTTGGTTACATTAAAAAAGAAAAAATCCAAATTTGGATCAGTTCTCATAAACCAGAGTACATATTTTCTATATCTGATAAGATATTTGGGCAATGCATCCAATGGGAAAATGCCAGTATCAGCCAAAGTCTTTCATAGGAAATTCATCACCAAAAAACATAAGAGGAGACAACTTTGCACATGCTAATTCATATGTATAAATGCAAATGTAGAACTAATTTATATGTAGTGCAAATACAGAAATAATTATTACAATTTTAGTAAGATACATTGGATCACTCTGTTGTGCAAAAGATGATACCAGGTAAACCATGTGCCTTGTAGCAACCCAAAGACAAAAGGAACCTGGCTAACATTAATTTTCCTATGATGTTATTGAAATATATGACAGGTTAAAACCAGGCATTGCCTAATTTTGAAGGAAAGCTAAAAAGAGAACTGACCGTGTGGTATTCAAAAACATATCAGTCAACTTTAGCTCCTGTTGCTGGCAACCATTCTGAAACTGCCTCCTGTTAACAGTGTAAACTCCATTAAGGAGATCATATAACACTTAAAGAAGTACCTAAGATGTTTCCTAAAATTCTATTTTTTTAAGTTGCAATTGAATTGCCATATAACACAGCAATATGTATTGGCACATCATCTTGAGATCCTTTTCTAAATCTTCATGTTTCAAGGACTATAACTAGAACACATGCTATAGGTCAGAACTGACCCTACCGCAGTTTATTTATGCAAGCTATATGAGTGACCTTCATTCACTGAAAGAGATTTAGTATATGCGAACAGCTGAGGAAGTTGGCAATGCCCTCACTTCCTATTTTTAGCAAATACTTCCCAGCATTCTGCCATTCAAATGAGTTTTCAGTTTATTTTTCTTTCCAAATTGTCAGAGTTGAAGCTGACAGGAAGAAAATTGATGTGTTTGAAACATGGTGCTGGAGAGCGTTATGAATACCTTGGATCGATGGAAAGATAAACATGTGGCTCCTTGATCAAATCAAGCCAGAACTTGTCATGGAAGCAAAAATGACAAAACTGAGGCTGTCAGATTGCAGTCACATCTTGAGATGACCAGAGTCACTGGAGAAGACAGTAATGCTAGGAGAAGTCAAAGGAGGAAGAAGAACAGCAAGACAAACTATGAGATGAATCAGTTCCATGCGGGCAGTCACAGTCTTGACTTAGCAAGGGCTGAGCGGGGCTGTCAAAGATGGAAAACTCTTGAGTTCACTCATTCACAGGTTTGCCATAAGTCAGAGCTGACTTGATGGCACATACCAACAATTTAAAACAAAAGGGTATCGACCAAGTTCATATGAAGGGTTCTCAAGTACATCTTGTCACGCATTCATATTTTTATCTATTGCAAGCAATGCTAAGCATGTCTATTCAAAAGTATGTGCCACTTTGTTCTCCTAGGCATGTACACATGGGATCATGGCGTATGCATACTTTCCTGGAAGTAAGCACCCAATGATCATAAGGGACCCACTTCTGAGTAGACGTGCTTAGGATTGCTCTGAATAAAATTGTTATAAAAACTTGAACTTCTGCTTAACAACATAGACAATCATTAGAAGGCCTGAGAGAATCAACACACAAAAAAGATAGTTCAACAGGTGCTACCTGACATACTAATTAAGAAAAGTACCACATAAGAAAATGGCCTCTTCTTTCTGATGGTGCAGGTTCCCAGAGAAAGGCCTTAATGGACGATCATAATTTCTGGGAGGTTGGTATGTAAGCAGATCATCCTTAAGATACTTGCATCGCAAGCCATGGACAGTTTTAAAGATCAAAACAAATGTTTAATTGAGGACAGAGACAAACAGGCAGCCTTTCAGAACAGACCCAGTATGTGCTTAGGAGTACTTCCTGACAGTTAGGACCCTGAGGGTATGGAATGGGCTTCCATGGGAGGTGGCTGAGGCCCCATCGGTGAGGGTGTTCAAAGATAGGCTGGACATGCACATGGTGGGCTTGTCGTGAGCGGAGCTGGCTGGTGCTGGGGGTCAGACTAGATGGCCCAGGAGACCCCTTCTGACTCGCTCTATGTTTCTGAGTGTCAAAGTTCTGGCTGCCACACTATGAATTATTTGTTGCTTTTTGAAACATCTTCAGGGCAGTCCCACATACACTGCATTACTATAGCATAAAGGAGCTTGAACCAGTTGCTAGAGAGGTCATGGACTCTCCCACACTAGAGACATTAAAAAGGAAACTAGATAGCCATCTGAGTGGGATGGTGTAAATTGGTGTCCTGCAACAGCAGGGGGTTGGACCTGATAGCCTTCATGGCCTCTTCCAAGTCTACTATTCTATGAAAGGTTACCTGAACATAGATCATTGCAGCTATTGTTGTACTGATTAATTAAACACACACACAAATTTAATTAAAGGTCCGCCTGGCACCGTCGTTACTGGTTTTTCGGCGCCAGGTAAAGACCTTTTTATTTAAACATCATTTCAATTGTTAAAACATATGATCTGGCCAGGGCAACTTCTTCTTCCTTCTCTTTCTCCTCCTATATTTTTATTTTATACTGATAATTTTAATTTTATATTTATAAATCAATGTATTTTTTGTATTTTTGTATTTAATGGTAATTTATTATGTACTATTGTATTTCAATGTATTTTATCATGTTGTAAGCCACCCCGAGGTTTCGGCAAGGGGCGGCATAGAAATGTTATAATAATAATAATAATAATAAAAATAATACCAACAACAATTGAAACTCTGGTTGCATGTGAACATTGGTGCTATCCTGATCAAAACATGTGGTGTGATGCCTGAAAACTGTCTTGATGTTTTCCTACCAGGTTTTATACCTCTAAGGCAACCAGGAATGTATGCACTTATATTTACAAGATCCAGTTTCTGACCTAGATTTCATTGGCCTAATAACCTTCATTTAAAGTATTCAAATTCATATCATACTTCAAGAAAACCTGGAACAAAGGCAGCTGATCAGAATTTCACTGTTCAGATTGCAGAGTAATCTTCTGCCCACATGAACTGGCTGTCTCACTCTGCATGATCTATCCTTCAACATGTTTGTTGAAAAATGTGACCTCTGTGTGTGTGTGTGAGAGAGAGAGACAGACAGACAGTCAGATGGACAGAGTAGGCAAAATAACCAAATAAATATAAATGTGCAAATGTTCATAATGGATTCTAATTATGGCAATTATGTTATCTACACACAGAGCTCTGATTTAATTTAATGCTGAACTATGAGAGAAGATAGGGTTCAGATACATAAACCTAAATCACTGGTTTCCAGAGGAACTACAGTAATTTATTGTGCTTGCAGTTCTTTGATTGTATTCTACAGCTGAAGTCTAAACCTTCCCTTACTAGTAGTTAACTTTTTACTATGGTATTAGGCTATCCCTGTCCAGTGGTTCTCCTACCCCCACTGGCACATGAATTGTGGTCCAGCAGGAACAGGAAACAGAGACAAGACTGTACTAGCTTGATGCAAAAGACAGTTGCTGAAATGCCCTCTTCTGCACAACTAGTAAAGATCTCGGAGAGCTGCCCCCCTTTGTATCGAGCCATTCTAATCAGCAAGACATACATGCCACCAGGTGAAGATTAATTTCCAACGTATCTTTGTAAAATATTTGTAGGAAGATACCTTGGGTTGCCCTCTTAAGCATACTTACAAAAAATTAATTTTCATTGGATTCAGTGGGGGTTGCTTCCAAGTAAAAAGTTATCCATAGGGATCTTGGTGTGGCCAAGTATAAAAGAGCTTATCCTTTATGGTCATGTGGAGAAGAGGGAATTGCTTCAGGTAAGTAGATTTCCGTGCAATTTTGCAGGAACCCCGTTAACAGTACAAGAGCCATGTCATTTTTTTACCTGGCCACACTAATCCCTTTCCCTAACATTTCTTTCTCCTGAGGAAATGTGTATTACTGCATTGCAAGTTAGTTAATACAGAAAAGCATCCAGCCTCTTTTTCCATCCAAGAGTACTAGTAACCAGGACTTTGCCTCTCAGATGAACAGGAGTGTCAAGGGCAAGTATAGGAAAAACTTCTACTGGGTTTATAACCATCTACTGAAGTCATGAAAATTTTGGAATTGCTCCAGCAACACTAGCTGCTTGTAATGGCCACAATCACTCAATTGTTTGGGAAAATTCTCTCATACATGCTTTGTTTTCTGAATCAATAGCTGCTCTGTAGCCAAGGTTACCATGACGCACCATCAAAGCCCAGAAGAATCAAAATCCCAGAACTAAAGTTGACAAGAACCAGGTAGGTTCTGAATACATAAATTACATACAGCTTCACTCATGATAATTTATTTTCCATATCAAAACATTTAAACCATCTTTAGGAGAAGCAATTTGATACCATATTTGGTCTTCATTTTAATGACAATCATTGATTGATTGATTGATTGATTGATTAAAAAATTGTCTAGACCACCCACCACTAAAGTGGGTTCCAGGGTCATATAAACATATAATATTAACCATATAATACAAACATAATAAAGCCATCAATAAATTAAGAAAAAATCAAATAAAATCCATCAGTGAGTTAAAAATATAATCAGAGTAAACTATACAGTTAGATTTTAAATGTCTGGGCAAATAAAAATATTTTAAGCTGGCACCTAAATAATATTCCATTGCATTGCATTATTCAAGCTTCAGATCTATAGATTTCATGAACTGAGTCTGAAATTAAGCTTTGTCAAGGCTATCAGTTGTTCTAAGGCTTGTGAGATTCAGTGACAAGACTTGTCCTTTTAGTTGCAAAATGGAAGACATCAGGAGGTAAGGAAAGCCAAGAGTCCAAGTGCCAGGTAAACAACCTTTGTGCCCAGAGTCACATTGAGAAATAAGCCATAAAGTAAGTCACAACCAGGGCCACAGCCAGGGCCCTTGTAACAAAGGACAAGTAACCTGTCCAGAGGCCATCATGGGATTTTTCAGTAGCAGCAATTAGAGGTCCCACTTCTCAGCTGCCAATCAGAAAATATAAAACTACTTATAAATAAAACTTGGGAGAGCTAGGCTGATTCAGTGGGCACCAAGGAACATTTCTGGGGCCACATCAATGCCAGTGGGCACTGTGTTGCCTACCTTTGGTCTTACTTGTTTCACCTCTTGGCCTCTTTCTGTGTGTCACGTCCATGTTTTCCTTTGACTCATAAACCCTTCCAATGCATTAACCTCACGTATACTGAACGTGGGCAGGGCATGGTAGATCCCAGCCTTGCTATCCACACTTTAGAAGGCTTGTCTGCTGGGATGGGAAAACAAGTACAGGATTGGGCTGACAATGTTCTTACAGGGAAGAGTCAAGGGAGTGGTCCTATTTCATACCGACTGGGGAACACTGGGACTTGTAGGACTTTCTTCACTCTAAACATGTATAGGATTGAACCCCTAGACTTACATTTGCTGGCAGACAGATACATTGCATAGAAGTATGCAATCCTCCATTTTAAGCTCTGGAAAATATTGAAAAATCAGTCACACAGCCAGCTTTCATTCAAGTAAAGAAATATGCATATTTTAAATAATTTGTTTTTCTCACAAATGGAAGATTTTCTTAACACTCATACTATTTTCTCTTCCTTCCATCCTTTTTCAGAAGCCATCTCTTCTGCAGAGTCGTTGGCCTAGCTTTTTAATCTTCATTTCCAACTGAAACAAAGCCCAAGTATGTGAAACAAATTAGATAACAAAGCACAAATATAGTTTTCTCCCAAGGGATGCTGTTTTCTTTCTACTGATGCTGGAAGAAGCAAGGGATCTATTGGGTGACGCAGGTGGGTAATTTAACTGGCAATTAGCAGGGTAGGTACTTGTGCTTGAAGTAAAAATAATTTCTCTGCACAATGTCATGTTTATTGTCATAAACCATCTGTTAATTAGCTGGTTGTTAATGCTGTCTGAAGCAGTACTTAGTGGAACTGTAGAACATCAAATAGAACATCAACTCTCACAGATGGTGCAACTCAGCTCTTACAAGAAATGTGTGAGAGAACACTTCTAAATTTCTTCTTCCTTTACCAAGGTTCCTTACTAAGGAACAATCTATATTAGCAACAGATCATGTGTTAAAATGGTAGGATTCTTTACAAAGACAACTGCATGTTTGGGGAAAGGAGTGCCATATCACTGGCTACCTGACATGCTAGATTTGAAGGTGGGCTATTTAGTTTCCCTACTGAGGAACATGTTAACATCCAGGGATATCAAAAGGACAACCCAGGAACCATTTACAACATGATATTCTGCTTGTTTCTTGCCCCCATTCCTTTCTGCCTGCTATGATTTCCCCTTCAGGTATAATTAAAAGGGGGCATTTGCTGCAGGGGTATTTATTCCATGTGAAATCAGATCCACTGGGAAGGTTATGTAAGCTACTTTTGTTACCAACTGGTAGAAAGTTGGGGAAAACATAATTAAATTAAACTGAATTACAATACTATGTGGGTTAGCCATTATTTTACATTACGTTCCACTTTGCACTGGCAGTGTAGTATCTCCTGATTATGTTAGAAAAACACTATTCGGTACAAGCCAGGGTTGACCTTCCACAAATAGGAAAGGTTCTTCCATTCACAGTAAGGAGGTGTTTTTGCCAATCTCATCTCTCACTTTATAGTCTTCACAACACACTGTGCTACCTTCACAATATTCTCTGCTATCTGTATTTGGCTATAATTTCCTCATATCCAGGAACGATAAATCCCTCATTTCCAAAATGGTGTCATTAAAAGTCGAACTTCCTTTTTGTCTTCCTTTCAGTGATAATTGGTTGTCCTGATTTTCAACAGAAACCAGCAGAACAATTTGAGACCCCTTCTAGTATCAATAAAACCACAGTACTCCTGGGCCAGAATGATGTGGCTTCTTATGACCTATATAAGGATCAAGTGACCAGAAAGATTGCCTTCTTCCATACGATCCTGCCAGGGTTCTAAATTTTTGTTGAGAGCACTTGCTTGCTTGCTTGCTCGCTCGCTCGCTCTCTCTCTCTCTCTCTCTCTCTCTCTCTCTCTCTCTCTTTCTTTCTTTCTTTCAGTTCTGTTACAATCAGAGGCATGTTTATTTAACCCAAGAGAAGTCCTTCTTAGTGACATCCTCTCTGTTGTCCTTCCAGCAGATAAAATCTTAGGCAGACCTTTGGCAAATAAGCAGGTCTGCTTTTGAAGAGGATTTTAACAGGATGGGTGCTGTTTATTTCTTTTATTGTTGTTTTTAATTATGTGCATTTTAACTTATTTGTTTTAATATTATTTTTTAATAAAAATGTTTAAACTAAGATTGATTTTACTGATGTATGTTATCTAACTTGTTTTCTTGAATTTTATTTTTATTGTGGAGTTTTCTTGACATTTTAATGCTGTTAGTCACCTTCAGCACCATATAGTGGAAAGGTGGAATTAGAGTGGCTGCTTAGACTTCACCAAAGATGAAGAAATTGCTCCCTGAAACAAGAAGACAAAGGGAGATAGGCTTGGATAGACTTGGACAGAGCTTAAATTAGAGGATATTGTCCTATAGAGATGCACTCTGACAGCTCTTCAAACAGAGGATTATTGTTTGCAGAGTACATCACATGGCCATCTGAGATGGGATACAAATTTAACAAACAAATGTCAGTTGCTGGTAAAAGAACATTGGCCACTGGGTGGTTTTCTGTTTCCTGGCTTTTGGCATCACTCCATTTTCCTGGACACTCCTGGAAAACTGCTGGCTATCTCAGGTGCCTCTTTGGTCCTAAGTCTAGAGTTTCCTCTTCTAGGGGACATGCAATTCTATTATTATTATTATATTTATATCCTACCTGTTTTCCTCTTGTGATGAACCCAAGATTATATTTATAGGCTGCTATTCCCAGTACTGGGACTCAAGGTGGCTTACAAAATTAAAAACATATACAATTAAAACATTAATAGAAATATACACAAGTTTAAAATATAATTAAAACAGGCAGAATTATATAGGTACCAAAGTTAAAACAACAATCAAAACAATGTAAACAGTAAAACAAACAGAATTCTACCTCAGATGTGGCAAAAGATCTGTGCATTTTTAAAGTAAGAAGATAGGCAAAACCAAAGAGGAGG
The DNA here is from genome assembly GCF_004798865.1 of Varanus komodoensis. Lineage (NCBI taxonomy): Eukaryota > Metazoa > Chordata > Lepidosauria > Squamata > Varanidae > Varanus > Varanus komodoensis. The sequence goes on from NW_025335438.1 coordinate 5,277,329, forward strand.
GGTGGAGAAGACAGAGAGACAGAGATCCTTTATCCAACTATCATGTTGCAACACACATTCATTTTTTGCTCTTGAACCACTGTTACTTACTTTCAAAATACTTTTACTTTCTGTATGAATTTGGGTTTCATGTTGCCACTCCAAAATCATGCATATGGCTGGTTGTATAGTTTGGAGAGCTGGTAGAGGTCAGTCCTGTGTTTGATGGGCTGTCCAGGCCCATCCAACAACCACAAATGGGGAGAGCAGCTGCGACCTTGCAGTTGTTGCCCCACAGTCAGCACCAGGAAAGAAGACAGAGCAGGCACCCAGGTCACCTTGTCAGTCTGCAACTTTTATTTCTATTTAAATCAATACATCTGTTTCTATACAGATACCTACACAGTACGTATAGGTAAATCAGGGCCCTCCTTTGTCCTGTTTTGGTGGTGTGTAATTGACCAGCCTAGCATGCACACAGATGCAATGTGCACATACCTGATGTACTCCTACACTCTGCACACGTGTATCAGGTGTGTATGTTAACGTCTATGTACATCTTTTACAACCATCCCAGTGTTCATCACTAGCAATGACTGTGCAGATATATATTCTTCTTAAAATGCTACCTGCCACTGTGTGGAAAAGTTAGAGTCCTTCTGACCCATTGAAGGAATTAAGAGGACTAAGTTATTGGAGAAAGAAAACTGTTTTCTGCAAGGAGCTTTCTGCCTGTTTTGGTTCTGCTCTGTGTTCTTGATTTAAAGGAACCCTGAAGGGACAGGTGGTGAAGAAGCACTCTGTGCATCTGCTGCCATGAATACAAATAAGTGGTATACTCAAAATTAGTATATGGATTTCCTCATAGTTTATCATCAGGGCAATGTAGCGTAATTTGAGCACAGGCTTTCTGTTGTTGACCCCAATTTAATGTCACATAATTTTGATATGGTTCATAAGCTACTATGAGGAGAGAATGCTATTGCATATTCATTTTACCTGTAGAAGAAGGCTTGCTGCATAATAAATACTCATACTAATTTCTGAGCTAGGACTATCCTCCACAGAGCCAGTAGATGGTGCAATTCAGCTTATTATGCCCACAGCACTTTACAAAACTGAAAAGCCTGATGGTTGTGGATGTGGCAAGTGTAGGCATTTGTACTATCATATATTTTGGCATTTGTACTATCATATATTTTTGTTTTGTAGAAATATTTATTCTTTATGTAGTTAATGAGCACTAGCATCTATCCAGTTTGCCTAATGCAAAACATTTCCATTTTCTTACCTTTGTCTGTCTAAAAACTCTCATAATTTTACAGACACAGGGGACTTCAGGCAAATAGGCACCTCTAAACTTAATTAGGTAACTAAGCCTAATAGTTTCCTCTAAATGTGCTGCTTAAATTTCCTGAAATCTGCACGCAGCTCTGGGTTTACTGATATTTTGTCTTTGAAACAAATGTTATTATGAGTCTGCAACAACCGTAATAAATAGCAATAATATGACATGGGTCTAGTTACAATCGATGACAGCTTGGCTAGAGAGAAATGTTGTCAGCATTCAGGGAAAGAACTGGTCACAGGTACACTCATAAAATGTGGCAATTGTTCTTGAAAAATGGGGGTGGATTACTGAGAACAGGTACCAAGCATCAGGTCAAGCAAAGACTGTGGTCCAGAACACTTTGAACTTCATGTCCTATGGTAAAATTACTTCACAATAGTCCAAAATCATGGTGGCAAGAGAGCTTAAGCCTTTAGGAGGACAAGAAAAATGAGAAGGGCAGCACTTCCAACATTTTGCTTCAAATGGTAATATGTGCTGGTGCCTGGATCACTTTGAAAATGCCCAATGTGCCTGTGGCTGCAAAAGAGCTGCCTGCACCCGGTGGGAGTACCTTTCCATGTAGCTGACCTTTCATCTAACACTGGTCCCTCTGCTATGAAACACGTATGCCTTTTATTGACTGTGTTTTAGCACAGAAGCTTATTCTCTGTGAGTCTGCCTAAAATCAGATCCATAGCCAGAATGTGTCTTCCTTCTGCTCCTTCTTGTTCTTCTAAAACATGATAAATCTTTAAGTGGGGACTTGAGGGTTGACTGGAACTTATCAAGGGCCCATAGTAGTAGCCAGGTAAACATTTGCCAAGTGTACTTTTCCTCCTCTCAGATAAATAACGCAAAGGCTTGGAGGATCCTCCCTTAGCACAGACCTAGGCTGCATTGAAGGAATGGATGGCTATTGGATGGCTATAGGATGGCTTTTTGCACGCTGACTGCGGGCCTGATGCCCATTCAGCACAAGATGCTTGGGGAGATGTAGTCCTAGGGAACCATAAGGGTGTACACTTTGGGGTTACTTAGTTTTTAGAACATATTAGTTAACTGTTATCCATTTAATTGCATCCATATAGTGGAAGGTGGATGACATATTCAGCCACTAGGACCAGATTAGCCTTACAGTCAATACACTTTGGAGCCAGCGGCACAGTTATACACCCGCAGAAAGCCCCATTATATTGGCATCCATACAGATCAGCCTGACCCAGCTAAGCAATTCGAAGATTCCATGCTCATCATGGAACACATCAAAGGATGTTCTGCATTAGGACTCCATGATTTTATTCCAAAACCACCCACACAAGTGGAGCTGCTGGCCAAGAGCAAAGTATTTTTCCAAGTGCAAGATTCCCAGGAGAATCTTGCTGTGCTGCTCAACATTATGGGAAACATCTGTGCCATGGCATGGAGTGGTGAACAGCTAATAGAGAAGTTCTAGTGTCAAGGCCACACAGTGTAAATCAAGTGAGTTCATGAGCAATAACAGCCATAAACTAGAAATGTTATCAACCAAGGAAGGGATGTTTGAAATGGGAAACATCACATCTCCCAGGCGAGAACACAAATAGAACTATTTTGATATAATTTTGTCACTGATTTACCAGTTGTGATCATGAATACTATCTCACATACATATTTTTTCAGCTAGAAACAATGGGTTTGAGACCAGGGGATATACATTTTACAGTAGGTTTAATCATACGTATGTTGATCTTTCCATCTTATTAAGAAACATAAAATCTAAATGTATGTAGTCAAATATACATGTGCAAAACCACTTAACATGTGCAGAAGCCAGTCTAGTGAATAGATATTTCAGTTCTCCATCAGAGAACTCACTTCCTTTGCTTGATTTGGGAAATTTGGTAAGATGCTTTATTTATTGTGACATTTTGCTCTTCATAAGCCTTGTTCCAAGAATTACATCTTTATCTCGTTTTTATTTTTGCTTGTACAAGCATAAGTAAAGGAGAAAGAAGACAAAGCTTAGTCTCAAAGAGTTGTTACTGAACTAAGCTTCTGTGCATCGAATTGCTTAATATCCCTTCTGGCTGGATGGCATCAGGGTCTTGGTATATAAACAAGAAAGGAATAGCTCCAGCAATGGTCATAGTATGAAGGAAGCCTTGGAATACAATGGCTCATCAGCTACAGTTTGTTCCATATTCTCATGCTAAACTAACCTTATGGGAGTGTCCAGTTTTGATAATATTGAGATGACTTTTTATGTGAAGTTGGGCTGATAATGGAAATCACTTAAGATCTGCTTATTATTTTGAGGGTTTTTTTAACCATATTCAGTATTGTAGATATTAAATAGTTTGCCTATTAGTGCTAGCTTGTGGTACTTTCAGCTTCAGTACTTGTTGGAGTCTGCATATGGGCGATCAGCAAAGGATGCTTCTCTGCCACCTGCACTGTTGAAGGAATTTATTGGTTCATTAAGCTTATGACAGTTGTCTATAAAAGTTTTTCAGGATGTAGTAAAGTAGATGTTAAGAAGGTCAGAGGGGAATAGAATAAAGAACTGGAATGTTCTCCACAGTTTAATTAATGAAAAGTCCATCTGTGCTAGTGCTGCAGATTTAAAATTGAGATTGATTCAAGAAAAGTTAATATTTCATGTGCACTGGAAATCATAGAGGCTTGCTAAATAGAAGCTGGTTAGGTGCCCCAGATTCTAGTAGTGTAATGAGGACTATTCTTCATTGTGGCATATAGTGTTGGCATATCCTATAGTGGTTTCTTTTTCTTTGGAAGTCATTCCTTTAACAATCTGAGACGATAACAGATGTGCATGTACTGTTGAACTATACCTCTGTGGTATGAAGATTAACAGATGGACAACAAAAGTCCACCCTGGGAATCTTTACAATTGCAAAGAGACCTACACTCCAGGTTTAGCACTCAATGGGCTAAAGATCTCACTGTGCTTGCAACATTTAAGTATATCTTCTGCAACTGTCAAAATGTATGCATGCTTATTTTAGCTATATGGATAGTTTATCTTGACACACATATCTGAAATGAAAATGTCAATCCTTTCTCCCTTGTGTTTTCTCTTATCCAGGGAAATGAAATGTTTCATGATATGATTTCCCCCTTTTAGTATTGTTATTGTGATGTGAATAAAACAAACAAAAATATAATAACACTACCTTAATGCATACCATAAGATCCAACAAGACCTTCCAGCAGATTCAGCAAGATGAGATGGTAGAATCCTGGGAAATTTAAAATGGCAAGAGGAGGAGATCCTGATCAAATGTTTATCTATGCTTAAAACAAAAATCCATCAAAAAAGCCATCCCACATTACAACTCACGGAAGGTAGAAAATTAGGGGTTCTGTGAAGGTCTTAAGTTCCAGGACTCAAGTCTTCTAGTTTACCAAGAAATAGCCAAGATAAGAGAACCTTTGAACATGTGCAGAATACATATCTCTTTTTACTTATTTTTAAACCAGTTCACAATTTGTTTCAAATCTGAAGTGGTATATAAATATTATTAATTAATGATAATAAATGTTAAGAACAATTAACAATTAATAACTGCACTCATTGGGAACAGGATGTAGGGCTTCTAAATAAGGAAATATAATTTCTTGGTCAAGTGTGAGTGCCAGCATGAATTGATCATTTAAGAAGAGAACAGTGAATCAGATCAAAGATAGTGCTGATTCAGACTTCTGCCTCCCTTCAAAAACAGAAACATCCAGCTAGGCTGTACTAGTTGTACCTGTGAAGGTCGCCTTTTAATCTTTTCCATCCCTTAGAGCACCATTTAGTCTCTTTGCCAGTGAATTCTAATTTCATTTGTTTGCTGTTAACAATATTAGAAGCATAATTGCTTAGTAGAAAAACATGAAAGAAACGGCTTCCATTTAGGATGATTAGAGCAGTAACCAGCTTTGCAGGACCCTTGCTACCAGGAGCTCTCTGACCTGTATTCACTGCATTTTAAGAAAACATTAACAGCTTGATTCTGTTTTACACAACTGAGCTGGACAGCCTGAAACATCTGCCTCCAGCATGGCTTGAAGGTCATCTGGAACTAGTTTACAATCAATATTCATCTTAGGTACTTGTAAATCATTGGTCTTCTCATGGTTCACAGCTAGGAGAGGCTGCACTTTGCTCACATTGCATTACATTATTTGATTCAGCTTTATGATAAAGCCAGCTGTAAAGTACTGCCATAAAAAGCTTTGAAAAGTTTATGACTATCTCTCAAAAATTTTTCTACATTTTTACCCACTCAGTGCTGTGTATTGGATTGAAATGGGCCTGAATCTCTAGCCATGAATTTACCACATGGCTTTGAACAAGATATTGCTATTCAGATCTCAGGGCCAAACTGCATTTATCTAGCAGCTTCTTGTTTGTTGAATGGCAGTTGCAAAAGGCATGCTGCTCTAGGTTCCTCTGCTCAGGATCTAGTCATCTTGGGATGCAATCTTTTGCCTCCTGATATAGGATCAGGACAGGATTCTTCCTCAGTGCTTCATTTTCATCAGAATGGGGAAGCATGCAACGTGACTAGACAAAAGACAAGAAATCAACAAATGATGGGTGGCTGGAGAAAGAGGATAAGCCAAGGGATATGGCTCTATGGGTAAATCCCAAGTACAGATTGGCCCCAAGAGGGATGGATTTGACCACCCAGACTTGGAGATCTGAAGGCCTTAAAGTATAAGTTGAAAAGTGGGCAATTGTGTTTCCTAAAATGCATGTTCCCTCCTAACAACAATTTTAACTCTAAATGGAAAACTGGACCCTCTATACTTTGCTTCGCTATACTTTGAGAATCTCTATACTTTGCTTTCTCCTTCATGGATCACTGCCTTGTCATGGCGAAGGGGCTTGCGTAGCTCAATGAAGCTATGAGCTATGCCGTGCAGGGTCACCCAAGATGGACAGGCCATAGCAGAGAGCTCTGACAAAACGTGATCCACTGGAGAAGGAAATGGCAACCCACTCTAGTATATTTTCCTTGAAAACCCCATGGACAGTATCAAAAGGCAAAAAGATATGACGCTGGAAGATGAGCCCCTCAGGTCAAAAGGTGTCCAATTTGCTACTGGGGAAGAGCAGAGGGCTAGTACTAGTAGTGCCAGAAAGAATGAAGCGACTGGGTCAAAGCCAAAAGGACATTCAGTTGCAGATGTATCTGGTGGTGAAAGAAGAGTCCGATGCTGCAAAGATCTATACTCCATAGGAACCTGGAATGTAAGATCCATGAATCAAGGCAAGATGGACGTGGTCAAACAAGAGATGACAAGACTGAACATCGACATCTTAGGAAACAGTGAACTAAAATGGAGAGGAATGGGTGAATTTAATTGAGATGACCATCAGGTATACTACTGCAGGCAAGAATCCCTCAGAAGAAATGGAGTAGCCTTCATAGTCACTAAAAGAGTAGGAAAAGCAGTACTGGGATAAAATCTCCAAAATGACAGAATGATCTCAGTTCGAATCCAAGGCAAACCACATAGTCCAAGTCTATGCCTCAACCACTGGTGCTGAAGAGGCTGAAGTTGATTGGTTCTCTGATGGCCTACAACACCTTCTAGAATTAACACCCAGAAATGATGTCCTTATCATCATGGGGGATTGGAATGCTAAAGTAGGAAGCCAAAAGATAACTGGAATAACAGGCAAGTTTGGCCTTGGAGTACAAAATGAAGCAGGGCACAGGCTGGTAGAATTTTGTCAAGAGAATACGATGGTCCTTAGCAAACACTCTTTCCCAACAACCCAAGAGACGACTCTACACATGGACATCAGCACACAGTCAAACACAGAAATCAGATTGACTATGTGCTCTGCAGCCAAAGATGGAGAAGCTCTATACAGTCAGTAAAAACTAGACCAGGAGCTGACTGTGGCTTGGATCATGAGCTTCTGGTTGCAAAATTTAGGCTTAAGTTGAAGAAAGTAGGGAAAAGCACTAGGCCACTCAGGTATGACCTAAATCATATCCCTGATGAATATACAGTAGAGGTGACAAATAGATTTAAGGAATTAGAGCTGATAGACAGAGTGCCTGAAGAACTATGGACAGAGGTTCTCAACATTGTACAAGAGGTAGCAACTAAAACCATCTCAAAGAAAAAGAAATGCAGGAAAGCAAAATGGCTGTTTGAGGAAGCTTTACAAATAGCTGAGGAAAGAAGGGAAGCAAAAGGCAAGGGAGAAAGAGAAAGATACACCCAATTGAATGCAGAATTCCAGAGAATAGCTAAAAGAGATAAGAATGCCTTCTTAAATGAACAGTGCAAAGAAATAGAAGAAAATAATAGAATAGGGAGGACCAGAGATCTCTTCAAGAAAATTGGAGATATGAAGGGAACATTTCATGCAAAGATGGGCATGATAAGGATGAAAATGGCAGGGACCTAACAGAAGCAGAAGTGATTAAGAAGAGGTGGCAAGATTACACAGAAGAACTATACAAGAAAGAGCTTATTGCCCCTGATAACCACGATGGGGTGGTCACTGGCCTCGAGCCAGACATTCTGGAATGTGAAGTCAAATGGGCCTTAGGAAGTCTGAGCAACAACAAAGCTAGTGGAAGCGCCAGTATTCCAGCTGAGCTATTCAAAATCCTAAAAGACAATGCAGTAAAAGTGCTACACTCAATATGCCAGCGAACTTGGAAAGCTCAACAGTGGCCGCAGGATTGGAAAAGGTCAGTTTACATTCCGATCCCAAAGAAGGGCAATGCCAAAGAATGTTCAAACTACCGCACCATTGCACTCATTTCACATGCTAGCAAAGTGATGCTCAAAATCCTACAAGCTAGGCTCCAGCAGTATGTGAACCAAGAACTACCAGAAGTACAGGCAGGATTTGGAAGAGGGAGAGGAACTAGAGATCAAATTGCCAACATACGCTGGATCATGGAGAAAGCTAGGGAGTTCCAGAAAAACATCTACTTCTGCTTCATTGACTATGCGAAAGTCTTTGATTGTGTGGATCACAACAAATTGTGGCGAGTTCTTAAAGAGATGGGAGTACCTGACCATCTTATTTGTCTCTTGCGAAACCTATATGTGGGTCAAGAAGCAACAGTGAGAACTGGACACGGAACCACTGATTGGTTCAAAATTGAGAAAGGAGTTCGGCAAGGCTGTATACTGTCACCCTGCCTATTTAACTTATATGCAGGGCACGTCATGAGAAAGGCGGGGCTAGATGAATCACCAGTTGGAATTAAGATTGCTGGGAGAAATATCAACAACCTCAGGTATGCAGATGATACCACTCTCATGGCAGAAAGTGAAGAGGAACTAAAAAGCCTCTTGATGCAGGTGAAGGAGGAGAGTGCAAAAGTTGGCTTGAAACTCAACATTAAGAAAACTAAGATCATGGCATCCAGTCCTATCGTTTCCGGGCAAATAGATGGGGAAGAAATGGAGGTAGTGACAGGTTTTATTTTCCTGGGCTCCATGATCACCGCAGACAGGGACTGCAGCCAAGAAATTAAAAGATGCTTGCTCCTGGGGAGGAAAGCTATGGCAAATCTAGACAGCATACTAAAAAGCAGAGACATCACCCTGCCAACAAAAGTGCGTATAGTCAAGGCTATGGTTTTCCCAGTTGCAATGTATGACTGTGAAAGCTGGACCAAGGCTAACAAGGCTGAGCGCCGAAGGACTGAGGCCTTTGAATTGTGGTGCTGGAGAAGACTCCTGAGAGTCCCTTGGACCAC
>NW_025335438.1:5286470-5436092 GCF_004798865.1 Varanus komodoensis
ACGCCTTTGAATTGTGGTGCTGGAGAAGACTCCTGAGAGTCCCTTGGACCACAAGGTGATCAAACCGGTCAGTCCTAGAGGAGATCAACCCTGACTGCTCTTTAGAAGGCCAGATCCTGAAGATGAAACTCAAACACTTTGGCCACCTAATGAGAAGGAAGGACTCCCTGGAGAAGAGCCTAATGCTGGGTACAATAGATGGCAAAAGAAGAAGGGGACGGCAGAGAATGAGCTGGCTGGATGGAGTCACTGAAGCAGTCGGTGTGAGCTTAAGTGGACTCCGGGAGATGGTGGAGGACAGGAAGGCCTGGAGGAATGTTGTCCACGGGGTCGCGAATGTTGTCCATGGGGACACCACTTCGTGACTAACAACAACAAATACTTTGCTTTGCTATGCTTCTCCCCTGGCTGACTGGACATCAGCTGATGCCACTCAGACAAAATGATGCAGTGTTAAATTTTGGGGTGCAGCTGCTCTTCTCCATATGCAGGTTCTCAGTTTTCATCTCTGCAAGCCCCAAGGGGTATCTGAATGTTGTGGAGTTGGAGTAGGCATTTTGTAAGTCTAATGGATAGTTTTGATTTACAGGATGCATTACAATAGGAAATAATATAATATTGTTGGGGAAATTTACCCCTCAACCCCTGCTTTGCCCCCTGTGAGAACTGTAGCTAAGCTTAGAGAGAACATGGAAATCTGAAAGCACTGGCAGATGATATCAGCATCCCTGCTAATAAAAAAGCCACTGACCTGTATCCCTGTGAACCAGCTCCAGGATACCACTGCTCAGAAAAATTGAAATTTTCAGGTGCTGACAGGATGCAGGTCAGGATGCAGGATGCTTCTGAGGGCAGGGAGAGAATTAGGAAACTTGGTGAGGAGAGAAGATTCACCATATGGAATGTGCCACATGAGCCTGAAAGGGAGGTAGCATAATCATGTGGAGGGGCTGGATGGTTGGGGTGGAACACTTGGGAGAGGCAAGGTGCTGTATTTCTATGGTGGAGGGGGACACCTACCATGCATATTCCACCAAAAATACACAGCTTCTAACACATTCAAATACAAGACATGGAACCCAGAAGGAATGGAAAGATAATGCAAAGATATATATATATATATATATATATATATATATATATATAGAGAGAGAGAGAGAGAGAGAGAGAGAGAGAGATATGATATAGATATATAGACATAGACATAGACATAGACATAGACATAGATATAGATAGCCACTGTTTCTCCTGACCCTGAAGCCAAAGGCTAGATTTATCCCACATCACAGGGGACTTTCTCACCCCCCGCCCCGCCACTCACATTTTGTTGTGTTAAGTGGGCCTACAATCTCATCTTTCTGGGACATTGACATCTACATGGTAGTAAACAATTCTCCAAATTTTCATGCTCCTACCTTTTACAGTTTTCTTTCTACAAATTAAAAATGCCTGGGGTATAAAATGTGCCAAAATATGCACAACAGAAGGACTGCTACATGATTCCTGTACACATTTGAGGGTATAAAATAACAACAACTAAAGGTCCTGTTTTGGGGTCCAGGAAGAGCAACAAACCCCTTCAGGAAAAAACAAACAAACAAAACATTGAGGAAAACCATTTTTGTGCTAATCAGAAGTTTATAGGTCAAACTACAGTATTTACTATGCAAATTGCAGGTCAGTAGGCCCAGTATTGTTGTGCAGATTTTGTTGACAGGCAACTATGCACCAATAAATATTGAATTATCCATACTAGGTGAAACCTGAACTCTATTCTTATGATGATTCAATCTTCCTGGGGAAAAGTTAGTTCAGTTAGACAAGGACCTTTCAATATGCAGCATTTGCCTTGCCTGGCAGTTCCTTCTGGGGTTACAAAGTGACCCCAAGACAAAGCTAAGTATTTCGAAAAGAAACCAGGATGAAGGTAAAAGAAGTGAAAGAAAATAAGGAAATCTGGGAAATGCCATGGAATTAGTGTCATCAATGGCTCTTCCATTTCTTTTAAAGAATCAATAGAATGCAAACAAAAGGTGGATGCAATGCCAACTTCAGGTTTTTGAGCAAGGCACTGTCTGCAGGCAATCTCACTAAACCTACTCTTCCGTTGCCATGTCTCCAGCTCCTACTGTTCCCCCCCGCCCCCTTCTCAACCTCACTACTGTCTGCTTGTTTCACAGTTGGAGAGTTAGTGAGCAAGCAGGTAGCAGCATCCATTGCTACTCCTTCCCAGTAACACCAGTATCCAAGTGAAAGGAAGGTGAACAAAGATGTTGCAGCAATGAGGAGTTGCAGCAACCCCAGTGGGCTCTTGCCTGTACGTTCCTCAGTTAGCAGGTGCTCAACCATACCTACCCTTGGCACCAGCCCTGCATTTACAAATCTGCTCCGTTATGCACCAAAGAAAATGTCAGAGACGCATTTAATGAAGGGAGGGCATTGCAAGTCCAACCAAACACAGGCTGATCAATGCAAACTTGCCTTGTGTCCAACTTGTAAGTGAAAGCATATACAACCCTGCTTTTCTGCCTCACTCTCCAGCCACATTGTTCTGCAAAGGACATCTTATCTAGCCTTATAAGTAGCGTGCATAAGCTGAGCACCAATAAATGTCAGTGTACCAAATAAAACTATCAACATTATGCCCTCTAATGTCCTATGAAATTAAATGACTAAATTACTGCAGTGTACAAAAGAGCCCTTAGGGGTAGAAATGAGCTTGTTGTCAAATACATGGTTTAATTCTGAAGGGCACAGCATCAGTTCAGCATATGAAAGTGACCATAAAGGCAAAACATGGCTGTTTCCCTTTTCCAATCTTATAATACTTATAGAGCAATCTAACAGACCAGTAGTTTTTTGGGATTTCCAGATCTTGAGGTCATTATCCACATTGAAGGAAGTCATTTTTCTTTTTTTTTTTGCAGGGGGTGGGGGATATTTTCATTTTACTTGCACTAATTTTCCATAGTGCTAGTGTGTTCTTGTGTAGATATACTAATATTTATTAGTTAATGCAAGTTTGCACAAATTGTCCCAAAAATGAAAAAGTTAAAGTACACAAATCCCAAAATATTTATAATTACTAAGTCACATTTTTAAAGTATGCAAATTATTTCCAATCCAATCTCATTCACTGACCTCATTCACCCTTGTTTAGAAGTAGCACAGGTAAGGCAAGCTTCTCAAAACCCTGAAATATGAATGAACAAGCAAGAGCTAGTGGCCCTAATCAGGGACCAGCATTAGCAGGCTCATCAGCTTTAAAGATTGCTTTCTTGAGGGTGGGGATTTGCAGGAAGGTTTGCATGTAAGAGAAAAAACAGTAAAAAAAAGAAAGTAAAATGGAGTCTCATTCCCTACAGAAAGCCTTTCATTGTGTTCCACAATGAGGCACTATAGAGACCCCCTTTCCCTCTCTCTCATTGGCTTTTCTTTTAAATTTGCAGCTATACATGTATAACGGCCTAGGCAGATTGGTTTATAAGTAGCCACCCTACCTGTGTGGCCTTTTCTTTATGATCCCCACTACTGTTTCAAAAGGTGTGATAGTTCTCAACCACCCAAAATGCCTTCGAGTGGACTAGAGTGGGAGAGCATCCCAGTGCTGAAGTTTGGATTTATTTATTTAGCTATTTATTTTTAGACTTACTTTTGTTAATTGGCCCAAGGACTTCTGTGCAGGGAGGGGAGGAAGAAATCCTTTCTACCAGAGGTTCTCTTCTGCTGGGAGGACAACAGCATTGGATGCAACCCTTCATAGCCAGTGTAGCATAGTGGTTAAGAGCATGGGACTGGAACTCAGGCGATCCGGGTTCGAGTCCCCGCTCGGCCATGGAGCCAACTGGGTGACTTTGGGCCAGTCACAGACTCTCAGCCCAACCTACCTCACAGGGTTGTTGTTGTGGGGATAAGATGGAGGAGGAGAGATGATGTAAGCTGCCTTGAGCCCTTTGTAGGAAAAAGGCAGGATATAAATCAAAAAATAAATAAATAAATAGTGTTCATCAAGGCTGATGTTAAGAGCAGGCATTATTGGGCACCTGCTGAGAGCCTACACCCCAAAAAAGATCCAGTGACAAGAATTCCTGGAAGTTCTACTTTTCTTCTTCATTGCAATCTGAATATTCAGCTGCTTCTTTGTTTAGGTCCAGATAATGATCGTGGTGATAAGGAGGAGCAAGAATGCCACTGCTTCCTCGCTGGCACACTGCCTGTTAGCCAAGCAAGTGGCAGCAATAATGAGAAAGAGGATGAGAAGCAATAGCCACTGGTGGCAATAGTACCGACAAGGTGGGCCACTGAAGGTGCCTTGCCAAGGGGCCGCAATCCCTCGGAGCAACCACTGGTGTCTATTCTCCTGAAATTCTGTAGGCCAAAGGATACCCATTTGGCTTATCAAAATGGGAACCTCTCACCTTCTGTACATGGGCACTTGAGCAAAGCACTTCAAGGATTTTGCCCCAGCCAGCCAGCCAGCCAGCCCCTACCCCTCTCTTCCACACTGCAGCATTTCAGGCAGCCATCCCATAGCTGCCAAAATTATTCTGTGAATTCCTGGGAAGCATCCAGCTGAGCATAGGCACTTCTTGGTTTGTGGGGACTTGATGCTGTACTGGAGATCTGCAAGGAGGAAACAAGCATGCTCATTAAGGGATGTCAGGACCTGGAAGAATGAACTGTTTCATAAAATGTAGAACTGGCAGCACAGCAATTCTAGTTCACGAAAAACATGGCCACAGCAGCAGGGATCATCATTTTAATCTTAGCATTGATTGATGCTGGAGGCATGCACATTGTAGCAACCTAAAAGTCTCTTGACCTGCTGTATTTTGTGTGCATGGTGGAGCCAGCCAGCTCCTGGGTGGTCCACACATTTTTTTACAAATCAGGCAAAATCCAACCATTCCTCCTCAAAGGTGGCAATTTTATTCTCATCAGGCTGCATGCTTATGTCATGAAGAGAGCAGTCTGGTTTTTCTCAGCCCACATCTCTGTGAAAAAGGAGCAAATACTGGAAATACTTTCTATCTGTAGACTCTGTTTCTGTTTGTCATTGGAAAGAAGAAGCAACATAGAGGCTTTTCATGATGGGAGTGCTTGCCCAACGTACTTGGGTGTCAGCAGTATGGGGAAGGCTGGTATAGTCTCTTATCAGGCAGACATAAAATACATTATCATGATAGGCTGTTTATGTCTATGTCCTCATGGTGGAGCTGTTTCTTGCCTGACTTCCCGTTTCTGTCAACATCAGACTAAACATCAGTTCAGAGAAGGGATATAAGAGGAACAAGCTGTTAGAGAAGGACAGAATGTGTTTTCTAGCATATCTTAATAAATTGCTGATTTGGGGCATTCTTTTTCTTTTATTTTTTCATAACTTATTTACTAAAGACTTCTGATATATTGAAAAAAATACTGGGGAAGATGGAGGGAAGATACCTTAACATAAAACTATTATTTCAAGGTTTGATTACTAGATTGCAAAAATTCAGATATTCCAGTATTGTCCAATCCTCTTAAATACAGATTGCTTTGTTGAGGAAATATTGAGTGTTCTCTTTGTAAATGCACACATCTGATATAGTTGTCAAAAGGGAAAAGACCTTGGGACAGGTAAACAGCAGCAAAAATGCCAGTTATTTGCAATCTGGAGCATGTGCCTTGTTTACAAGCAGAATCACACTCCCAGAAGCCTCCCAGGTGCTGTTTCTTCCCAAAATCATAGTGCCTTTTGCTGCCCTAGAGTAGCAGCAGGGGCTACAAATATTACCATCGGAAGGTGCAGGCGTTCTGTGGGCCATTTACTGCCCAGCCTTGCTATAAGATCTAGAGCTGCTGCACAGCCTTCTCTCTCCTTTCCCAGCCATCCCTTTGCTCCCAGTTTCTTCTTTTCTGCATACAGCAGCTTTGTGAAGGGTTTTCCACTACGGGACAAACAAGTGTCAGCCTCTGTCCAGGGGCCTTCCTGACTGAACTCAGAGTATCATAAATGTGGGAATGTGGTCACTCTCTGCCATCTTCCTAACAGCAACTGATTAGGAAGCAGAAGTGCCCTTTCTCTCTATCCATCTTTTCTGCAATGAGTTCTGCACCTTCTCTGAAACCCAAGAACCTACAGAAAAAAGCAAGAGATACTAGCTAAGTTAAAATATCTTTACTGATTTTTAAATTGACTTCTTTGTGGGGCTGTTGCCTCTCTATTTGTCTCTCTTCCCTCACCGTTAATAAACTATTTAAAAACCTTTACATTTATTTGTAGTGTTTTAGTACTTTAACTTTTAAAAAAACCCTCCCCCACATGAAGGAATTTCATTCATTCAGTCATTCATTCATTCTCAAATTTATATGCCACACAGTATCCCAACAGGACTCTCTAAGTGGCTAATAAATTATAACAAATGGTACAAGTACAAGGGAAGAGGGGAGGAAATCTGTTGGTGTGGAGTGAGCACTTGCAATCAGTTTTTAAAATTCAGATTTCATAAAATCAATAAAAGAGGATAGTCTTTGCCTGGTGCCAAAATGAAAGTAGAAATGGCACCAGGTGGATCTCTTTAGGAATCCTGTTCCAAAGGTTGGGGGCAGCCACTGAGAGGATCCTTTTTCTAAATACCATCTAATATCTCAGCAAACATTACTTGACACTTGCTTACATTGACATGATTTGCCATTTTGAGGCCCATTCTCCCAGCTTGGGGAGATCTCTTTGGAGCTCCTCAAACAATCCTGTACAGTTTTAACCAACCTAGTTTGGTGTCATCAGCAAGCCTGGAATTACTCCTCATTCCAGATCAATTATGAATGGGTTGAAAAACACTGATCCTAATACTGAGCCCTGTGGGACTATTACTAATACTGAGCCCTAATACTGAGCCCTGTGGGACTCCACTGATGGCATCTCTCCATTGAGAGAAGTTGCCATTGAAGGACACATGGGGTCTGGTTTCGCTGGTAATGCTTGGGGACATGGCCAGCCTTACCAAGCTTAATCTTGGCCAGCTGGGTATGTCATGCACCATTTATTTCCACTCCCTGTCTTCAGTCAGTGAACTATAAGAGCACCCCATCCCCCTTTTATTCCATGACTACTTAGTTTGCTCAGGATCCTTTGATGAGAGCCTTTGTCAAAAGCCTTTTGGAAGTCCAAATAAACAATGTATCATGGATCAACACTGTTTAGATGCATATTGACACTCACAAATAACTTCAATGGGTTAGTGAGACAAGACTTCCCCTTGTAGAAGCCATGCTGATATTTTTTCCCACCAGCAATGTATGTCTCTCTGTGTGCTTACTGATTCTATCTTCAATTATGCTTTCAAGCAGTTTACCCTGAACTAAGCTAAGTGGCCTGTAATTTCCCAGATCCCCCCGGATCGCTTTTTAAAAATGGGCATTGCATTGGCCATTCTCCAGTCTTCTGCTACAAAGGAAGTTTTGGTAGGGACATATTACATATTTTGGTTAGAAGGTCAGTAATTTCATGTTTGAGTTCTTTAATAACTCTAGGATAGATCTCATCTGAACCAATGACTTGCTGGCTTTCAGTTTGTCAACAGGGTTGAGAATTTAATCTTTTGTCACTACTATCAGCCTTCATTTCAGCCTGTCTTCCAGAATACATAAGTTCAGAACAAGGTATCTGTTCTGCATCCTCTACTGTGAAGACTGATGGATGAATTTATTCAGCTTCTCGGTAGTCTCCTTGTTCCTCCTTGGTGCTCCTTTAATTCCATTATTGTCCAATGGTCCAACAGCCTCTTTAAACAATTCTTTATTGTTGGCCTTGATTTAGTTAACGATATGCTCTTCAAACCGCTTCCTTGCTTCTCTGCTTGCATCTCCCATGTGGCAATCTCTGACTCTCTGCACATCCCTTAAAGCTTAAACTCTTCTCTTGGTTAAGGTCAAATGAGGAAATCCTGACATTGTAATGCCCTGCAGGGCTTTGACGTAGAAGTGACAGTGTAAGACTCTGTAAGGGAATGGAGAGAGAAAGAGAGAGAGAGGCATTACTGTTTCCATATATAGAGGAGCTCAGAAGCATTTTGTTCTTGCAGTGATATGTAAATTACTTAGGCTTCCTGGCTTGTAGCCTTTAGATCACATGGAGAGGAAAGAGTGGGGGGGGGGATTTCTTAATTGCATAATAAAGCTGTTCCTATGAGGTTTTTGTGTGGGTTTGTGTGTTTGTGGCATGCAGGATTTAGAATTCAGATTATTTAGTTATGTTTTCCATCTTGTCTGCTTAAGCTGTATCTTACTAAGATTTTCTTCATGAACAAGGGCCCTCATCTTCTCTCACTTATCTTCTGCAGTTGATGCTGGAACATTTGCAGAGCTGAAAAAGGAACAAATCAAAGCACAAAAATTATTTGAGTGCCACAAATGGCACAGGATGAAGCAGGAAGATCTCTTATACCTAAGTGGGAAAAATAGGGTCCACAGGCTATGCCACAGGATCAGGTCAATCTTCTTGCCTGTCTCTCTCAAGCTGTGCTGATTCCTGCTTCAGGGCATCCAGACAGGGTGAGGGATGTTTTCACATGTACTGCAGAAAATATTAGCTCTGCAAACTCTCTCCCCACTCTCCCCCTCACTGACACTTTCTCCTTTCATCTTGATAGTTGATGAGTGCTAATAGTAATAGGACAAGCACCAAATTGAGTCACTGGCAACTATAAGAGTTGTATTATCATGCTTTGGAAAAAAATGCAGAAGTACAAAAAAACTTAAGGAAAAATGTAAGGGTTACCCCCCCCCCCCCCCGCCGCCTTCCCCAAGAACAGCCTAATGAAGATTAGGTAGTCTTGGAGGCTACAGGACATGATGGTGAAATGGAATGAAGTGTCCTGGAAGAGAGCATGGCCACCGCCTGGCTGGCTGGCACACTCAAAAGCATTGCACATTACATTTTTTTTCCAGAGGAACACTGGGTTCAGTTTTTCCTACCAGGCTCCTTGCAATATGTCAAATTAAATGTATTTCTCTCTATGATGAAAACAATATTACTTTTATTTGTAACATGGGACATAACCCACCTAGAGGGTCTCCTGCATAAGCTCGCTTTAAATGAACAAGAGCTCTCTGATCTTACAGGTTTGTTATGCACAGCCAGTAAGTATGCATTTTGTAATATATGACAGTTATCATCATGACTAATGCAACCTAGGTAAATTACTCAGCAGTGCACATACATATTCACCAGCCACACGCGCGCACACACACACACACAAAATGCTATATCAGAGTATGCTTTAAAAAGGCAGAATTAAGTACAGTTTACTACCATCTTCTTCCCTTTTCCTCTGCAAAATCAAAGAAGCAAAGATCAAAAGGGGACGAAAACCAGATAATTCTTATACATTCAGTTCAGAACTGTGACCTTTCTCAAAGCAAAATTTATACCTCTACATCTAATGCAACCAACATCCTTTAAGGTGACAAATGTGCCTGTTTTTATTCTGTAAACTATGCTGGGAGAACTATGGCCCTGAATGGTTTGCTAAGAATAGATTAAATAAAGAAATGAAGTTAATGTACTAAGACGGTATTCCATTAAAGTCCATCAATTTTCCACTACGATTTTTCTAATGGTTCCTTGTGGTCTCAGTTGTGGTTGGGAAGTAGGACAGGGTTCAAGGTAAGTCACAATTCATCTAAGAGGTTAAAGTATATGCCCAGGATCTGGTGAAGGTCACCATAAGTTCTTTTAAAACTGGCAAAATACAAGTAAGCACGGCCAGTTAAACGTCTTGCTCCTACACTAACCAAAACTTCTGAACCATTGACAGAAGCAGTTCTCCATGCAACATTGCTTAATTAAGAAGATTAGCAGGGGTGGACCAGGACATTCCACAGCCTAAAGCAAAGAACCAAGATGGTGACTGGTCTGGCAGCGGAATCTTCAGTAGAGATCATGGAATCATGTCCTCTACCACACCTGAGGATAGCAAGCTAGTTTAAGGGGTACAGGACAGGCTATGTGGCACACATAGCTCTGTCCTGCATGAGACAGGAATGCCTAGGAGTGTGGAGAAACAGCTGGGAGTCTCCCGCTGCTACCACCAGTATTTGCCACCTGAAGCAGTTGCCTCACTCTGCTGAACACCAGGGCCAGTCCTGACACTGAGAGATGTTACCAGAGCACTGGTAACAATGGCCTTTCTGTCCCAGGTAGGTAGCAGCTGATAACACCAGTCAAAGTTGATGAGAGGCACTCCAGGCTACAGAGACCTGCTCTCTAAACACAAGGCTGGGTCCAAGAGCGCCACCAGCCAGTAACCCCTTTCCTTCAGTCTGTGTGCCAATCCATCCAGAATTAGCTCAGTACCGTCACCTGGAGGAGAGAACCAACAACTCACAGGACTTCCACTCTGTCGGAAGTAGGCTTCACTTGTTTGCAGTCACTCTTCTGCATGATTAATGAATCTGGAGACCAAGTCCTCTTCTTTGCAGGCTCACCTGACTCCAATGACACAAAGGAATAGACTGAGTATCTTCTGCCTACAGTGGACACTTCACTCCAGATCCCCAGAAGCTTAATCATTAATGTTTCCACTATTTTATGTATTTTATTTATTCTATGATTTTTTTTGTATTTATATGCAGGATTTTAATGATTGTAAGCCGCCCCAAGGCTTATGCGATGGGGGCAGCATATAAGCTGTCTAAATAAATAAATAATAAATAAATAATGTCCTAATGGCTTCATATAGGAAAGCACCATACCGAGTGTGGTCAAGCTCCTGGAAATTCACTGCATGGGTCGTACTCATGAAAAGCTGTACCCTATATCAGGACTTTCTGCCCTGAGGACTGCTTCCAGTCCAGGCTGGGGAATGGGGGCTAGACATGCACAGACATAAAACATGCACTCATGCATACACACATCCTCATGCAATAGGGGCAAACGATCCCAGCAAGGTCACTGCTTCTTGCTGTCCCGTGCCATTAGCAACATGGGAACAGCAAAACCTGTGCCTGGCGGTGGAATGTCGTGGCACGTGGAGGGCATGGGAGCCATGCAAAAGGCCCAGGAGAGGGACAGTCCTAAACCTTGGTAAGGTACATTTTAAAAATTGTTAGCATTGAGTATTGCAACTTTCAGGGAAGTGCTGTACATGTTGGTTTTGTGGTAAATTATTCACCCTTTGCTAAATAATTCACCTCCAGCTACATGTTTTGGCAGTAAATCCTACAGACAGTGTTAAGCCTCACTGCCAGAAAATAATAATCTGTATTTATAGAAATTGGATAGAACCTTTGGCATATGGCAGAGATTGTGCTCTGTTCTGCTGAATTGCTTCCCAAAAGTCCATTCAGTTGGCCAGTGATGTGGTAGTCGCCATCTGTACTGGGTACTTTCTAGGAGAGGCAATGTTTCTGAAGCTTTCCCTAAGTTTCAGAGCAGGATTTGCCAAGTTGGTGCCCTCCAGGTGCATTGGACTGCAACTCCAGCCAGCACAGACACATTGTTCTGCTTCACGGAAGCCCTGGCTCTAAATTGGCTTAACAAATATGAGCAAATTTGCTTGGGTCCACTTCTGTTGGCCTGAAGTTTCAGTCAGTGACCTTTTTTTGAAGTGAGCTTGAACTAGTCTACGGTCTTTATGAATTTGGCCCCCTGCTTCTTTAGACTGAAGTACACCCTACAATTCCCAACATTCCCCAGGTAGCATAACTAGTTGGAGGAACGCTTCGGCCTGCAAGACTTATTTCTGTCTAAAGTAAACATCCATAGGATTCTGTCCTGAGACAATTTGGCCTGAAAAGGGGATCAGCTGTGAATGCACAGATCTTGTGCATCGTCCTTTTTAAATGAATCTCATTCATGCCTTCTAAGTTTGATCAAAGATTTGCATGCCGATTGGTTTTGCTACAGTGAATTTTCTCATTTTCATCAAGCAAATAGGCAGAGCCGATTGGAAAGGCAAGTGAAGGTGAAATTACAAATTCTTACAGTGCAATACTAGGCACGCCTACTCAAAAGTAAGTTCTAGTGGGTTCAATGGGAATTGCTCATTGAGAGTTTCTTATGAGTAGACATAAGCATGTGCATATGCATGTCTATTCATATCCACTCAGAAGAAGGCCAAGTTGCACTCCTGAGTACACCTACTGTGCTGTAAGTTCCGTTTAGTTCAGTGAGATTTATATTTGAGTCACAGGCTGTGGTGGTCCAAGTCTTGCTTGCCTCCCACACCAAGCCGCTCTAAATGATTAGGTATCCATTGGCTGTGTTCACGCAGAACAACGAGCCATGGTGGAAATGGCTTATTGTTACATTTGAATCCAGCAAGAATGGTGAAGCATGGTCTGTTTGGTTACCATGAATCACCACAGAGCAACAATGGGCTCTTCTAAAGTTCCCACACTTCACCATTGCTTGTCATTATGAGGGGATTCAGTTGCATTGCTTTTTCTGTAGTTTCTGCGTTTCTGCTAGCAAGTGTGGCCATCGTGGCAGCAGCGGACACCCCAGCCATGATTTTTCCCTGACCTGTTCTGCCTAGCAACTGCTGAGCTGCTGACAACAGTGTTCTTATTGGCTGTCTTGCACGGCTTTTCTTCCCTGCCGGCATGTAGTCTCGGATGCCCACCCACTCTGCTGCTATGTCAAC
This sequence comes from Varanus komodoensis, assembly GCF_004798865.1. NCBI lineage: Eukaryota > Metazoa > Chordata > Lepidosauria > Squamata > Varanidae > Varanus > Varanus komodoensis. The sequence continues at coordinate 5,299,097 of NW_025335438.1, forward strand.
ATGATGCCCTGCCATGCCCCACTGCTTTGTGTCTCCACCGCCACTGCTGCAAAGCCCTGCCTGGCACAACAGTGCCTCACCGTGTCACCAGCTCTGCCACTGCAATGTGGGCGATACAGTGGCAGCACATGAAGGTGGTGGCGCATGGCAGGGCACCCAGCAAGGCAGCAAAGCAGAAGCTGCCTTGCTTGGTCAAGCAGTTACAGCCCCCGTGCATCTTTCGTAGCAAACCGAGAAGTGGCGAAAGATGATGAGCTTTAAGGTACATTGACATTACCTTTACAACCCTTTTAACCGTGTAAACTATCCAGAGAGTCATGAGGCTATTTTGATGGTTTATCAAATGACATAAATAAATTTTAAAAATAAAATGTACCAAATAAAATCCAAATCAATGACGTGGATGTGAACTGCAGCATGGCTTTGTGCATGCGATGGAAGAGAAAGGTTCGTATTTGTATAGAGTCGTGGCCATTGCAACACAGAGAATTCTATTGATTCCTGTGACTGCCCTAGCTGGTTTTCTGGGCAGGCAGAAGGCAATGCAACTGAAATCACAAATCATACATTTTATGTGTGAAAGTAACTCTTCAAAGAGTGATGAAGGCTGAGTTATGACGTTGCTGATTTCACAGTTAGATGGAGAATTAGACGTCAGACAGGAGAAAGACTGTGCTTGTTTGATGCAATGATGTCATTTCTTCTTTGACATCCACTTCCCCTAGAGGGATCCTGGCTCAAGGAACATCTTGCTTCAGCCAAAGTGCTTATGATAATTCCCAGTTCTGCAGGATCTCCCTGCACAAATGCTGCTGCAGCAGCATCTTAAATTCAGTATTAAAACATCAGCACATACTGAATGCCTTAATAATGGTGGTGGTGGTGGTGGACATCAGTGATTGCACCTTCCTATGACCACAGAAGGATTCATTTTGTCAATTAAAATACTGATAGGTAGCTTAAGTTTGCTTCAGAGAGATACATGAGTAACACTTCCCCCATTTGCTGTACATGCAAAAAAGCAAAGATATGGTCAATGGAATTTAATCCCTTCTCCAACATCTCTCTACCAAAGCTTTTTGAGAGATGGCACATCCATTCACATTCAAATCATCTCTAGGTAAAGTTTATTGATTTACAGGGCAAAATAATTAACCAAGTACATTACTCAATTAGGATATGTAAGATCCCAGCTGTGTGCAAGGGGCTTGAGACTGATCTAAGTGGTAAGTAATTACTAAATTCTCTTTGGTGGGACAGTTGCCTCTTCTTTTCCTGGTGTGTTAATCCCAACCAAAATCGTTTCGTGTCGTTGTTTAATTGAAATTGCATGTTTTACTCTCGTATGGCTGTCAGAAACAAAATGGGTTCTGCTGTACTCCTTATGCTAATACCACCATTCCATCTGCTATATTGTGATCTTCTCTGTGTGTGTGTGTGGTTGGTTGGTTGGTTGGTTGGGGGGGGAGCATTTAGACATACAGGGAAGCCAGGCATCATCACCTTTATTACCATTAGGAATAGAGGGGCAGTATATAAATGCCAAAATAAATATTGATTGCTTAAGAAAAAACCTGGAAAGCTTCTGCCTAAAGCTCTGGAGAGCTGCTGCTAGATGGATTCTAAACTAGATGGATCTAGGGTCTAAATAAGTATAAAGCAACTCCCTAAGTTTCTAAGAGCTACTGATAAACACATGCAGACAAACCTTGGGGAGATTTATGAGGGAATGCAGTTACAGTATTTATGCAAAATGCATTTATCACAGCTGAGGTACAGTTCTGAGTAAGTCCACTGAAGACTGGCCTTTGACTAGTCATGCATTTCAGATAGTTGTTTCTTGAGCAAGAGGTCAATGGAGATATTTGGAAAGGCTTGAAAAGACACTACAAATTCTCCCCAGCCCCAGTGGAGGAAAGGGGTATTTCAAATCAGAGAGAGAGCAGTATGGGGGAAGGGCAAGAAATGTGGGAACCCAGCTGAAGGACCTTCAAGTTTCTGCCATTTTGGTTAAGCCCTGACAGGACATTTCCTTTGCCCACCACACAATGCCCATCTGCCCATTGAAACCACTCCTTCTGGCCCCAGAACAGTACCACAAGTTTAACAGTCTCTGAATTATATACACACAGAGAGAGAGCAGGAGAAAGCCACAACATATAAAAAAGCAATGAGGGAACAGATCTGAAGAAATCCTGGATATTTTGGCAGACCAATGCAAGGTGGAAAGGTTGGGGTGAGCATTATATGACATGCTAGTAAGGAAGGCATTTTCTTCTTGATAAAAATACCTAGTGTTGATTGCCCACCAGGCATACTGTCTTCACTTGTTATTTTACTTGATATATTTCACATATGCACTCTGGGGAGTCTAATTTAATATGTAAAATGTTATTTACCCCCTCCTCAATGCTGACAGGTAAGTTAGGTAGTAGCTGTTTCTTGGTGTTCCAATAACTCCATAGCTGAGTGGGAGTTTTCATAGCAGCGCTGATCATCTGTTTAATAGAAACCCTGGGGTTGAACCAAAGATCTAGCTCTTATTTCTGCTGTTTTCAAAATTCAAGATTTGGCCCTACTCAAGATAATAGTGCTTGCTGTTCTATGGTATGAGTACATTCTATTTGTTGTCGAATGCTTTGAGAACTTTCTACAGAAAGGTGATTTAGACAGACTGGTCTGTCTGGTTGGGCTGATTTGTGAGTCAGTTAATGGCTGGAATGCCAGGTTCTTCAGTGATCTGGAATGCAAGACAGAGTCTGATGCCCTTACCAAAGAGGGTTGCAAGCAAACGTGTCAGGATTTTGTTAAATCTATTCCACCTGTGTTTCACAGATTGTCAGCATCTCTAATTCCAACATCCGCTAATTCACAGAAACTGATTTTCTTTAGGGATCTTTGAGAATTTTTTTCTCCCATGTCAGCAAGTGTCCATTAGTACATGTGTGTGAATTTGCACAAGCCCCTTCCCCCAAAAATTTTTTTAAAGTTGTCTGCAGATCCATAGAATTTACATGACTTGGAGAAAAATAGACTATGGCAAAAGCCACAGATTAAATTCATGCTAGTACAGACTTATTTGAATCTGTTGTGGATTTCTCCAACTTCCCTACTCACAAGTCAGAAACAGATGCATTGAGTCTATAACTTCAACATATTTTAGGGGTACACATTCTGACTGGCTAGCTGTGTCCAGCATGGGTTTGTGTTTTCTTTTATAGAGGACGGTCCTCTATTTAAAGGGTTATGAGAAGACCATCCTCATTTAAAGGTGTCCTGTATTTGAAAGCCAAACTTCTCCAGTTCCAGAGCCATGAAGAACCGGAGTTATCAACACTCAGCACTTGGAGTACCTTTCTACATGAGGCACGTTTTGTGCACTAGTACTTCCTCACTCATGGTAGTTTGCTGGTGCTTCACATGAAATGGTCGTCCTCCAGGAACTCCCCTTCTTTGCAATCTTCTTCCCCCTTCTTGATTTATAATCTAATGTGTAATGGAACATATAGAAAGGTACTGGGGTGTGTGTGTGTGTAAAAATATATCTTAACCCTACAAAGAATTTGGAAGTAAAAGTGGTGAAATGGTAAAGTGGTAAATTGAAAGCCTCATGTAGGAAAGTCAGGAGCGGACACATGGGTTGCTTAGTCGTAGTTATCCATTTTACATTTTTATGTACTTTATAATATGTATTTCTAAATTTACAGACCCTTATGCATATTTGCACCCTCGTTTGTCCTCTTTATGGTGATGCATTTTCTCTTTTGGGGGGGTTCATTTGTGGCCACCCTACAGTGATGCCAACATTTGCAGTTAACACTGACCAATATTATTTGTCATGAATTATTTTATGTATATATTTATTAGACTTATGTACCACTGTCCAGATTCAATGATCTCTCTAAGCAGTATAAAAGAAAGTTTTAAAAAATGATATACGTTAACATATACATAATAATTATTAAAGCATTAATACAACACTTAAATTGATTAAAACACTACAAACATAATTACAAACAGATATACTCACTTAGGGTAAAGACATGGTTCTTGAATTAGTATCTAAAGTATGATATTGTTGGTGACCCCAAACACCAGGAGAAATCATCCCATAAACTGGGCACCACCACAGAGGAGGCCTCCTTCCTGATAGCCATAAGGTGCAATTGGCGCATTGTGGTATAACCAAAAAGACTGAAACCTGCAGCTTGCCTCTTACGCCACCTTGGCTACTCCCTTCAGTAAGAGCGCCAGATTCCCTACCTCAATAAGGGCCCCAGGTCTTCTGAGAGCATTCATTCAGCACTGTTCATTGACGATCTGCTGGTGAATTGCCATTACTGGATCCTGGAGACATCAGCCTCTGCTTGCCCATTTGCATACACATTTCCTCCTATTTCGCATGGCTTCAGTGGTCAAAAATCTCTTTTCCTTCATAATGTGGTATAGCATGTTAGTTTTGATGAATAGCCAGGTTAGCAAAGCAAATTTTAAAGCAGCCACTACGGCTTTAACAGCGAGAGACACTATACTTCTAAACATTGGATTAATAGGTCTTAGATACAGAGGAAATGTCTGATTCTGATAAGATTTCTAGATTTCTCAACAATGTATCCACTATACAGCGACCTTTTTTCAAGGAAGAAAAATATGATTGGCTTAGTTCATTGTGCCTGAGGGAGTTCTGATGAAGTCTAATAATATTGACTTTGTAAACATTGGTGTTTTTTCTTTAAACTGGATGTGGAATGAACTCACAGGAATTAGATAAAGTACAGGGAACATATCATCTAACCTAGTTTAATGAAATCCATTCTTTGACAGAATTAATAGCTTCGGTTTTGTTCTCAGGTAGGCAGGAATGAATGCAGATAAACCCTGGGGGACATTAAAACATTTTAATATAAGCTAGATTAATTCTTTTGGTATTCACATTCCTTCTGGTTAGATATACACAAAGAGATCATGGAATGGCTGACTTGACACCTTAGCAAAGATATTGTTTGTCTTTATTGCACTGCAACTGAAACATAAGAGGGCCAGTTGTTTACTTTGATTCCTTTGGGATTTATTCCTAGGAATGCATTCCTAAAATTGCAATATTTGTTATATATAATCAAAATTTATTGATTATAAACTATTCAGTTTTCATTAGCCGATGTTGTTAATGGCAATTCATGCCCCAAACAGCTTGCAATGCTATATTCTTAGTTTGTTGACCTGAGTTCTGAGCATCGTGGCAGTGGGGGCTCCAGATATTCAAGGGCCCTTGGGTAAGACACTCTCCTTGGCCTCCTTCATCAGTGAGTTTAGCTTTTCACCACCATTTTCACCAGCTGCTATATTTCTTCCTCTCCCTTCTCACCAGTGCTAAAACTTGCTCATCTGACCGTGAGAGAGCCAGTGAGCAAGGAGAGAGGGGCCGCCCTGCTCCTCCTCAGTGCCATTCCTCCAAGAGAGGCAGGTAGATAAGCAGGCTGCAAAGACGAGGAGGAGGAAGAACAAGAGCAGAAGTGACTCCAGGGAGCGCTTATCAATAAGTCCCTCCGGGCATGTGGTCCCTTGGCACATGCCTGACCGTGCCAACCCTTGATGTGCAGTGGCCATATGGTCCATGTCAGCTGCAAAAAAGAGAAAGTCAGGAGGAAGAATGCAATGCCCTGCTTGGAAGGAGTAACCAACTGTAACCCTGAGCAGGAGCACTCCTGTTAGGGGGCCCAGTTGTCACACTAACATAAATACAGGAGGAGAGCCATACTAAGTCAGTCCAAAGGCTAATTTAGCCCAAATTCTGTTCTCACTTTGGTTGGCTGGGAGTCTAAGGACAAGCCCACAAGCAGGATGCAGAGACAACAGTTCCTCCCATTCATGTTCCCCGGCATCTGGTATTGAGAAGCAAACTGATACAGGAGCTTCCGCACAGCCATCATGGCTATGATTGGTTTCATTTGTGCCCCAACTTTTCTCCAAGGAGCCAAAGGCAACATACTCAATCCTCTTCCTTCTCCTCTATTTTATCCTCATTACAACCCTCTGAGGTAGGCTGGGCTGAGAATCAGGGGCTACCTCAAAGTGAGCTTCATGGCAAAGGAGAACTAGAGCTCAAGTCCCAGGCGAACACTCTAACCACCAAGTCACACTGACTGTCTAGTAGCCATGGACAGCCCTATCTTCCACAAATCATCCAATTACCTTTTAAAACTGTCAAACAAACAAACCATCTGAGTGAGATGGTGAACCTGTTGTCCTGCAACAGAGGGGGTGGAACCTGATGACTTTCATGGCTCCTTCCAACTCTACTATTCTGTGATTGTGTGAAACATGTTTTAGGTGAATTTTAGGGCATTTTGTACTCTGTTGGGAATTCTCTGCAGTAAGTACAATTTGAAATCCCCTGCCACAGGCAAATGTATAATGTATAACCAGTGCTTTTAGATCACAGAACATGCTGTGTGTTAATACCACAAGCAGTATGTTCATACTGTAAACATCCAACAGTATCATTTGAACAGTACAAAATGAAGCCTTGCTTATCCCCATCTTCCACAGAAAATAGTTATGCTGTGTTATCCCCCCTGCTTATCCCCGTATGCAGCCTACTGTTACAGTAAGCCCATTCAGCAAAAGTGGAGGTCATTGTAATGTAAAACCCTTGAAGAAGGATGGGATGGCCGACTCACACTGTGCTAGATGTTCTTTGCCTTTCCTTGCCAAGTAATGCTGCAAGGCCCTATGGCTCTGCATGATACTCCAAGATATGCCCCCAGGCTGTTATCTCCGTGCTGAATAATTCAGTTCTCTCCCTTGCCCTAAAATCTTTGGTAGATCCTGAATGTAGTTTTATATACTAGACCTGTTTCTCCTTCTGTATTGATTTTTTTTAAAATGGTGAGCTGCCTCTTCACAGATCCCACAACTTGCTACATCTTGTAACTTAGAGGTTTTTGTTACTCATTACAAGGAGATTGGAGGTGCACACAGTCCATTTAGAACCCAGTTCTCCCTGCAGAGCATACCAAATAAAGTGCTAGTCTTTTTTCCATACCAAAACCATGTTAGTATAAAGGTTCTTAGAAATGACACTTTCCCCATCTGGAAATGGCAACAATTACAAATATAGCACTATATCCATTCATTCAGCACAGTACTTTCAAGAGTCACATGCATTTTTCCTTACAATCCTGCAAGGTGTCACTATTATTTTGTCTTTATGACCCATACAGTGAAGGATACTGAAAGGGTAAGAGGCTTGTCTAAACCCACCCAGGAAAATCATGACAGAGACCAGATTCAAAGCAAGGACTTCAGGTTTCCAAGTAAAGTGTTTTGCCTCTCTCCCTCTGTAATCACTAGCTGTATATTCAACAAGCCTAGAAGCAGTAGATGTGTTGACATGGCAGCACTACAACCTGGGGTTAAATATTGATAAAGAAAATAGTTTTACCATAAACAATAAGGTTATTCCACTATAGGAAAGCTTTTACTTTATTTCCACCCTACCCTTCAACAGGGTTCCAGGGCAAGATACAAATGTACAATGAAAAGCTGTTTCTCGTTCTGTGCACATCAGAAATATGAGGATGAACTAGAAGAGTCTACATGTCCAACTTTTCTTGCACTTTGTTTTATTTTAAGAACTCCAGGGCGTACTCCTATGCATATTTACACAGGAAAATGTTCTAAAAGACCCCACCTTCCTTAGCCAGTTATGGCGAATACTAAACCTGCATAGGATAGCACTTAAATTCTTACTCCCTTCTCTTCACTTCTTTCAATCATCCGAAGTGGGATGTGTGTTGCATTTGTGAGGTCCCAAACTATGGTGACATGAAATTAATCTCATATTACTTCTTTCCTTCTCTAGGCTGGAGCCCATATAAAGGAGTGGGAAACAGTGGTTTTTGCAACCTGCCCTACATGCTCCTATTGAGCAACTTCTCAAAAGTCGTTGAGTAGGGCCTTGGGTGAGGCACATTCCAATCACAACTGAATTTGCACTACACAGGGCTGATATATGTGGGCCAATAACCAATATTATCTGCACCTGCCCTCTCTTTCTCTCTCACTCTTGGTCATTAAATGACTGCAGTTCCTCCCTGAAAAATCTGTTATCTATTTGCTTCAAGTGTAATCAGCTCCATAGCTGGCTAACTAGTGCTGGCTCCAGCTGGTACTGGGCCTAGCAGAGCAGGCTGGCTGTTACTTGCTGATGTTAGAGTTGCTGCTTCCAGTTGTCTGAGACATAGTCATCTCTGACCTTCATCGCTGTGACCCAAAACCCGTAATTTACAGGGCAATCTGTTTCAGGTTTTCTGCTTCTGTGTTTTCGGCCAATATAAAAACACTCCTGGGTACTGCCTATAACCATATTTGTTTATTTGTTGTTTGATTCAGCTTGAGGTAGAACAGATAAGACTGCAAGGAAAGGAAATACGCCATTTCTCAAAGGACTTGCCATTGTGGAACCAATCAGACACACACAACTTGTCTGAGGAAGGCAAGGATACGGAACTGGCTTTTCCATTAGTTAGAAGGAAGTGACTGACTCAAGCAGCAGATGTTGTGAGGCAGGGCGTGCCAGTAAATCACTGCAGTATCACGTTATCTCCCTTGTCCCACACACTATACCAGGAGTGGATGGAAGATAGATTTCTAGATGTTTTAAACTTCATTTCACAGAAGCCCCTGCCAACATGGCTCCATAGTCTAGAATGTGGGGCGCTGAAGTCCAAAACATCTGGAGATGTATTTTTTGCACACTCGTGCCCAGTGCCAATTAGGTTAGCTTGATATCCTCAGATGCAATGGAAGATGCTGTCCACTCTCAGTGGTGAAGCTGCCATTTCAGCCAGATTCTATATGTGGGATGGAGCTGGGTACCTCTTTGTCCTTTAGACAGCAAGGTTCAGCTTGCAAGTGCTCCAAGGAGAAATGCATTGATGAAGTAGCTCCCATTCTTACCTATACATTTATTTATTTATTAAATTTATATCCCGCACTGTTCTTGTAACAAACTCAAGGCAGCCTACCCCATTCTCCTCCTCTTGGTCTCAATCTTATCCCCACAACTACAACCCTTTGAGTTAGGATGGGCTGAGAATCTGTAACTGGCCCAAAGTCACCCTAAATATGAATCTCTCTGTCTCATGTGGTTCTCAACCTGTCCCTAGCCAACCATAACATGGCCTGGAGGTCCCTCTGGTCATCAAGAACAGAATGAGCTTTATGGTCCATGTGACAAAATCCCTGCAGCTTCTCCCTGCTCCGTACCAACCCCAATTATCCCTAGGCCAGCAGAGTAGAATGCTCAGAATACAAATATATTTAAAATGCAAAAAACAACCCTAGATAGAACTTCCTATGTCTTCAATCTGGTTCTTACGTGCTTCATAAAATCATGCAATTGATCCTTTTCACACTATTATTAGTCTTTCCATTATTAGTCTTGCCATTATGGTTCTTTTCACATTATTATTCCTGTTGACACATTCATCTAGAATTGCCAAATATAGCAACTGGTAGGGAACGTGCTTCTCTGACATTGCCCTCTGTTCCTTTAAAGTTTTGTCAAGCAACAGTGAACACAGATATGTTGCAGGTGTACAGTTCAAAGAATGTCTGCAGTTTATTCAGACATACAGCAAATGCATGCAGCATGTAGATAGCCTCAGAAGGGACCACAGAGATTGAGACTGTACAAAATACTTATGATACAGATTGTGGGAGAGTGGGGGACCACATCTTGATGGAGAAGAGTAAAACAAAAGGGTTGGATGAATTAAGACGAAAGACACAAAAGGAAGAACTTTCAAGGCAGACATACATTAGCATATCTAAAGTTTAGGTGCGGAACAAGACTTGCAGCATGGTTTCCTGATGAGATTGGCATCCCAGCTTGTCTAAAACTGTTCTTACAGCATCAGACTATAAGTTTCCTCGCCTAAAAAGAGCATGTTGTTTTCTTCATCAGCTGATTGAGTAGCAATGACTGCATTCCCAGCTATATGGAAATTGTATCAGTTTTAATCTTGTCTATTAAACACCAGCCATAACTTTATAGCAAGATTAAGTGGAGCAGGAAATGGGGAGCATTCAGCTAGATCTACCTGTAATGTTAAAACAAGTGCAAAAGTTGCCAAATACCACCATGAAGCTGTACAACTTTACAGATATTCCATGAAAACTATTAAGGCTTCTTCATTTTCTCCCATTTATATTACACTATATTGTATTTGTTAACCCTGATGCTGGGAACAATTGATGGCAAAAGCAGAAGGGGATGGCAGAGGATAAGGTGGGGCAGTGGGTGTGAGCTTGGTGGACTCCAGGGGATAGTGGAGGACAGGCGAGTCTGGAGGAATGTTGTCCATGGGGTTGTCGTGGACCACATTCTGAGGAGCAGGTACTCCACAACTGAGGAGCAGGTACTCCAGATCCAAAAGGATCTAGACAGACTATGGAAGTGGGCAGGAGACAACAGGATGGCGTTCAATGTGGATAAGTGCAAGGTCTTGCACTTGGGGCATAGGAATAGGTGTCATAAGTACAGGTTAGGTGACAAGTGGCTGGAGAGCAGCACTTGTGAAAGGGACCTCGGGGTACTGGTTGCCTGCAGGCTAAACATGAGTCAACAGTGTGATGCGGTGGTCAAGAGGGCGAATGCCACCCTTGGTTGCATAGCCAGAAGTGTGGCTTCTAGATCAAGAGAGGTATTACTACCACTCTATACGACTCTGGTGCGCCTGCAGCTGGAGTATTGTGCTCAGTTTTGGGCCCCTCATTACAGGAAGGATATAGCCAGGATAGAGTCAGTGCAGCGTAGGGCCACAAGGTTGGTGGCCAGTTTGCAGGGGATGGGGTATGAGGCGATGCTGAGGGAACTGGGTCTCTTCAGCCTGGAGAAGAGGAGACTCAGAGGGGATCTGTTGGCGACATACAGGTATGTGAGGGGATGTCACATGGAAATGGGTAGAGACCTGTTCTCCCCTGCAGAGGAAGGCAGGACGCGCTCCAACGGAGCAAAGCTCAGGGAGCCAAGGTTCCATCTGGATGCCAGGAAGCACTTCCTGACAGTCAGGACCCCGAGGGTGTGGAATGGGCTTCCATGAGATGTCATTGAGGCCCCATCAGTGCGGGTGTTCAAGGATAGGCTGGACGTGCACATGGTGGGCATGTCATGAGCGGAGCCGGCTGGAGCCAGAGGTCAGACTAGATGGCCCGGGAGACCCCTTCTGACTCGCTCTGTTTCTATGTTGCTATGTCATGGGTCAGGCATGATTTTGCAACTAACAACAACATTTGTTAGCCACACAATTACCTAGATGTCTGGACAATGTACAATTGTGGTGGTGATGATGATGTTGATGTTTTGTTATATCCCACCTATTCCCAGTCTCTGGGACTCAAGGTGGCTCATGTCAAGACAAAATGTGCAACGGCTTTGCCATGATATGGCTGCTAAAATCCTGACACTTTAAGAACAGTTTTAAGAACAGTTTTATTGTTAAGATGGGATTCCTGATCTTATCAGTAATCCATGTGAGAAGTCTTACTTCCCAGGTATGCCTTGGACCTGTTAATGTTTGCCAGTCCTGAAGGTTCTTCTTTTTGAATTGTGTTCAACCCTATTGCTTTACGCTATTGTGCCTATAGCAAACTGTCTCCCTGATCCCCCACCCGATCCCCCACCCCTCCTCCAAACTGTGTATGTCATTGGTTGGTTATAAAAGTTTCTTCTAAAGACTCCAGCTTGGTAGTCCCTTTGGGGGTTACCTTCATGCTGCATATATTTCCTGTATGTTGGTATGTCGGAACAGCCTGTAAGCATTCTTTTGCTTGTACACCTTCAGCAGACTCTTTCTGATTTTTTTCTCTTGCCACTCACAGCATTATAAAATTATACAATTAAAAGATTAAAATATACAAAAGTTAAAAATCTAATTAAATCAGTTAAATGTTAAAATTGTAGCAATAACCAGATCAAAAATGTTACAGACAATATAGAGTGTTAAACAAGTCCAGCACAAACTCACAGGCTCAACTCACCATTGAATGATTTTTATGCAAAGAAAACATAGTTACACTATAAGGAAATGCAGTCCTGCTATTTAGGCAAATTTCATTTATGCCAGTTGTGGGCAGGAGTTTTTTTTGTCATAGAACGCACCAGCACCTTTTTTTCCAATGGATTTTACAAAGTGATTTTGAACTGTAGCAGATCAGCAGCAAACATCATTAACACTGCTCTCGCTTGGCTTGGGATTGGTGTGTGTGGTCGCGCGCTTACTGCCGGCGACGTGAGTTCTGGCACCTTTTTTTTTTTTTTTTTTTTACAAAAAAAGCACTGGTTGTGGGACATATTAGCATTACATAAAATTGAAAAACTTGACCTTGGGACTGCACACAAATGCAACTGGGGAAGAAGTCAGAGGTTGGAAAGTGGCTGGGTGAAGGGAAAGAGTCCTTTAAGGTTGCTAACCCCTCTTTGTTTTATGGCAAACAAACAAAGGAGCAGAAGTGCAGGGATTTTAAAAAATGGGGGGGGGGGAATCCTGCTCCCTCACAGGAAACCAGGGAGAAAGAGAAATGGTGCTGCTGCCAAGGGGGTGAACCAAGTGGGACCAGCAGTATCCCTATTTCCACCACCTCCAAGTGCAGCCTCTGCCTGCACCAACTTTCCCTTGAATGTGTTCCATTGAAGTCAATGTGCTTTAATTGTAAAGCCATTAAAGCTAATTTGGTTTACTGTGGAGTAGGCTTGCATTTCAGCTTGTTGTTCTTTTAGCAAGAGGTCCAAGGAGACAATCAGGAAGGCATGAGAAGACACCATAGGTCTTGTTTTTCAAAGGAAAGGAGACAGGAAGGGGCAAGTCAGAGAGAAAGAAGCTGAGTGCGTGGAAGATCTGAGTTGCAGCCACTCGCTAAATTACCATAAGATACTTGGGACATCCATAATTCCCCATAGCTGTATTACATATGGATTTATACACAGGGAGAAATCCACAATGTGTAGAAAAGCTGTGATATAACTAATCTGAAGAAATCCACAATATATTGGCAGAAATAACATGAGGAGACCAGATTGGGGTGAGCATACTATGACATATTTGTGAGTCAGGCATTAAAGGTCCCATAAAAATGCCTAGTATAGATGGTTCCTCAGAGCAAGGGGCAAAATATATCTGCTGCCTTGGACTATATATTGTCCAAGATCTGGAGCAATGCACTGTGAGGAACAGTCTGTGTGCAGTTCCTTCCTCAGCTGCCTAGTGCTCTAACACTGCATGTGTATATGCGGAAGGAATGTACACACGCCAATTCATGTGTAGTTCTAAGTGTGCATGTGAAAATCACTAGTGATTACCCTATTTAATCAGAAAGCTACCGTGTGATTTTGCCTGTGGACACTGAGTCATCTAAGTGAGGTACACATGTTCTATCTCTGCATGTACCTCTAGGGATGGCAGAGCAGAGAGGGCATGCTCACTGGGTGATTACTTCTCTCTATGAGTTGGGTTAGATTGCTGTCCTATCATCTAATCCAGCTCTTAGGGGCAGTAGTCAACCCTAAAAAAGGAAATAATTATTGGTGACAGCATTCCCAAGCTGGTGCTCCCCAGATGTGTTAAAATACAACCTCCAGCTCAATCCTCATCATTCCTAGCCAGCATGATAAATGATGGGAGTTTTAGTCCACAACATCTGGAGGGTGTCAGATTGCAGACTGCTGTCCTACAGTTATATGTGCAATGCCCATGCTGTTTCGGCATGGTTAATAAGGGGTTGATCTTCCCTGTTCAACTTGCAGTCCACCCTTAAGCAGGGTATGATTCTTTGGCCACTTCAAGTCCTACACAAAGACTGTAGGAGACAGGCCTCACCCAGTTCTTCAGAAAGAAAATGGAACTAATACACATCAGTTTCTAAAAGATATTGGCCTTTTTCACATGAAGCATTTGTTCTGGGCTTGTGATCCCTCACTCACAGAAGTTTGTGGGTCTTTTATATGACACTGGCATCCTCCAGGGCCTTTCCCATGTTGTGTTTTATGTCCATATTTATTGTGTTTTTAGAGTGAGAAAAATGAAGTATTTTCTTGCCACCATTATTCCCTACAGAATCCTAGAGCAAATTTGCAATTGTACTCTATCAGCATTATATCTTGTGTTGTGCAAAAGAACATAAAGGAGCATATAGAAATGTACAGAGGACCCCCCCCCTCACCTCATATGTGAAGGGATACCATAACCCTGCAAAGAAAATGGAAAAAGCAGTCTTGCTACAGCATCAGGTTAAACACTGCATAAAAACATCACAGAGGTACAGAGAACAGACTGAGTAACCCTTGTGGCTGCCTTATAACCTGTTGAGTCTCTCATGCAAGTCCTAATTTCTGTTGTCTATATTTATGATTTCTTTAAAAAGTGCAATACTATTTGAGTAAATGTCATTAGAACTAAGTGTCAAAAATGCATAACAACTTTGACTTGCTAACCATACTGAGCCAATATCTGCATGTTTAACAGAGTGGGGAAATGGATTTCCTGTGCTAAAGGGCTTTTTCAGGGTGATCAGCAATCCTGTGAAGAATTCTCTGCTCTAACATTCATCAGTAGGCTAAAGAGGTGAAAACCAAGTTACATTTAAAATTGTTCTCACCAACAAAGCATGACTGACTCTCCTCAGCTGCAAAGATATGCACCTGTTATCAGCTGCTGCTACAGGCAAGTGCCATGTGCTTGACAGTACTGGCCTCTTTTTGCCCCTCAGGAGAGCTGGAATTTGAAAACAAAAATAAACTATTTGCATAGTGAAATGCATTGAAATGTCAGAAGGCTGGAGCAAGAAGAGAACAGGAGAGTGAAACAGGACAGGATCATAACAAACATTGAGTTGTCCAGAAATTAACTCATGATGCAGAACAATTATTTCCAAAGTCCTTTACTGACAGAAAGCAGGAAACAATTTTTTTCTATCTTAAGGGTAGAAAGCAGAGTGACTGTGGGCATCAATGCCTCCTGGCCATCTGGGCAGGGCTAGCCAGCCAAGATGGCCTGCCCTTACTACTTTTTCCTTCCTGCAAAAGCTGGGAATGCTGTGAAACAGGTTGCTGTTGACCCCATCTCTACTGTCCAAGCAGGTTACTAGTTCTTTGTCATGTCTCCCATAGCAGCCATTGTGTGGTGCTGCCCATGACACTTTCTCAGATACCAAAATGGCCCACATACCTCTGCAGTATAGAATATAAGACAATGATCTAGTCTGGCTCATTCACAATGCATGGTTTTGCTTCTGGGTTTGTTTTTTTTTAACAAAGGTTTTAGAGAGTCAAATTCAGACACCTCATCAACAGCAACCAGCTAAAATGTCAGTTCAACATGCATGAACTGTAGAGGAGCACCATATATAACTACCTACATACATATAACATTGTAAGACTTTTTACACAGTTGCTATTTTTCTTCTTCAAATGCATTAATTAGCGTGCTATTTATTGTTCCCTCCAACACAAAAAATATTTTCTTCTAGAGTCTAGTTCATACCTGAAAGCACCTGCATCATTCCCTTGTTCTTCTTACTCTGGTGTTTTCTATTCCACAAATCTTAATGCCATCCTTGGACAGTCCAGCATCATTCTTAAGGTGAAAGCCACATGCTGATCCAAAGTTTTTACCCACTCCAATCTTGTGCAATTATTTCAGAGGACTAGCAGGTAACACAGAACAATGATTCACATAAGCATCCTTCACATTTTTGACATTTCAGTTATTAAGCACCACTCTTTTTTGAGCAAAGCATCATTTGTCTGCCCTTGGGAAGCATCACTTATCATTCATCACCTTACAATCCAAGACACAGAAACATGAGAACACCTCCACAGATTTAATTTCATGCCTGAATAATCATGCAGATTTGCCAGTTCTCTGAACCAAAGAGACAGGATTTTAAAGCAGTTTCCCCCCTTCCCATTTTGAAATTTGATTACACAGGTTATTGTGCTTAGGCTCAAAATGTAGTGATGGCTACTAGTTTAGAGGGCTTTAGTGTAAAGCAGGTATAGCAAGGCTGGGCTGCATCCCACTGGAAGGTAATTTGTCTGGGGGACTTAATTCCCTTGGGGGTAATTTGTTGGGGCATGGCATGCTGGTGAAGGGTAGGGGCTGAAACTGACAGTGAGTGGGGAGCTCTCTCTCTCTCTCTCTCTCTCTCTCTCTCTCTCTCTCTCTCTCTCTCTGCCTGCTACACCCTTTTCTATCCCTTTCTGAGAGCCCATTCAAAGTCTTGCCTAGTCTTCCTCACAGCCCAGTGGGTTGTTAGGGGAGGGCAGATTGGAGAAAAATTAGACACTGGGGAAAGAGGATTTTATTATCACCTGAAGCTGGGGCTTTATTCTGTCAAGATTCATCCCACCAGCTACTAGCTTCCATAAACTATATGGAATGTGCTCCCCAGAGAGTTTCGCCTGGCACCAACTTTATATGCTTTTCGGCATCAGGTCAAGACCTTTTTATTTACCCAAAATTTTAAAGTTTAAATATTTTGATTAAGTTTTTATCCTTAGTGGTGTGTTATTATGATGTATTTATTAGGTCTTTTATATTGCAAGCAATCCAGAGATAAACCGTAATGGATGGGATAGAAATACCCAAACAAACAAACAAACAAAAAAGGATTGCCCCAGCTTCTCCAGGTGAAGTCTGAAACCATCACATCTCCTACTAGATAGGAACCTTATTGGGGTATCTGCAGCCCCGTCCTCCCATATGTCATCTTAACTTTGTGATCATACAGACCGCTGGCCTCATTCTCATGTAAAATTGTAAGCTAATGAACCATGGTTTGCCACAGTATGTGCCATTTCCATTTTGAATACCTAAGCATTCCTAAGTTAACTGTGGGTTGTTTAACTAATAATTAACTCATAGTGTCCCGGTTCATATGTTATTCAATAACCTCTGAGCAGTTGATTGGAGGGTGCATTTTCAAAATGATGACAACGCACAGTCCTAGCAAACTGTAGGTTTATTAACAGTCTTGTATGAAGCAGCTCCACGACCTCAATGTCAAGTGAGCATCTCTCTACTTACTCCCCTCAACTATCTGCTTCATGTTATACCTTGCCTGATGAATACATCTGGAGATCTTGAAAATGTGCACATTTTGTGCAGCCTAAACAATGTGTCCCCACCCAGGCAAAAGGCCACTGGCAAGACTCCACTCAAGTTGCTCCTCCTCTTCATCACTGCAAGCCGTATAGCCACCTGCTTCCCATTTTGACCCAGCAAAAGAGGTGGCGAGAAGGAGCAGTAGATGTCACTGCCTGCTTGCTCACTGGCTCTCTGTCAAGCAAGTAAGTGGTAGCTAGGACGGCAGTATGGAAGGTGACGTTGAGCATGCCACGGATTCCACCCTAACCATTCCTGTGGGTTCCATGCAATGCTGTACTCTTCAAAGTAATCCACAACTTCTCAACTCACACTGTATTAGAATTACAAGGATCTCTAAGTGATGGATGAAAAAGCTGTCTAAGCTTCTTTTAGGATTTTCTTTCCCCACAATGGGTTTTTGTTTTCAGAGAACCTAATTTGAATTGCTGTGCAGTAATTACAGGGTAATTAGCACAGGTTTGCCAGCCCTCCTTCTTGCTGGCATGCTTATTTTTGGCTGCATGTGAACAATTACAAAGCACTGGGTGGGTGCACCTGCAACCTTGATGGACACTAAATTTATGCACATCACCAGTCACTATCACCAAGTTCAAAGCAGGTCATGGTGGGGGGACCCACCTCTCAAAAACCTCACAATGAGCATGTGAGGGATGCAAGAGTCTTGCCAGTGCAAGATGCAAGGATCTTATATTTCTAGAAGACTGAGTGCTGGTCTTGCCGTGGTGATTGAGGGGCATCCTTTTGGCCAGACTCATCTTGTCAGTCACATAGATTCATGTAGCTCCTTGAGGGAGCTGGAGCCATCATGAAATGAAGCTCTGCTCAGCTACTTCCATATTTTTAAAAGGTTATAGCTAATTATATCCTCCAGGAAATGTGAGCTTTGAATTCTCAAGGAATCTTTTAACCGCAGCATTAGCCATTCTATTAGGCCAGTTCATACAATCACCACGGCATAAACAATGTGCACCTATTGATATAAAACAGTGTGTGCAAATTATATGCACATACTTGTTTTCTTCTTTGTTGGAATGCAAAAATTTTACCCCTGGCATGGCCTTGTTCCCTCTGCTCCCACCGCCTCTGCTTTCCTTTTTATGTTTTTCTATGCTCCTGAAAGCTGACATGGAGCAGCCAGCTTTAAAATACTATTTTATGGAAACAAGTAGCTCCTGCATATATACAAACAATCAGAGTCGGGAAGAGGTTAACCTGAACCCACACTACCATCCCAGTAGTTTGAGCAACTTTTTGTGAATCGCCAGGCCAGAAGAGAGGATATGCATCATCAGAAAAGAGGATGCAAAGGGACTGATTGTAGTTGCTAATTCACATCAGCTGCATGTTTCTACAGAAGTATATCTCCCCACAGTGTAGGTGAGCTGTGTCTGGCTCAGTCTGCTGCCCCAGTGCTGTCACTAGGCAACTGCAGGGCTCTGCCTTTCTTTCTGATGGTTCTGTGTGGACTTGGACTGGAAAGCCCTTCAAAATAAAGGGCACTCCTCTTGGAGCCCCTCAAACATGGCCATACTAGCACTATCTTAGCAGGATGGCTTCCTGACTCCCACAGGGACATATCGAAACTTGAGTTTGTTGCTTTTATGCTGCTCCTAGTAATTGTACTATTTCTGTATATTTTGGATTTGTTTACTATTTCCATATATTTGGGGGGGTGTTTTAAATGTAGTTTACTGCTTTTAAATCAAACACTGAAATAGGCAAGCACCCACCTTCAGCCTTGAACCACTCCATTCCAGGAAGGGTGCCGCCATGGAGGAGCACAGGGGGCTGCCTGCCATGCATGCAGCCCAGGCAGCTCAGCTCACCAGAGGAAGGCAGGATTCTTCCCTTGCCCCACCTGCAGATCCCACCTGACCCTTTCTGTGTGCAAACAACCTGCTTTGCCGCCAACTCACAGCCCGCCTTTGTTTCTGCCTTCACAGAACCTTTGGGACATCGCTGTTGTTCAAAGGGACAAATTGATCCTGGACATGCCTACCAGGGCTGCATGCCAGCAGCAGATAAGCTGCCAAGTGCCTGAAGACTGTGATAGCTAAAGCCCACTCACAGACACGCATGCTCCCGTTGCCTGCCCACTGCTGAAATTGGGCTTAAAAAAGAAAAAAAAGTACCCTAACTACAGTGCGGGAGATGTGAGTTTTGTTTTGGTTCAGGTTTTATTTGAGGTTCTATGACATATTGAAAAGGCTCTCTTTTTAAAGGCCAGGTAAGTTGAAAATAGGAATGGAAATTCTTTTCAGAAAGCCTGTTCTAATTCTGCAAGTCTATGGCAGGTACACACTGTCTTTACCTTGGGTGTTGGAGCAAAACAGATTACCCATTCTGTTCCAGTGCATGTCAAGTTGATATTTTGTTTCTAGGCTGAAAACAGAAAGATTTTTTTTTCCAGAGCTGCAAGTTATTCCTGGAAACAATTCTGTGTAGCAATGAATGAGGTGAGTTTGTTTTGCTTTTTCTGTACCGCTGCAGCAGAAGGTGGGTTGGTGCAGTGCTAAACCCTTCAGGCTGAAAGCGCAATAATGTGTGTATTATTGTTATTAATGGAACAGCAGCTGCACTGCCTTTGTCTGAAGCTGCCTGCAAGGCCATTTTAGAGAAAGAAATTGAAGCTTGCCATCGCACTCTGAATTCTTTTCATTGCAAGGGCAAAATATTATTTTGGCTTCCCCTACAAACAAAGATTTCCTGACCAGAATCCATTTATCCTTCTATAGAGAATTTTCAAGTAAAGTTAAAAACAAATGGACAATAAAGATTCTACAATCCATACTGCTATAGTTCCTTGTATTACACCAAAGACGTGCACGCCAGTCATCTTCCTCAGTCAAGAGGTTAGAAAAAGCCGGTTTTGCAGGTGAGGTGGGGGGATGAAAAAAAAGCCAAGCCAAACCTGAACTGATGGTTAAGTCACGTCAACAACAACCACAGCTTATTTAACTCCTGGTTGCTCAGGAGAGAACAAGTAATCAGGCTTCCTCTTCCATACTTGCTTCTTCTGCTATGTTTCCTGTTCAGAAGCATACCCAGAACCCCATATGTTCTTTGGATTTTGCTGTAGTTCAGTGGGAAACAATCCAGAGTGTGTTAACCATGAGCTAAAATTTTGAGATCCTTCCCACCTATTCATTTGAGACTAAGAATGGTACTTCACAGCAGCATTGTCTTGTTATTTCAGCTAGTATTCCAATTAGCCTTTCCATCCCTGAAACCTGGGTACATAGGAGTATAATCATTCCTTTGCTGAAGCAAAGCAAGATCCATCTAGTCCATCCTTCACCATTCTGATTTCCTCCAGATGTTCTTGACTTCAGCTCCCAACAGCCCCAGTATAGACAATGGTCTGAAATGCTGGGAGTTGTAGAGGGCTGTGGAAAGCTGATCTCTGGAAAGTCACAAACAGGTCATGATAGACACTGTAGACGTCCTCTGTGGCAGCCCTCCATTAATCAGCTATAAGCCCAGTAAGTTAAATTAGGGCCCAATTTTATGCATATCCAGAGAGAAAAATATCCTAAAACACCCAGTATCCTCCAGCCAATATTGCTGGCTGGAGGATGCTTGGAGCTGTAGGGCTTTTTTTCCTGTCCAGGTATGTATATGATGGTGCCTTTACTTGTTTTGGTTGATTTTCAACACAGACGAGAAAGGATGCTTCCTTGTGACACTTTTTGAGAATCACTGGTTTATAGTGACCAATCTTATACTTTCTGGAAAACGTTCCACTGATGACTAATCCTTTCTAATTTTCTTTCCATCAGAAAGAACAAAAAAGAAGGCAACAATGGCAATTTGCAAAAACACAGGGTAGGTGGGTGGATAAATTCAGCCATGTGTACAATGGAAATGAGATTTTCAGACTATAGACCAGCACTATGAGAACTTAATGATTTATTGCAGGCTGAAATCTATCCAGATTGAATTGGCTGTAGTGCTGTTTGAGTTTGTTTTTCAGCAACAAGCAATGCCCCTCAAGCATGTGTCATTTCAACAAACAAAGTGAAAGTACAAAAGCTCTGAGGATTTACTGCTAGAAATAAATAAGTAGCATGGAGTAATGTTTGCAGACCTGCTGTTCATTGAACACCCCTATGCACACAGATTCACACACAGATTCACACACACACACATCCTTAGTTGGATTTTCAAGTGGAGGTCTACATGATTATGAGTGAGAATGATTTCCTATTTTAAGGCCAGTGGTCAATAGTCAGATTCTCCCACAGCAGCAAACATTGATTAACTTTGCCCTTGATTAATTGGTGAAAACAACAGAACAAAACCTGATGTACTGTTTTCTCTTTTCACCTCTTTTCTGATGATGCACATAACAGTATTTTGGTTTTCATAAAATATATGAGAGAGAGAACTGTTTAGCTCTCTGTTTCAGGTTTAAGAAGTCTAGTCTGGTACTACCAATGGCTTGACTGGCCAACTGGGCAGCTCTGCATTCCAGTCTAGGACTGTAAGATTCTCCAACTGGAGATATGAGGGTGGCGTTAACTGAGTGATATGTATTCAAAGCACACAGCTAACTAGCAAACTATATTCTGATTCATTAGTTAGAGATTATTAGGGTGTGACACTGCAGTTACAGGAAAGCCCTACTTTGGTAGCAAAGAACAAAGTATAATTCTATGAAAGAAGAGTGCCTTTTCTTCACACTAAGTAGTACAATCAACTTCCATAAATCTTGGTTAAGGGCAAATAACTTACAGATTTGAGTGTGAGGAGACTTTACCGAATGGTAACCATGTAAAGCTTGTATTCATGGCATTATGTCCTGGGTTCAACCCCAATTATTTCCAGACAGAACTGGGAAGGACTCCTGTCCAAAACCCTAGAAAACACTGGACAGCCTGAGGACCAAATCTGGCCCTCTGGGTTTTCCCAACCAGACATTGGGTGGTTGCCCAGTATTTGGCCAAAAGAGGCAGCAAGAACTTGAATATGCCTCTGTTTTTGCTCCATCTGCCACTAGAATGTGGTGTCTGTCCCCAAGATGGAATGAGATAATATTAAGATAGATGGGCAGTGCTCTGAGTCTCTATAAATCATCTCCCTATGACCCCAGAGTTCCAGGATGTCACTTGCAGCTTCAAATGTAGCTGCAAGCTGGACATTTATTCATTTACGCATGTACTTATAAGGGATTTTAGACTCCAATTTTCACTCTTAACAGCCTCAAATCCACCACCCAAACTATGAGCATATCTCTGTCTTAGGAATGACTTATTTTATCCTTTCTCATGCTTGCAAGAAGCACTTTTCACTGATGGAAGTTGCCCAGGTCCTTGTGGCAACTCCCTTGCCCAACCCAAATCGTGTTCATCCTGGAGGATCCTTCCCTAACTCTGAATGGTATTCAGTTTTGGAGATTTTCTCTAAAAACATGTGTGCAACCATTTTGTACTCTGATGCAGCTCCAGATGTAGGATGCCAATTGATTGCTGCTGGAGCACCTGCTAAAAGGGTTTAGATATACACTTGCCTTTATGCCCATCTCCCTCCCTCATCTGTACCTGGCAAATGTTGTGGTTCAAAAACTCCAGGGATGTGTGTGGCTACTGTGATTGATTGTTGGTCTCTTTTAAAAAGAGAAAAAAAGAAAAACAAACATGTTTCTGATTTCTTAGTGCTATAAGAGAAGTACTGGCTGAAGCAGAGGTAGACATGTTGGGACCTGGCCAAGAGGCACTGAAAATAAGGGAGTCAGCAGGGATGCCACTGCGGCTTCTGTCCAGCATTGGGCTGAAAGAAGTTGGGGAGGTGGGGCTCCTGAACCCCAACATCACCTCCACTTGCCATGTACTGATGTTGGGCCTGTGTGAGTGAGCACTGGTCCCTTCTGCGCTTGGCTTCTCTTGTCCCTCAGTCCCCAGTCAGTGCCAATTTACCCAAGACACACAGCAGAAGGATAATACTGGAGCATCCTGCTCAGAGCCCTGCCAGAATCAGTGCTGGTCCTGCACTCATCAGGGAACTGAATTGATTCATAATAGGGGTGGAGAAGAAGCAGCAGCTTTGGAAATATTTTGCATCATGGTAGAGAAGGAAATGAGGAAGCAGAGCTACCATTTCAAGTATTATCAGCTGTGGATTTCCCAAGAGGTATATTTGCCAGTATTTGAATGGTAAAGGATGAATGACTGGCTCAAAATTGAGCACACAGTAGAATGTCTGATTAGGTTTTTGTGAATGAGTTTCCTGTTTCCAAGTTAAGAAATCCTCAGTTTCAAGAAACATCCTGACTGAGAATTCAAAAGGAAGAACAGGACCATTCCCTGGTGCTGGTGCTCTCTGCTGGTCCCCATTTCTTTGCAAACTAGGGAACCCCAGCTTTCCTGAATTGCCTTCATTAAGCAGCTGAATTTCCTGGAATGTTAATGCTGGAAATTGTGCTTGGGAGTGAATCCATGATTGAAATCCCTGTGTTCCCCGAAGAAATGCACTAATAGAATCCAATACTTTACTATGCTTTTAGTTTAATGAATTTATTTTCTGTCCATTTCTAAAGCTCTGACACAGGATTCCTGGAAAATCAAAGCATAAAGATGCATTCTAGAATGACTTAGAAGGATAGATAATCTTGCAGTGTAAGGTCATTTGTGTTTAGGTAATGGGTATGCTACTAAATAACAGCAGGGGTGGTCCAAGAGATTTTTCAGTTTAGTGAAGGACGGACTGGTATCCTATCACCTCGTTCCATTTTCAGAAGCTGATCAGACAGGCTGCTGAATCTTACTGCAACCCTGACAGTGGGACAGTGCCCTCCACTGCCCTTGCCTGCCACACACAGCTCTGTGCTCCAACACTTTACCACCCCTTAGCATCTGCTGCCCCAGGCAGCTGTCTCGTTTTGCCTAATAATAGGGCAGCAGAGATGCAAGTAAGCAAGCTGATTAAACCAGCTTCTGTTGTAGTTGCTTAACATTTTATTTCGCTTTTATTTATTGTATTTTAGATCATCCAATAGCAATAATACAGTCAAACATGAGCTTGAAGCAAAATAAAATCAAAGTACG
Organism: Varanus komodoensis; assembly: GCF_004798865.1. NCBI lineage: Eukaryota > Metazoa > Chordata > Lepidosauria > Squamata > Varanidae > Varanus > Varanus komodoensis. The sequence goes on from NW_025335438.1 coordinate 5,323,308, forward strand.
AAAAAAGAATTAACAAGGGAAAAACCAGCACAAAGATCTACAAACACACCGATACAATTTCTGAAACTGAATGACCAAATAGAAAGAGTTGGCCCATGTTTAAAACATTTCTACATTTGTGGGAAAGTGAAAAAAGAACAATCATAGCAAAGCAAGTCCACATGGTGAGAGTAAATGAAGATTTATATTGTTCCAGTCCTCCATGTTCTGGCTTCTGTAAATCCACATAGCATAAACAAAATGAGCTTCCACGCATATACCTAGCATAATCACACTATCAGTCTTATGTTTAGCTTTCCAAACCCCTGAGCTGCTGCAGCAGGCCGAGTTTGCTTAAGTGCAGCAAAGCTACATTTGGGATCAATCATTGTCCAGTTAATGCCCTCACCAAAAGTATTCATTAAAGCTGTTTGTCTAGAGTCACATTCTTTCAAACAGGTGAGCATGCCAGTTAATCCCTCAGCCAGTGCTTAGTGCTGTAGTTCCCATTTGCAGTAAGTCATTAGAAAAGGTGAGTGTGTCTTTGGTTTCATCTAATCATTGCACAGCAGAAACTGAGACCAGAAATAGCCTGGGGCTAGGCCAGCTTTTTCTGCAATACTTGCGGTCTGCAGCACTGATAAGCTTGTAAGTTTGGGCATCAGAATCCGATTCCAAGAATCTGCTCTCATGCCTGCCTTTATTTATTGATTCTACTTCTATATCACCAAGTAGCCCAAGCTTTTTGAGCAGTCATTGAAACACTGAAATGGAACATACAACACACTATACAAGTTTAAAGCTACATTTTGAAATAGAAATTTTAAAAAAAGTAAAAGCTAGCAGCAATGCCAAGATTAAAATGCAGTAATGGGTATCAAGCAGAAAATTAAAGACTGACATGCCTGGAAGAATAAGAAGTTGGGTCCAGCCTGAATCCCTCCCCTCCTTTTCCAACCAAATGGAGTTAGCACCATCCTCAGAGTGGTTCTCCTTGCTTGTGAGCCAGACTGCAGGAATGTCAGACACTATTCAGTCTTCTCTTTTGTTCTGAAACCAGACTATGAGACTCATCACATTTCATCTCTCCCCAACTAATTCCTCTTATTCTACAGAGTTTCTCACCAGCCAGCAGGTTTATCTCTGAACCTGCTGGCCTTGGCATTTCAGCTAAGAATTCCAGCATTGCCTCTTCCAATTCTGAATCAGGTTTAGAGGCAACACCCTTGGAATGCTGTGTTTAAAGAGGACTAGTCCCTACACATGCTTTACAGGTCTTCACATCATTTTGAAATAAACTTGCTGAATAAAGAAAGTACACTCCAAAGTATACTTCAGATAACCATTGCATGGGCTTCCCACTGCATAGATTTGATGTGTATCATATGCTAACAGCTGAGGGAATCCACTTAGTGCACATTCCTATAGGGATACCTGTAAGCCTCCAAATGCAGAAGGTTCAAGGGCATCCTATGCAGAGCAAATCTTCTCTCATTCTTCAAAGTCACTTCAGTGATTTTGGCTAAGTGGAGCATTTTTGGAAGGGGAGGGAAGAAGGCTGAGGCACTGCCAGGATCCATTGTATCTTGGAGGTGTCAATCTTTTTCCCTCCCTACCACCCAGAATACCCCCAAAAGCCCTTCTTTTCTGAGTGCAGATCCTTAGCTATGATGACAGAAAGCTTTTCAACCTCATAGCTAGGAGATTTCTCCATCCTCGCAGCAGGGAAAGGGAGATGGAGAGATTGTGTGGCTATCTAGAAGCTATCTAGCAGCCATTGGATTGCTCTGCCCATAAGCACATAAACTCCAGACTAGATAAGTAAGTTGACCCTTGATTGACTTCCCACTTAAACTGGTCAAAGTATTTGAGAGTTTTAGTACCTTTCTACATAAGGCATTTATTCTGCCTCCCTGATTCCTTACTCACTTAGCTTATGGGTTCCTTACGTAATGTCAACACCTTCTAGGACCTCTCTTGTTCTTTGCAACCTCATGGCATCCAGTACTATCACTTCCTGGAAAATAGATGGGGGAGAAATGGAGGTAATGACAGATTTTATTTTCCTGGGCTCCAAGGTCACCGCAGATGGGGACTACAGCCAAGAAATTAAAAGACACTTGCTCCTGGGGAGGAAAGCTATGGCAAATCTAGACAGCATACTAAAAAGCAGAGACATCACCCTGTCAGCAAAAATGTGTATAGTCAAGGCTATGGTTTTCCCAGTTGCAATGTATGGCGGTGAAAGCTGCACCATAAGGAAGGCTGAGTGCCGAAGGATTGAGGCCTTTGAATTGTGGTGCTGGAGGAGACTCCTGCGAGTCCCTTGGACCGCAAGGCGATCAAACTGGTCAGTTCTTGAGGAGATCAACCCTGACTGCTCTTTAGAAGACCAGATCCTGAAGATGAAACTCAAATACTTTGGCCACCTAATGAGAAAGAAGGACTCCCTGGAGAAGACCCTGATGCTGGGCACAATAGATGGCAAAAGAGGAAGGGGATGGCAGAGAATGAGGTGGCTAGACAAAGTCACTGAAGCAGTCGGTGTGAGCTTAGGTGGACTCCGGGAGATGGTGGAGGACAGGAGCACCTGGAGGAATGTTGTCCATGGGGTCGCAATGGGTCGGACATGACTTCGCAACTAACAACAACGACGACAACCCCCACTCTGCTTTTTCCATAACCCGGAAAGTCTGGTATAATTGTGAATGGATACATGAAACCCTGGCCATCAATACATAATGGAACATAAAGAGAAAGAAAGAAAGCTGGGATGGGGAAACACATGTAGAGGAGCCATTCTTAGTTCTGCAAAGAGTTCAGAGGCCTTGGTAAAGTGATGGGTAAAATCTTCATGTAGGAAAACTCTTGTAGGAGAAGAAATTGGGAATTTGGGGGAGATGAAGATGTAGCACCAGATTCCAGGTTTGAATTTTGAAGTCACAGGATTTTCTTTCCTGGATTTAGTCACATTCTGTCTCGTATAGCAGTCCATTTCCATCAGCAGCCAGCTAGCCGGTTAGTTCATGAGCAGCATATGAATATGAAGTCAATGGTATGTCTAGCTCCACTGTCTGGCATCCAGAGGCATATTGTCTCTGTACATGGAGGCTCTAATTGACCCATGGCCTTTCTGATGCTGTTGGACTCCAGCTCCCCTCATCCCTGGCCTTTCACCACATTAACTGGGAGTTGGAATCCACAACTGGAGAGCCACTGCACCTGTACTCTGTCGCTGTGGCTCATATTTATCATCTTTTTACATTTGCAAGAGCTGAGCAGGGCTATCAAGGACAGGACATTTCCAAGGGCATTCATTCATAGGGTGGCCATATGTCAGAGATAACATGACAGCACAAAACGACAACTGAAATATTTTTTACAATGATTCACAGGTCACATTTCTGAACGCCTTCACTTGTTGGAAGACATGACAAATGAATTATGTAGCAGAAAGTATAAATTAAATTGAACTATCATTTAAATGGATATCCTCAGCAGGAACTCCAAGCAAAGGGAAATTCACGTAAATAAAGGGACATGGAACAAAGTCATATGCATAGACCTCAGCAGGGCAGAAGGCAAATATGGGATATTTACTACAACTGATAGCATTTTTATGGGACTGAGTCAATAAGAAATATATTAGTATGTCATAAACTAAATATTGGCAAGAGAGATAAACAGAACAATTTAAGGCAAAGGCAAAGGGAAGGAGGCAGAAGAGTAACAGTGCTGAAATAAATAGTGCATGTAGTACTTTAAAAATTCTCTGGTTACAAAGAATATTCCAAGGGATAAATTATGATTAGAAGCTTTTAATCTGGAGTAAAATTTAGAGCTCAATCCCAGAATATAATCTTTCTCCATCATGCATTTCCAGGGGATGAGGACAAGACTTTCTTCACCTTTCACATCTCTGCTATTCTCCTCTTTCTTTTCTCTTTAACATTCCTCTCCTTTCCTCTCCTCTCTAACATTTATATTAACAAGGTTGGTCCACTAGAGAAGAATCAATACAATCTTCATCATGTTTAAGTCTATAGAAAGCAGACTTTTGATTTTTGTGTGTGTGGATTGACTAGTCATCTCCTGAAACCATCAGAATATAATATGTCACTTTCAAAAAAGCAGCTATGTTCAGAATTGTGTGGGATGTATTTACACTTAAAATCACACCTGCACCAAGACAGTTACCCGCAGTTGATTAAACTCTGCTGTTTGGAAAGGAAAACTAAAGGCCCCTCTTGGGATTTTCTTAACTATGCTTAAAGGATAAGAATTTTATGGAATCTGCATTTGACACATGAACTTTGACATCAATCGAATAAAGGTGGCATTGATTTTTTAAGCTCCTTTACTCCTTGGCATACAGAGAATGTGGAATTAACAAGGTTCTTTTCATTTATTTAGATAAGAAGCAAGCCAAATAAATTGTAAGCAATACTTTATTTTTAGTATGTGGGGCATTTTAATTTCCTGTCCACACCATCTATATTTGCCAAGTTAATTGAGTTCTGTTTCAGCCATTTTTATCAACTAATTTTATCAATAACCACAAAACATGAGGCCTATTTCTATGCAGTAGCTTTTCCCTGTTATGGAAGCTAAACTCATAGGCCCAAAAATGAGGGCAAATGGGTTGCTTAAGGGTGAGAGAGGGATTAAGACAAGAGAGAAAGCTGAAACTGCTTGTCACTGAACTCAGCGTGGTGTGTTAAGTCTCAATCATGCTCAGAGTCTACCCGCTGAAATAAATGGAACTTAAGTTAGTCTTGCAGAAGAGAACTTTCTGGGGACAGCCCCACTCAAAAAGGCCAGTTTGTTGGCCCGCATGAAAGGGCTTTCTCCTATGATGCTCCCAAATGCTGGAATCCCTTCCCTTCAGAGCTAAGATTGGTCCTCACACTCTCATTGTTGCAGAAAGAAGCTAAGACACCTCTCTTTAATGTGCCCTTTAAAATCATGAGCAGTTGTTTAAATGTTGCTTTAATATTTTAATGTGGTATTATTGCTATTATACATTATTGTTACTGAGTTAGTGACATCTAAATATTATTAATAAACAAATAGCATGCAGAAAAGTCAGCTCAAAGTATTAGTACATCTGAATTCAACCCAACTGTTTTTGTTGTGTTGTTCTGCTTTGTTTTGTTTTAAAAGTGATGACCATCTTCTATCTTTTTCCCTTCTCTTTATTTTGCAAAAAGATCATTGCCAATCAGTTTCCATTCACAGAGCCTTACTGTAACAGAAACAATTAAAGCGGATAGCATCTGGATTGCCATAAGACTGCGTGGATCCCCAGCTATGAGGTTGGAATATCAACCTCATAGCTGGGGATTCTCAGGCCCGCCCCCCCCCCCCCCCCCGCCCCGGCTTCCTGTGGCAGAGAAATAACTGCTCTGGTTGCATCTCCAGGGTCACAGCAACAGCCTCAGAAATGGACCTGTGGGGTGTTCTAAGGGGGTGGCTGGCACTCTGACTGCTTCCCTTGCTCCAAAGCACTGCACCTAGAATGCTGCAACTGCCTGCCTGCCTGGCAGAGCAAGAGGAGCACGGAGGTGACCTTGCCCACTGCACTACCTCCACCTTGCACCGAATGCTCACAATCCTCTGAGTCTGAGGCTTATGGGGAACCTGATTGCACCCTCAGTTCAACATACAATTATTCCTCCTTCAATGCTTTTCCCGTGACACGTTCTAGAGGTGAGATATTCTCAGACTCAGTTCCCTGCCCAGTTTTGTGCCATGTGGTGGTAATAGAAATGAAAAAGCCACAATGCCAGTAAAGTTGCATAGGTTGCCATGTTGACATAGCAGTAGATTCCACCAGCAAAAGGAGCCCCTCATGATTTTCTGCCCTTGAACCACCACCTAACATTGCTTTTTACACCATTAGACTCTAAGATAATGAACACCTGCTTGAATATTACACTTATCAGGGAACAGATGTTTAATTTAATATTCAAATTAAGATGCTTTAGGATTCTCATAAATATATATTCATTGGGTGCAGCCCCCTGCTGTTGCAGGACACCAAGTTACACCAACCCAGTATGTATATTGCTGCACCAAATAGGATAGCTATTGAAGTTCAAATATGTTATTTAAATAGGGGTGCTGGAATCTCCAGGCATGTGATACTCATTGATAAAGGAAGAAATAAGGCCTGCTAAAGGTTTTTAAGAGCACATTGGATGATCATCTATCAGGCATATTGTAGCATCAGATTTTCTGCATCACCAGGGGACTAAACCAGATGACCTTTGATGCTATTTCCAGATCTATGATACTTTCCCCCTGTGTTCCATATAGAAAACCAGTATTTGAGTTTATAGGTTTATTCCACTTGAGCTGCTTCCTTCCTTCCTTCCTTCCTTCCTTCCTTCCTTCCTTCCTTCCTTCCTTCTGAAAATGGTTTGCATCTGCTTGGATACAGTTTGTTGTATCCAAACAACAACAAACCCAGGTGGCATGGCTTGTTGGAGGGGGAAACAACCCTCAAACAATCCAACAGCAGCCCATGGGTTGTTTGAAGGTTGTTTCCCCTTACAAGGCATGTTGTCTGTGTTTGGATGACACAACAAGTTGTTCATGGACAGGCAATTAGGTAAATAGCACCCAGCTTGCACTGTAACTTAAACAAACTATCATACCTTGTTTATGCCACAGTGGCTGTGGAAATCAGGCTAGTATGTCAACCTTGCCTGATTTAAAAGGATGCCAAGAATGTTCAGGTTCATCATGTGGCTGTGTAGTCACAAGAATAAAATGGATCACTTATGTTCCAGTATGGCGGTAAAATCATCTTATGGGAACTTCATCATATCAAAAGAGCAGGAACCAATCTCTGCTGTGGCAACAGAGTAAGTTCAGCATAGGATATAAAAGGTTTAATGTACAGAAGTAAGGTTAGTTCTTTAGGGTAAAAAATGGCAGAATAATGGTACCTCTTTGTAATGGAATTCAGAGCAGCTGTTCAAAACACAAGGAGAGATTTTTTGCTTTGGGATCACCCACTGTGAACTTCCTGTGAGGTTGTCATGTTCCCTTTAATTCAAATCTAAAAATTAAAAGCTAAACACATAGGAAATTAATCTTGTGGCACTGAAGAATCCTAACCATTCTAATTGTAATGTAGTCCACCTAGTTTGGTGCTCATTAATAAAGAAACTATGTACATCTGCAAGAAACTTCTTGTTAGCCTCAAAAGTGGTGCATGGTTTAATTTTCACTTTAATTTTCACACTTGTCCAGTTCTTGCCTATGCTGACATTTGTTGGTATATACTGGAGGGAAATGGCAGTTGGGAATTCTTCAAATATACCTGTTATGTACAATAGGTGCACCTTTAAGATGCTTACCAAAGTAAATTTGAAAGTACTAGATATTCATAAAAGCTAGAAAAATTCACATGGTAGCTTCTTTATGACTTCTTTCTAAAGCATCTTGCCACTTCAGAGTATGGTAATACCCTTAACATATTCTTTCTTAGCGGCTTTGACAAGTGATTATCTTAGTATTACATCCAGTCTTATAGATCCATAAAGATTTAACTAGGCAGGAAAACTGTGAAGATAAGAAAAGTACAAACTTGAAAATATAATTGCAGTACTTAAAATCATAACATCAGCATTACAGCTTTGTTGTTTAACTCTATTTAAGCATCCATGGGCTCCTGTAACAAGCAAGGGTGTTTGTTCAGTTGAGTTGCCAGCAGGGCTGACATTTAAAAGCAGACAGATCAAGAGTTCCATTATGGTTTGATAGTTAGAACAAATCCTTAAACAAAAATCTTTCAGTGAACTCCAGAACATGGAGAGCTGCCTTATAACAAATTATCTGGGTCAGTAATTTCTATACCAGCTTTCTCTAACCTGATGCCCTCCAGATAATGGACTGCAACTCCCAGCATTCCTATTAGTTTGCTTGTTGGGGCTGTTGGGAACCAAAACACATGGCAGTAATGCTGGAACCGAGGGTAGGCTTGGTGGCAAGAGAGCCATGGACAGGAGTCCCCTAGAGATTCTTCTAGTCTTCACCACTGCGACTTGCTGGTCCAGCTGGCTCTGGCTCTGATCCATACAAGGAAGGTGGTGAGAAGATGCAGCTGGGGATGCTACTGCCTACTTGTTCAGTGACTCATTGCCAGTCAAGCAGAAGAGCAGTCGCAGAAGATGTGAAAAAGGATGAGAAGCAATAGCAGATGGTGACAATGTCCATGAGGAGGCAGACTGAGAGAGAGGGGGGCCACTGAGGGGAGCTGCAGGATCACAGGGATGATGCTAAGTGCCAAAGAGACCTGGGACTCAGCAGACTAAAAACAAAACAAAGTACCCAGCTTTGCACATGCTACTTCACATATGCTTTAAAGTCGCTGGTGTGTATGTATGGGTGTGTATTTGGAGGACCCTGTCTCCTACAGACACTCTTATTTGTAAGAACGGATATAGGAATGGAAAAGGAAGGTATCTGATTCCTGGGTGGAGAGTGTTTGACAGCAGGTTTCAAAGAGAGATAGATGGAGGTGAAGCATACGTGGCCGAAAAGTCAGCAAATCCAGGAGGATCAGATGCAGCAGAGATCTTTAGAGCCCCTGTACTTTTATTTCAGCAAGTGCCCATGTACAAGGGGATGGTGAGGCACAGATTCAGAGCTCTGAATGAACGATTTGGGTCCAGTCCTGGTGGGCCATTCCCTAACAGAACCACTGGACAGAACTACCTGGAGAATACCAGGCTAGGGAAGGCTGGGCTATGCTGAGTGACAGTGACTCTGCAAGGGTTTTCAGACAGATTCTTTCCTGGCCCTACTTGTAGGTACCTGGGGCTTCCTGTATGCAAACATGTGCTCTGCCCCTTTTCACCTGTAAATACCTGGTGGAGTCCCCACCTGTTCTAGATACACAGTGGAGTCCCTTCCTGTTCCCGGTTCCCCTAGACGAAACTGTGACCTCAACCACACAGTAATCTGAAAGTGGAGCTACCAGCTATATTTTTACCTTACTATAGTAAGTGCAGAGACTCTGACCTGGACTGGGGTCTTGGGGAAGCAGTAGAGGAACTTTAATTCTCCCCTACCACTGTGTTTCCATGCTGAACCAGGCCCCTGCACTAACAGTAAAGTAAAAAGAGGAAAAAGAAAGATGTCACTGCTAGCTAGCTCTTCAAAGTAATACATAGTTTATTTTGCTGTTTTATGCAGTGCTGCTATTTTCTGATTTTGTATATTGCAAATCTCTTTGCACATAATTTATCTAGTCTAATGTAACCCAAAATCTGATCTAATATTTTCAGTATCAATAGAAGTGTTGAGGTTTTTCCTCCCAAGGGTGATATATATTTTAATATTTAGTAGTTAATAAGAAGCATTTATTGCATATTCTGTAAGAAGCTGAAGAACCAGAAAAGATAAACATTAAAATAATAATTTAAAAAACAATCATTTTGTAAAGAAAGCAACTGCAAGTCATGCACTTTGGCTGATATAGAATTACAGGGTGTCCATCAGCACTTGCTAAATGCAAACACTAAAGTGAACGATTGCTTTGCACCACAGGCATAGATGAAGACACATTAGTATGTCACCTGCTTATAAAATGTGCTATGAAAAGAAAAGAGTCTTCACTTCCTTTATTATTCTAACAACTGCTTTTGTTGTACTTCTCCCTGCTGTTACCCCGCACATCCCGTTTCTCTTGCTAGCCAGTTGCAATTGTACAGAAAATTACAATCATGAGCATTCTGCTCCTCTGAAAGGTTTGCTCCAGCAGGCAACATCAAGGGCATTGATTCTATGCTCCATCAAGCCATGTGGATTAAATCTGCATAAATTATAGACTAGTCTTCCACTTTTAAATTTTGGAGCAGTATCGCACAAATGGCTAAACCAGAACTATAATATGTATATTTAATGGAGCAACTTTTTTTGTTTAAATGAAACTAGTAACTTGTACAAGCCATTCCTATTTTTCAATAAGTTCCAGCCCATTTTATTTATTTTATTTTTATTTTTGCAGGGACCATTTGTAGGCATTTTCAGTAAAGGTGGATCCTTTGGTTGTGGAGAATACTTATAGGCATGACTCTGCTGCTGATTTTTTATTTTCAAGCAAGATCCAATTCAGTGCTGCTCGGCCCCTCATTCCTCACTCCTCAGCTAGGGTCTCAACTGTCATCATGTACAACATGACTGTATGTCCATCACTGTTGTTTATTGCCTTGGCAAGACATTGCCGATGTCAAGAGATAGATTCCTCCATGAACACCCATGCAAATGCTTGGTGGTGGTGGTTGCTATTTGTAAATTCACATTCTTCTCACTGATTTTTATGCTGAGTGTTTCCCTGGTTTAGCACATGGGAGAACGAGCAGCATTCAGCAGAGTCCCCATGGTTTTCTCTGATCTGGAGATACCAGTGAAGGTGTAAGCAGGTGCTCTTCCCAGCACTGTCCAACTCCTTTCATATGATGGATGGTATCCCTAGGAAACAAAGCATGGTACATGCAGCTGGGGACTTAGTTGGCACTGGGAAGAAGCCTGGATTAAACCCTTGTTCCAACTCTGGCTTCCTCTAAGAGAAATAAGCCGGAGTTCTGGGTTTGGAAACCACATGTAACAATTCAATGATTGCACATCCCTGAGTTGTTCAGCCACTCCTGCTGGCTAGGTCACAACAACCCAGCTTTTAAATACACATTCACCCCTGGTTTGTTGTTATGTGTGTATATTTGCTGTGGAAAACTGATGTTGTCCAGGAATAAGCATAGTGTCCAGAGTGTAAGAAGTATGTGGAAGGATTTCTGCAAGCATCTAAAAGAAATTAATGATAAAAATAAAAAGTCAGTGTTCTGGCACTGAAAAGTTTAGAGACTAGACATTTGTATGACTGCTTTTAATGTGAAAATAAGAACAATCACTAATTGGTAACAGGAGGTAGCACTTCATGTATGCAATGGTTTAATTTGTTCAAGCTATTCAGTAACTAGGCAAGCTTCCTTCTTAGTTAATCATCATAATAGCGAGGTTTACATAACATTTTGCAGCAGCCAGAGAGAAGAAGAACTACCAGTTATTTGGAACAACCACTTCTCCAGGTGCTCATAGTGTCTGTATATGCTGGAGCCATGCTCTTCTTATCTACAATGCCTGAACGAGCTTTGTTTCTTTTACTCTTAGATCTTGATTTAAAATGGTAAGATCATTTTCAAAAGATGTTCCTCTGAGAACTGAACAAGAAAGCATCACCAACTTTTCTGGAGTCCATATCCAAATCCAAGAGGAAGCCCACGAGTGCTCACAGAATGAAAGTTGTTCAACAGACAACCTTCTTCTGTGTCAGGTGCAGCAGCTCAAAGGTTACTGCAGGTGAGGTGGAAGAGGAGTGCTGCTTGTGCATCAGTCGCACGGAACTCACCAGGAATGGAGTCCTGTGTGACTGTTGCCCCAGCAGCTTCCTTCTTTCATACCTTGTGATGTGGAAGAGGGATGCTGCTTGCACAGTGCTGGGGGCTTGATGACTGGTGAGTGCCATGTGAATGTTCAGGGCTGCAATAAAATGGATTGAAGTTTGGGGAGTCCACAGATTCCCAGCCCCAGTGTGGATTTTCCCACATCCCTAGCCACAAGGCTCGGTCTTGTTTTTGCTGCAATAAACACAATTCTCTGGAAATGCTAGCCTATGGGACTCTCTGAGCTTTATGTGAGATCATTGAGTTTTTCTGTAAAACTATGTTAACTTGCTGTTAATCTATTATAACAACTGTAAGTTTCATCACAGAACTGAGATCAGAATGTGGCGTGAGTACTACCTTTTCTGCTATTTAATTATATAACCTCTAGGTGGCACTGTGCAGGATTGCAGGATAGCACAAATTGCAGGATAGCACAAATACAGAAGAGGAAATTGCTTTTTCTTTCACTTATACAATTAAATGCTGCATTTTCCCTGGTCTTAAAAAACTCTGGAAGCACTGGTTACCCACAGAAGCAAAACTGTGGATATATAGAAAACAATTCAGTTGCATCATCAAATCCAGTTTTCTGGATCCCTGAACGTTATCTGAAAGCTTCCTGGCCAACCCTTCTCATATGGATATTTTGATGTTTCCATTGTTTCAAAATTATTGCAGTTTACAAGATGTTTCTTAAGTCAGGGGTGGGAAACCTGTGACCCTTCAGAAGTTGCTGGACACCACCTCCTATGAGCTGTAGCAGTTTGATAGGGATGATGGAAACTGGAATTCAAGATCTGAACATGTTCCCCACCATTGTTTTAAGCAATAGCTTATGGATTAGCACAACATCAAAAGTACTGTTTCAGCTGTGGCTTACTCATTGGTATCTGTCAAGGACCACTGTGATTTGCATTATAATTGTTAACCAACACAAAGTAACCCTTTTGAATATGGTTCCTTATTTGTGATGTGGCAACAAAATAGTTTCAAATTTGTTTCTGACAAGTTTATAAAAGGAGCAGAAGGAGTTGTGTATAGTCCAAAAATCAGATTTTCTTTGCTAAATGCTGGACACTATGTACTGTCACAAGACAAGTGCTAGCATAAAAAGGATGTAATAGTCATATTACTCTTTGCAATCAAGAAATGATTGCTTCCAGAATAAAGGTTGGGTAGCAGCTGTGAGCTTCATAAATAGAACTATACAACCAACTGTAACAATCAGAAACATATTCAAATATTGGAACTTGAAAGCTTGGATAAGGGAAGAGTAAGACTCTTTATATTTCATAACTCTGACAGGTAAACACAAAGTATCATGCACTTCCTGTAAATTATAGACACTAACCTTGACATGAAAGTTTAACAAAAGGAGGTTAACTACACTGCAGATGTTGGCCATTGAAAGAATGATGTATTGGTGACATTTATAGAGAGATTCAGGAAAGATGCAATCCAGTGAATAGCAGTATTAAGGGCATTACTGGCTTGGCTCTCATTCAGGGAAACTCTCCAGCAAAGTTTCTGCAGCCCCTTTCCCACTGCTTCCTCTCTACTGTGGTGATGCCCTTTGGACTGCAGTCCATTCCAGAATTGTTTTTCAGAAGGTTGTCTTTGGAGGCTTTGGGAGAAAGAACAATGGGGGGGGGATAGGGGGAGAGGCAAATGGAGGGAAGAGAGGAAGGAGATACAAGAATAAAGCAGCAGCGGCAGCAGCAACTTCTTTGTGTCCAGGCACTGATGTGCATATGGTAGCCACTGTGGTGCCAAACAGGAGGACACAGAACTGAATAAAATGAACATGTGCTAATCTATAGGTAGAGACTCAAATTTAGAAACAATTGCACTGTCAAATGGACAGAAAGACGATGACTCTATCTCATCATGGAGGGAAGACCATGGCCAGATGAGCTCTGTCCCCACTTCAGTCGGCTGTCCAGGGGCTAACAATGGATGGTCAGCTTCATGGTCCTGATCTTCTGTAGATGGATCTGTAGTTTAAAATCAGACTTAACTACACAGCTCTACAAGCAAGGGGATGTCCTTTTCAAGCAACTTGCATACTGAGCTCTCCTTAGCAGCAAGGAGAGGGAAAAAATCAGCTATCCAGGAAGTTGCTCCCAAAACTCAAGGGAACTTTGAGAGAGAACTCAGAATTCACATGCAGATTTAATTGAATGATTAACTAACACTCAATAAATCAAAAGGATAACAACTCTACTGATTATCTCTTTGGGATAGGAAATGGGCAGAGGTAACAGTCCTTTGCCACCCCCTCATCCCTCCAAACACCAGTTCTGAACTACAATCTGTTATCAATGATAACTAGTATTATTTTGTAATGTATTTCTTTCTTTAATGATAAGTTATTGGTGTTATTAAAATAATTATACAATTTAATAGGCATATTAAATAAATATTTACATAGATAACATTATTATTTGATATATTCAATTATAATTAAGAGCAGGACTTGCATATCTCGGCTTTGTGTTAAACCAGGAAGGCCTCGCCTCGCCTCGCCTTGCCTCGCCTCGCCTTGCCTTTCTCTCTCTCTCTCTTTCTCTCTGACACAAAGGCTTATGTTAGGATTTCCTTCTGTATCCCAGAGAAAATTCACTTCATGGTTAAATTATCCTTCTGTCATTTGAAATGACTAGCCATGCCGGTATTCATACACTGTCAGAATATTGTTGCTCATATTAAAGACCACAATGTGTGTGTGGACACATGTCTGACTGTGTCTTTGAGGTTCTCTGTATCTAAACAATGTGGCATGTGTTTGTGCAGTTGAGGAAAAATATTTTGCACATCTATTTGAATGCCTCCAGGGATGACAGACCAAAAATGCATTCATGTTTTATTTATTAGGTGTAATACAGTCTCAGTGTGGGATAAATTCTGGAAAAGGAGTGTGCTTTAGGGTCAGCCAACCTGTAATTTGGTAAAATACAGTTGAGAGCCAGTGTGGTGTAGTGGTTAAGAGCTTGTGACTGGGACTCAGATGATCTGGGTTCTAGTCCCCACTCAGCCATGGAGCCAACTGGGTGACTTTGGGCCAGTCACAGACTCTCAGCCCAACCTACCTCACAGGGTTGTTGTTGTGGGGATAAGATGGAGGAGGAGAATGATGTAAGCTGCCTTGAGCCCTTTGTAGGAAAAAAGGCAGGATATAAATCAATCAATCAATCAATCAATCAATAAAATAATGCAGAAGAAACAAGGCTGTGTGTGAATTTAAGGCTGAAGCCCTGTGCAGCTTACTTAGGAGTAAGCCCCACTGAAATCAGTGTACTGAAGTGAACATACAGGGATTCTGCTGGATACAGTATAGGTTCTGTGATTGGAAGTGGATGCAAAATCAAGGGGATTTCCCCGCTGCCCCTAATGCACACTGTTGCATGTCTGAACATGGAAATTCTTCCCAGGGAATACTGTTTGAAAGGAGAATGGGAGGAGGCTTTCTTAGGTATCAGGTGCAAGAAGTCCCTAGTCTATGGAATGAAAAATTCAGGCATTCCTTTTTAAAAAATAAATTTTAAAATAGTCATACCTTGATAACAACCTAAGTTTAATTGTGTAGGGCTTAGCTTTTCAATTTCACAGCAGTTCTAAAGGGTAAGGGTAGAAATGTGTGACCATCCAGTCATTTAACCTATAACTCCCATGATGCCTTACCATTGGCTACGCTGACTGAAGTTGATAGGTACCGCAGGTCAAAGGCATGGTTCCTTCACAGTGCTACAGGGGAAGAAGAGGAAGAAACCAAGGTAAAGAAAGCACTTTTTCCTATGACCTCCCACTGCCAGTTTATACTAGATAAGCAGAAGGTTGGGGTTTGGGAAGGAATGCCTCTTTTTATGGCCTATCAAATTTGTGAGCCGTCCCGAGGCTTCGTTGCGATGGGGGTGGCATAGAAATGTTTTAAATAAATAAATATATCTTTTATCAGTCTCTCTAATTTTATTTCACCAGCTACAGTGCTAGCATTATTTTCCTTCCCCCCCCCCCCCCCGGAAACATATTGGAAGAACAGGAGGGTTTTCGATCCTGCTGGCCCACTCTCCTTTTTTGTCCTCTAGTATGTCTTAGTTCCACAACTGCAGGTAGGAATTTGTGCAAAGTTGCAATTCCATCTCCGTGGACCGACCTCTATGGCCACCTGAGATGCTCTCCCAGTGACCCTAGAACTGCACTGCTTCTGCAGCAGTCTTAGGATAGGTACGTTTTTCTTTGAGTGGGCTTCTCTGACAGCTGCATGACAGACAGCAATTCAACTGCCAAAGCTTTTTACTCCATAGAAATTCAGCAGCAGAAAACAGAGTTAGCAACATCAGTCAGTCTGTATGGCAAACTAGCTATCTGAAAAATAAAAGAAAAGAATCCAAGAAAGCAATAATCAGTAAAATGAACACTCTTTTTTAATTTCCTTACTCACTTAATACTTACTTAATATATGGTTTGCTGTGTAATTAATTCAGATTGTGGAATTCTTATCTGAATGGGAAAGTAAATTCCCCCAGATGCATCAGCTTCATCTGAGCCCCTTCTTTTAGAAAATAGTGGATGAACTATGTTTAGATAGTCAAGGCAGGGGAAAGAATGCTTATAGAAATGAAATGTAAAATTTACCTTCTACAGGTACACACCTCAAAGAAGATTAGAACATCTTTATAAGCACAGTGAAATGACTGGATACTATATTGATTGTCATGTGGATGATCAGAATTCCTTCACAAGAAACTCGACTAGTCCTCAATCAAATATTCAAAATTCAGACTGAAGACAACAAACTGGCAACTTAAAACTTCATTGCTGCTAGAAGATAGGACCAAAGCAGAACATAATTTAAGTCTGGGATTACAAGGATTCAGCCCTAGACCTGTTGGGAATGCCCCATGTGGAATGAATTAGACATGTATGGTTAGGAAGGATGAGCTCTGACATGTGCAGATTACTTTTCCCCCACCAAATGATTGCAACCTGCCCATACAAATCACAAATTAGATGACAGGGTTCCCAGATCAAAAAGCAGAAAGTTCCTCAGACCTGCTTGAACTTGAATTCATTCCCATTTACAAATGCAATATATAACTGTTCTGGGTAGATAAGCTTTGGTTGCACTGGGTATACCCCTGGGTATTTGGGGGCAAATTTTTTTTCAAAGTATTCCTGTAGACATTATTTGCCATGCTTCCTCCAATACCACTTGTTTTCTGCAGTGAGCAAACAAGTAAATTACATTCACCATGGAAAACTGGGACAGCTAGGCAGAGAAAGGTTAGGATGCCATATAATTTACATTTATATTACATTTGTATTATCATCCTGTTTAGAAACGGTTGTGAACAGTTCAGTTATTGAGTGGTATAGAAATGAAATGCAACAATAATAATACCACCTATTTTCCTCATGTAAGGAACCCAGAGTAACTAAGATGGTCCCCCTCCTCTCCATTTTATCCTCACAATAACCCCACAAGGTAGGCTAGGCTGAGAGTCACTGGCTGACCCACCCAATAACCATAACGGCTGAGTAGGGACTAAAATCTAAATCTCTTGAGGCCCAGCCCAACTTTAACCGTTATACCACACTGGCTTTCATTTATATATTTAAGTTCATATAAATCCTGCCTTTCCACCAAAAATGGAGCTCAGAGCAGTTAACAATGATTTTTAAAAGAGTTAAAAGCAATATTTTAATGAAAATGTAATATACAACTGGTGCATAAAACCAATTAAAATACAGCAGTTAAAAACGAGACTGCATCAAACCCATTCCTCAATCAGCAAGTTGGGGGAAAACTTCCAACTCAAAACTTCCATCAGCAACAAAGCAGCTTACATGCCCATGGCCTACATGAAAAATAATTTTAAAAGTATTTGCTGGATGGACATAGCTTCTCTTAGTATGGAGTTCAGGAACTTAGGAGTGGGAAGGGAGAGAATCAGCTCCCATGTCTCCACCAGAGGAACCGCCTGTGGTGATAAGATTGATAGAAGAGCCTCCTAAAAAGATCTTAAAACCCTGGTGGGTTTATATGGAAGAATTCAGTTTCTTCTGTGATCAAGATTACTAAAGCACAATATTCTGGGCTGATAGAAAAAGGTAAAAGACAGATTAACTCAGAGCCTTATGAATGTTCCACAGATACCCTAAAAAGCAACATCAGTGTTGTTGTTATTGCATGGTATTTATATCCCACCTTTGTTCCTCCTATAAGGAATCCAAGGCAGCCTACATAACTCCGTTCTACCCTCACAACAACCCTGTGAGGTAGGTTAAGCTGCAAGTGAGTGACTGGCCCAATCTCACCCAGGAAGCCTCATGGCTGAGTGGGGACTAGAACTCATATATCTCAGGTCCCCATCATACCACACTGGCTCTCTAATCACATGAGAGCTCTCACTGGTGGATTGTCCTATACAATTCAGTGTTGTTAATGCTAGAATTGAGATGAGAATCTCATAGATTTCATGGGCAGCCACAGTGTTTAATTGCAGCTCACATTATTACCCCCAGACCGAATAATAAATTATGATCCTAGCACCTCATGGAATAGCAAAGGCAAATAAATGTAAATTTAAACCATGTGTTGTGATTTTTCTGCCAGACCTATCATGTCCATAGTCATATCCGTGGTGTGCATATTAGATACTGGTTTGTGATTATCTCACAATACAGCACTGACAATGGGAGTTGTGGGAGTTGATTATTTGTTACAGGTAGACCTGAGGGACCCTCAATTTCAGCCGTTCTCACAACCTGGCCTACACAGCCTATACCTGGAGCACAGAACCTCAAAAGACAATATCTAAGCTCAGTTCACATCTGTGTGCATTGACATCATCATAATGCACACATCTTGTGTCAATGTCGTATGGTTCCTTACATATCACATCATTTTCAGTGGGGACTTGAAAGCCATCAGCAAGCGTCATCTCCTGCCTATTCCTTGCAACCTAAAACTCACAATGCCTTCTTGTGCTGCCATACAACACAACTGCTCAATCTTTCTTTTTGCTCAGCTTCTGCAGGTGGGGCAGGGGGACTTTTTGAAAAGTTACGTAAAGTCTTTCTGCTAAGCCTTTTTCTTGGAAGAAAATCCTTACAAGTTTCATTATTTCTTCTCTTTGGAAACCACAGTACCTAACATGTCATGGCACACATTTGGAGCGGAATTTGCATGAGTGCTTTGCCTGAGTCATAAACATCTTTGTCCACAGCATGTAAATGTACCTTAGAAAACTCCTGTCTAAGTAGTGATCGTGTTCAGTCATCTTGTCCGCTGGCACTATAGTGCAAGTTAGTGCAAAATTGCAGTTGGCATGCCTCTTCGTTTAGGCAGTGATTGATGTCTCAGCCCCTTAAATCATGTCAGATCATCTTCCCTTGTGTTCCAATAGAATTTCCTTTAGAGAGTCTTGGCAACTGAATTTTGTACATGATAAGAACTCTACTATTCACTAGAGGTGTGCAGTGACCATAGAATCTGATTTAAACTCCGACTTGCTGATTCAGAAATCAGCACAACTCAACTCAAATACAGAAGCTGGCTGCTTCAACAGATCCACATTTTTTTCAAAAATCCTAGGACATTTGTAGTCCATCATGAGGGGACTCAGCTTGACATAATTCTCATAAATAGGTGAAGGTAAACTTGTCACACATGTTTACATTTGATTTTTTTAAGGGAACTGCTGGTAACAGCATCATCATCGTCATCATCATCATCATTTTGAGTGGATTTGGATGAAATATGCAGGGTAGTTTCTTCTTCTAAAGGGGTAAGTGCAGTGAGCTTGGGGAAAAGCAGCCTTTAGGTGTTTTGCCCACTACAATATTTGTGGATAACCATTAGAAAATGGCATTCAGCACAGGCATGGGCTTGCTTAAATAATCTGCAACATTTCAGAAGGATGGGTGCAGTATTTTTGTGGAAGGGGATTATTTTGGGTGGCATTCTTTCCATGCAGATTGCTTGCAAGTTCCAAGACAAAGCTAAGATAGTGTGTCATGTATGTATGTCGAGATTGTCCATACCCCTTTTCATACCCTGCTAGTCCCCGGGAGTCACAGGGAAAATGAATTTAAACAGGCATCATACTCTCCCACCTTTATGACTGGAATTAACCAACAATAAAATAGTTCAAAGGATTACTAGTTGTAACTGCCTACTGAATTCAAAACAGTGGGATGCTACAGTCATTTAGCTGAGAGGATAAAAGTAGAGAGGTGAGACATGATTTGTTATTCAGAATTTCCTCGATCAAACATCAGCTGTACTTTAACCAAGAAAAGTTGGTTTTAATTTCAGTACTTATCTGAACTGCAAATATAGTTGGATGCCTCTCTTAAGTGCTGTGGATGATCCACTTTTTGGCAGCAGTAGCTGAGTACAGAATCAGCAGTTCTTTCCTGCAAGATGAACAGCTTGAACTTCAAGGAACCTTGCCAACTAACTCCATATAAAGACACCCACACACACCCAGAACAAGGCTTGGTGAAGCAGTTGTAGATTTTTGCATGAGAAATGAATGCAGCAACTTAATTTTTCTCAGAATCTTGCAGTGGTGTGATTTTTTTCTGTCTAAGCATACATAGGATCACGCCTTTAAATGATACGATCACGCCTTGGGCTCCTTTGCTCCCTTCCCTTTACCTGCCACATACAGAGGGAAGGAGCTTCTATTCTGGCCATGTGGCAAACCATCCTTTTCTGTTTTGTCTCAGCAATGCAAGCTATGGTTTTCCCAAATCATAGTTTGTCAGCAAACTATGATTGGAAATAATCAAACTAATATTGTGTCTGAACAGCCTTGTGACCTCTGCTTCAAAATGCAGATTTAATGCATTTCTCAGATATAAAAAGTTAAGTATAGCACACTGGAAATGCCTCCTCTGACCTTATGTTCTCTTCTTATGGCCCTGCTGGATCAGACCAAGGGTCCATCTAGTTCAGCATTCTGGTCATACCTTGGCTAATCAACTGCCTACAGGATTCCACAATCAGGAGTGTAGTAGCACCTTCTCATCCTAGTTCCTCTGATTTTCTTTCATTTTATTTGCCCCATCCTATTCCTTCAGTCTTTGTTATTAAAACAGCAACCTGGAAACTTGCTCATATATCCTGTGGCCATTGGAACATTTTCCTTTCTCTTGCATGAATACAAAATTGCTGCTGCACAATGCTTGCAAGCACAAAAGGTAAAATAATTATGAAAAAAGCAAAGCCATCTGATTTGCCAGTTCTTTCTGAAGACCTTTCTTTTCTATATATAACTTTTGTTAAAGGTGGTTCTTTAGTGAGAAAGTAATTACTTTCTGGCAGCTGATGGAAGCTGTAGAACTGGCAAATACTGTGTGACTGTATGATATTGAGTTACATTGGCTGGATTTGGGATAGTATTGCTGTGAAGTGAGGGAACCAAATGTTATGATAACATATAAGATTTACCTCAGCAAAGTGCAGGTCTATAGTAGGAGTATGATGGTGATGGAACTATGGAAAAAATTACAGCAAAACCAGTAGTCCCTGAATAAAACAGCAGGACATTTGCCAGTGCTATTGCTGCTGCTGTTAAAGGGTGAGCTGCGTACTCTGCCTGAATGATATGGTGAATAGACCTTTATCCTTTGAAATAATGGCAAAGATTACGCAATGGCATGGGCATTTCAGACTAGGAAGTCCTGATGCTTATTAATGAGGACACAGATGGTATCTAATACATGTCTCTCATTTATTTTCCCGTAAGTCCAACTGACACATTTCCTTTTTTTGCAAGATGCTCAGCCGACCTATTAAAAACAGCTACAGATTATGTGGTGGCGGAGGGGGGTGCCTCAGACAAATGTTCCATGTTACATAGGAAGCTGGTCTGTTACTTGCCTTTTTGTCTTTTGTTCATTTTAAATTGCTATTTAATTGGGGTAATGGGAAAGCATTGTTTAATCTGTTATGCTGGCCCACGCTGGTTTATGCTGGTCTATGATCATAATAAATAGATAGATAAATAACATAGGAAACCAATTGCAACCCACCCCAGCTCTCTTCCTCATCCACTTCAGGGGTCTCCAATCTTTCTTTGATCCATGGGCACATTTAGGCATTGGAGAAACTGCTTTGGGATCACCACAAAATGCCTAATCAGTGGACTGATGGTTTGGCATCAACTTGTCACATCTTTGGATTTTAGGATGTAACTTCTTTTAAGGATGTATGAAAAATTTTAGGATGTATGAAAAAACATTTGTTTCATATCTATTGGACCGCAACTTCTCCTGAATAAAGAATTGAATGATTTAGCTAATTGCTGGTGGTACGAAACAGCTAATGCTTTCTTTAAACATATATTTTGGTAATGTCCAGTAGTTGCTTTTTTTGAGAAAGCATGTTTACACAGATACGTTTTGTACTGGAACAACCTTATATAGTCACTGATGTACATGCTTTTTCAAATTGTTTGCCCATATCATGGGAATTAACCAATGAAAGGGGAAACAGAATCTCAGTGCTGCTCAGTGCTCTTGACTGCTATAACAAAAGACTGCTATAACAAACAGGTGACAAAAAGCCACCAATTTCGAATGGATACTTATTTTATTTATTTGTTTATTTATTTATTTATTAAAACATTTTTATGCAGCCCCATTCGCCGAAGCCTATGTGGCTATGTGGGTTATTTTAACTGAACGTTATGTAGACTTGCTGGAAATTTGTCTGCATTGCTTATAAATCCATGGATGTATACTTTAAAACGCAGGAAAAAGGTGGGGGGAAATTCTAGTGTCTGTGGGCACTGAATCCGTCACCCCTAATTCTAAAGCTCCAGCATTCCCCTGCCATTTTGTTTTTGGATGATCTTAAGCATCAGACTCTTTCCTTAGGCATTTTAAATTATGTTGTAGTTCTAATATTTATGTAGTTCAGTGGACTTTACTGCTCTGCTCTCAGTTTTCATTTAGTTTTATATGATATTTATACTTCTGTTATAAAATCATGTGCTTTGATCTACCATAGTGTTTCTTTATTGTCTTCCATTTTATTTTTATTGCAATTTGAAATGTTTTTCTCTGCATGGAAAACTGTCTAGGTGACCTAGAAATATCTAAAATATATATATCTTCAAGAAAGTATTTTTGTATATGCATCTACCTAAAAGGGAGCAACTGGGAGCCCTAATAGGAATGACAAAATGCGCTTCATAAATGTCATAGCCGTTGTGGTCAATCATTCTGTCATGTCTGACACTTGGCCGCTCTATGGATCATTGCTCTCCATGCCTCTCTGCCTAACACTGCTTCCTTCAAGACCACTATGTCCGTCCCAGTGTCTTTCTTTATGGTGTCCCCAACAGGTGCTGGGGCGGCCCCTTCTTTTTTCACTAATCACTCCCAGCATGATTGACTTTTCAAGTGAGTCAGCTGTCATGACATGGCCAAAGCATGATAGTCTTTATTTGGTGATCTGGGCTTCATAAATACATTCAACACAATTCTGTTTCCCTAAGATGGATGAACTAACTTGCTGGAGACTAACTTGCTTTGAAATAGAGTAGAAAAGAGAAAGAGATGAGATGAAAAGATTTCTCAAGTGGCTAAAAATTGCTATTTCTGTGGCTTAATATTCAAAGTCATAATTCAGACTGTTCCTGTGCCAGACAAGAAATCTGCCTACAGGCAATAATACTTGTTTAGAAGAAGGAAGTGTTATATGTTAAATCCGTCCTTTTTCTCCTTTGATATATATTGTACAGCTAAAGGATTCATATGAAAGTTATGTATGATGGAATTTGTAGCATTCCACTTATACATACATTAATACATTAACTGATGCACTAAAAGAAACTTGCTTTTTCACCATGGAGATATAGAAAGAGTAATGGGAAACTCCTTAGAGGGCAATTTGCACCATTCTGTGTTTAACACAATCCAGAACCACTTCATTTTTTCTTACTTATTATTTAAACAACAAACAATACCACATGGAAATGCAACTGAAATAACATATCAGTAATGAGTTGCACACACTGTTACAGATACATAAAACTGTAGCATACATTTCCCCTTGAGGATCTACCAATCTGGATTAAGATAGGTGGTATTACACAGGTCTTTTCAGACTGGTTGTGGAGGGTCCTCCTGCACCTGCCATCACCCTGGTTGGCTAAAGAAACACAGGTTTGCCAGCATGTGCTCAACGCATTGTCAACTGCATTATTATGCCTGGACCCAATTTGTTTGATTCTTTTTTTTCTAGGAAGGCAATAGCCTAAAGTCTCCTTTTCCAGTTTTCAGTTGATGGTTTCCTTGTAGATTTCCAGAATGTTGCAATTTTTCTTCTTGCTGCAGGCCAGAAGAATGCTAATAAATCCTCATTCAGTAGGTGCTTGTTGTCTCCCATGGGGAGGGGAAGTAGTCCCAGTTATGCAGTGCCTTGAGGATTAGTTGAAAGAAAATCTGTATCAACTTTCTCCATTTATGGAATGCTGTATTCCCTAATTCCTTAGAGATTCTTCCATACAAACCCATGTTTTGTTGGCATCATTGGAGATTATATGTGGTATCTATTTGACTTGAAATGTTTCAGAGTGTACTTAAATTATATGTGCCCAGTCCCACTACTGGTACCCCTCAGTATAAGGCATGATTATTAAACTGGGGGCTCTTTTCAGCATGAATAAAGCTAATGAGCATTTTTGGCACTTTTTAGTTTTATGAATTTTATTCATGGAGGTAAAACATGGTGGTGTGTCAATATTAATTGTGGGTCCAAATACTATTATGAGTTTTCACTGAGCTGCCTATGAGTATGTGTTCAAAAGTTAGTTGCAAATTTGATTTTGAACTCTCTCTCTCTCTCTCTCTCTCTCTCTCTCTCTCTCTCCAGACAGCAACTGCTTGGCTTTGTTATTGACAAACCATGGGCCTTTTAGAAGATAAGTAGAAGCATGGTGCTTGTGTGCTGGTTTCTGTGCATCTGCGCTACTACTAAGGCAAACAACCCAGGAACACTTAAACCTTGGGATGTTCTTTGGTGTCCTACTTGGAACTCTTACTGTTGGCAGATGAACAACATGGAGTTTGAATGCATGTTCCTTCCTCAACAACCAAGAATTACAGGTTCAGAAATCAAAGTAAGCAACACAGGAATGACATAATTCCTGCATTGTTGGTTGCAGCAGGAGCAGAGTGGTGCATGGAGATCAAGAACCTGTGCCCCTGCTACATTTTCCACAATTGTTGATGATTTGCAAACCAAGGTGCTATACATTGAGGGAGTCTTCTCAGTTCTTCATAGCAGGAGCTTCTAAAATGACTCAGCCAAACAAAGTACAAATGACTTGCTAAACTTTCTTCTCTGTCAACAAATGAAAATGTTCTATGTGATAATGCTGTGATATACTCATGAGTAAAACCAAAGAAGAAAGTCTGTGGATGTTTTTGTAAATTTTGAGTGCAAAGGAATAGAATACCGGATCTAGGATTTGTTATACCCTGCTATTTACACTCTTGACTTATGTCTGATACAGATAAAAGAACTGAATTGGATCGTGCAGGCACTGATTCATTTGTATTAACTTCTTCCACACATGATCTCTCAGTGGAAGCTGTTATCAGCTGTCAGGAAGGATTTAAATTGATACTCCATAACCTTCTGATTTCTCTCTGTTACCATTACTGTTCTAGTAATGATAAATTGGTTAAAGTTTACATAGGTGAGAACTACCCAGATGAGATAATAGGCTTAATGATGAGGGCATGATCTATCCTGTGTGGCTAAAGATGCATCAGTGAATAACTCCTGGATATCTCCACACACAATGCTAAACCATGTGGACCTTTACTAATTTGCTGATTACTCAGCCCCTTCCTAATAATGTCCTATTATGCAGCATGCTACTGAGAGAGAAATGCAACAAGGCAGTAATTATCTTTACATCCCTTCTGTGCACAGGGGATGTATTCATGAGTGATGGGCTCTCATTGGAATTATTTTACATGCATTTAAATTTTTACTGAATGATCACAATATTTTTAATTTCCATTTCATTCCCCTCTGTCTTCATTGGATGCATTTTCTCCTTCTCTATATCTTTATGTATACATACCAACTAACCTAGGATACTTCTGATAAGGTGGATCTGCATTACAAAAGCTTATGTCTTAATAAGCTTTTGTTCATTTTTAAGGTATCACAATATCCTTCATTCTTGCCATTGTTTCTTCATACAACACTCTGTAGAGATGTATTATTGTTTCTGAAAGCAAGTTACATGCACATGCTCATTTGACAGCACTGATAGGCGATACAATAACCGACACACATAGGTTGCATATGCATTGAGTGTGAGCTTCTCACTGAAAATGAGTTGTTGCTGGAATGAGAGTTATCCTATTGTCTGAACCCAGCTCAGTTAAACTACGGGGAACAACCCACATTTCAGTAGCAATCCTTGGTTCAACAACAACCCACACTCAACCCACACTTAGCCCTTGAGGGTGGGCTCTCATGTTGTCTAAATCCAGTTGTGCCATCAAGGGATGGAAATGGTTCATCACTAAAATGTTTGTGTTGAAATTTGGATGGCTGTTGCATGTTTAGTGTATGAGAGACTATAAAGTGGATAGTATAAAATATATGAATTATGTATACTTATCTTTAAAGGATGGCAGAAAGCCTGTGCTCAGGTTCTGTTGCTAAAAATACTGCTTTTGTGAAATAAAGGGGATGAATATGTTATTTGTAGTAATTTCTTGGAGGGAGATGAAAAAGATGGCAACAGACAACAGTGTCACCAAAGAGCAAGCTTGGTAACAGTTCTTGACATAATGAGGCCAGACAAATTCCTTTTCTTCTGTAGGGCTCTTCTATCATCCCCATCTGGAACTTGATAGATAATGACTTAAAACGTCACATTCAGTTTGATTGGAGGTGTTGTTTTCTCATCATTTCAATCCAATCTTGCCTTACTGGCCTGTTAATACATCTGACCACTATGCCCAGTTTGTAACCTTTTTCTCTGCCTTCCTTTTTCACCCAACAGAAAAACAAGCAGGACATAAACACCTTTTCCAATTATCAGAGTGCATTTTAACACATGTTGGCCTTAAATCTATGTTCCTTCAATTCTCTTTAATTATGCCACATAGGTCAATCTGGTGCTGAATGAAAAAGAAGTAAGAATAGTCGTGTGGCTGCTTGTTCCTTTGCATGTACACAAAATCAGGAAACCAGTAGGAAGCTAGACCAAACCATCTGCTCTGCATTGCATGTTAACAAAGGGATACATACATTAAAATGGCAGGTCAACTGTTTAATGCTTCCTGCTCTTCTTCCTTTTCATACAGTAAAAATAATCAGTCAAGTCAAACTGGCTGCTGTGGGGGGGTGGGGGAGGGCAGGAGAGAGATCATTGCTTGCTACAACCAGAAAAGTGTTCTTCTCTGATCACATTAGAATTCTTTCCTTTATTTATGATTTCTGGGCAGTGTCTATATGCTTCCCATCCCATTTCACACTCACACAAATACATTGACTGAGCCCCGGGACAAGGCATTAAGCCTGCTATGCTATAGCCATGCTCTTGGGAGTAAGCCCTTTCGGACTCAGTGGAGGTGTGCACAGGATCACACTGCTGATTAATTTATTGCTAGGCAGGGATTTTAACTACCTTTGGCTGTCTCAGGGGTGCATTGTGCTTGGCCAATGGCCATCTAAGTTTCAGCTGTGAAAAGGAAGTGGATCGGATAACAGACTGACAGGGCAAGACTGTATGTGGGCTCATTTGCATGCACTTCCCCACTGCCTGTTGAACAGCAAGAGGAAAGATGTGCTGAACGTAGATGCACGATAGCTCCGCCTTTCCAATGCACTTTTCTAGCTTCTTGGTTGAACTGACAATTGTCACTGCCCACTACCATTTCAATGCTGTCCTGAATTTTCAGCTGCTGCAGAAAGGGGAGATACTAACTTCCTTCCCTTTTTGGAAGGCTTACTTCTGTGGTTATTTTGTGTCCCTGACAGTCTAAGAAAAAATCAAGAGGAAGTGGCTGAATGGGGGTCGAGTGAATGATGCCTCATGGGGATGGGGCCTACACATAGCTGGTGCTGTGGCCTCACTTGTTCCACAACTGTCACCTTTGCTCCACCTTTCTGTCCCCTTTAAAGAAATTTTGCACTTTTTTTGCACAGGGTAATATACAAAATTTAATGGCTGAGGAATAAATGAAGGAGAAATTTGTGCATTTACAATAATGGAACAGTTACTGTAGATATGCAAATTTCCCCTCCATTTACTTCATATTTGCATATATTTTCCTCTTATTTGCTTGCCAATCATTAAATTTGCATACCTGTGAAAGACCCACCAAAAAGTTAAAAATTCTATGTCCATGTCTTGGCCGTCCTTGTCAGCAGATGAGCTGTCCTACTTTGTACCAATTGAAGTTTCCAGATCCATGTAAATTCCATTACAGTAGTACAAATGTGAGGCCACCAGAGTGTGGATTACCATTGCTAGGTTCTGCCTGTCCAGATAGAGATGCAGTTGGTATATCAGCCACAGTTGATGGTAAGTGCTCCTGGCCACAGATGCTGGGTCTTCGGGGACCATGCTGGGTCCAGAAGCACCTGCAAGCTCCACACCCTGCCCTTTAGCGGGAGTGCGACTCCATCCAGGACAGGGCAGATATCTCTCTGTCCATGGACAACCAGGATGTTCTTTAAGCACAGGTCTTATGTGGGCATAGCTGAGTGTCTCAGTGAGAGCTCATTCTGCACCAGCTGCAGCTTCTGAACCAGGTCAAGGGCGGCCCCAAGTAGGGTGCATTCGAGTCATCTCAATATGAGGTCCACGGATTACTGTGGCTTGGTTATCCCTCTCCAGGAATGGGCATAGTTGGCAAACCCAATGATGCTGGCAGTGGGTACACCATTGAGGTCACCTGCACCTCAGTGACAAGGATCCAGAATCACCCACAAGCTATATACCTGCTCCTTCTGGGGAAATGCAACCTCATCTGGAAGAGGCAAAGTGACTTGGAAGCTCCCCACACAGAGGGTCTCCATCTTATCAGGATTTCATTTCAGTTTATTAGCCCTAATCCAAGCCATACTTGCACCCAGGCACTGGTTCAGAACTTGCACAACCTTTCCTGATCCAGAAAGAGAGTTACTAGCAACACCTTGCCATAAATACTCTGCAAATGCACCAATTGTTGTGGGAAAAGTTACTTTTCTTATCACACAATCATAGAATAGTACAGTTGGAAGGGGTCATGGAAGCCATTGAGTCCAATTCCCTGCTTGTGATTTCAGTTTGTATTAAACACAGCAAGGCCATTTAAATACGCTTGTCCAATTGCAGAATCATAGTAATTCTTGACTGGATTCAGCACAATGAGATTTGAGGCCCTCTGTGCATGTAATAACTGGGCCAAATGGCTCTCCTGCTGCCCCTCCCTGCATAATAGGCCCTGATAATAAGTTGCTGACAAGATGACACAAACTGCTTAAAAATCCTGTTTATGTGTCTGAGGCATAAGCAGGGAAATCCGGCAAAAATGAAAATATAGGAAATAGCTGACATGCGGAGCCAGCTGTTTCTAAACAAAGTGTTTCCTTGAGGCAGAACAATTCCCTGAATACTTAAAAAGACACTATTAGGGAAAATAAGTGCATGTGAAATAGTGCTAGCATTAGCAGTTAAAACCCTAAACGCTTTGAAAAGAAGTTCCCTAAACAACCATCCACATGCCCACCTGAGTTTCAAGGTCAGGGATGCAGAACCTCTAGCCCACAGGCCCTGATTCATCCCATTGAGTTTGTATTGACCCTTTGGAAGGGTTTCTCCAGGGAGCAGGGCTTTTTCTCCAAGTTCCATCCCCTGAAGGAACCTCCTCCTGGAAGAATATCCACCGTTATTTCCAATCTTAGACTGGCCAAGTCCTTTTGTGCAGCGCCTAGTACTGCCACAGGGATTGCACACACTGTGGGATACTGGAGACTTGGCCAGCACTGGAAGGGACATGTGCATGGCTCATGCCACCCCCAGGGAAATGTCCCATACTATGCAAATCCAGGGATTCAGCCAGAGCAATGTCAAGGACAGTGTTGATAGGTGCCATGAATCCCTTTCTCTATGTTGAGACAGTCATGGAGAAAGGCAAAGTATGTGCATGACTGTACTGGATGTGGCCATGCCCACAGATGTCATCTGGCTTACAGATCATAAAGTCAGCACAGGAGCATGGTTGTAAGGAACAACTAGCTGAAAACCCCCACTATGTACTTCTATGGAGAAGTACATCACATTGCTTTCAATTGCATCTATTCCTGCAAAGGTCAGCATGGGGAAGAGGAGGTTTTGCTTTGGCTTTAGAAAGCTTTTGGCTTTCTAAAAAAAGCAAAGGAAATTTAAAGCGCCATTTCCCAGCTCCAGTCCCTTGTCCAAAGTAGTTGCATTTGTGTGTGACACAAGATCATGTTTTCACCACAGGTGAAACTGCTGTAGCCATTAGCATATGCCCCAGCAGTGGCAAATCCATTTTGCATACATATCAGATAACCCTGATGCACAGAAACAGTTCCAGATCTCCTTTATATTGCACTGTGCTTTAATCATGGTTTGACCTGCTGCTGGGTTGTTTGTTTGCTTGTTTTGCTACTTACAATGTAATGGATTTTTTTCCTTTAATATAATGACTCTGTTTCGCCAGATAAAAGCAGATGCGGTTGCCTACTAAAATCCTTGGAATATTATGCTCATTTAAGAACTTGATAAGCTGGTGATATGTAATGACCCTGGCATTTCTCATTTCAAGCATCTCCTAAGGACACATCAGTTCCAGGTGCTGCCTCCCCACTATGTCTTGTCTTTAATTTTAGATGAGTGCAGGTATGTGGCCTTTGCAAGGCCCAGTTTTGCTTTTGAATAGCAACTTGTGATTTTTGACAGTTTCTGAATAATGCAAACAATCCTGCAAAGAAGTGAGGAGAAAACTACTAAATGCTGCATGCAGGGCTGGTGCCATACCTGAGGGGGCTCTTGCTACAGTTCCAATGATGGGCCCCCAAACACGGATCGCCCCCCTCACACCTACACAGACCTCTTGGCTTTGGTGCTGGCACTCCTTCCATTGGGCTGCTAAGCAATGCTGCTGTGGCCACCAGCCCCCTGGTTTGCCCAGCCGTGGCAGTGCAGGGAGCCGAGCTGTGATTGCAGCACTGCAAAGGCCAACCCCTGTCCTGCCATGGGGCTGGACTGGGGGATAGAAGTAACATTGAGGGGATGGCAAATGGATCCAAGCTGGGGCACTGGCAGCTTCCCAAGCATTCTGGGCATGACTCCAAATGATCCTACGGATGCATTCAAGGCATACTAACCTGTATCAGTGACCCACACCACTTATATCTTGACATATTCACAATCTGGATCATTTAAGGGTGGTAAAGGCACTGATGGCAGAGTGATAAAAATATAATCAGTTGTTTTCCTTTGAGACCTGAGCTCCAGGCTATGCAAGGCTAAAATAAAGGGTTACACATAGACTGTACTTTGTTGGAAGCAAGACTAACTAGTATATGCAATAAACCTGTCTCTTCTGGTGATTAAATGAGGTCTGCAATCCATTTTATTGCATACTTCAAAGCAATACATCCAAGGATGCAATTATGCAGGGACAGTGCGACACTCAGGATCTTACATTAAAGAAATGGCACAAACCTTTAAACAAACCGCCCTTCTGTACAATCTGGTAGTTTGCTGTAAGCCGGCAGATAATGATGCGCACCAAGAAATTCTGCAGAAACAGGTTTATTAATTTCATTGGTGAAAGCAACTTGACAACCATGTTCCTCTGAACAGAGAGCCTCATGTCTGGGCATGCTCCTTCCATTAAAGTGAATGGGGCAGTCCACACAGCCTTAAACGGCCAGTTCAGAAATAACATTAAAACATCATTTAGAACAGGGGAGGGAAATTTTGAAGGCTGGGACCACGTGTAGACCCTCCAGGGCCTCACTCCTCACCCCACAACTGCATCTACTGGAAGTGGACACACGGCTGCATTCCCCAGAATTCTGCTGGAAAGAAAATCCGTCGAGCATCCTTGCTTTGTTTCCCAGTAGAATTGTTCTGTCCCTGCCTTATCAAATAACTACTTAATGTGCTGGGAAGGGGATGTGATTCTCCTGGGAAATGTGGCAGATGCAAGGGCCTGGCCACAGAGGCAGGGGACCCGGAAGGGGCTGTTTTAGAGTTACACCCAAATACAGGCAGTTAAGTGACTGTGGACATTTCTGTTAGTTTGTATTGCGTAATAAAAATGATTTTGTTAGTTTCTTACTGTATTCACATTTAAGGGGTTAAAACTTTACAGGTTAACTCATCCAAAAGTGATCATTATGAGTGAGAGGAGAGCTCAACTAATTATTATGAGCCAGCATAATGAATGGTTCTCTCAAAAAAACAAGCATCTTAATTTAGACAATGAAAGAAGCAAAGGGGGAAAATAGATGCTACACCCTCACACACTTGCAATTATAAAAGAGGCAGCAAGATTACTGTCATATCTTCTCTGCAATTCTTTTGATTGCACTGCTAAGTTTATTGGGTCAATATGGCAGGAAGGAGTAGCACTGTGTACAGTTGAAGCTGAAATAGGTCACGAGTTCACACCAAGAATAAGGCTATGACTCAGAAGCCTTTGACCAGACTAAATCAAGTGCACATTTCCTGACCCACTCAGCACCACTTATGTTTATGTCATTAAAAAAAACCCACTCTATTTCCTTCCCAGATTGTTGCGAATTATTCACTCTCAATAAGAAAATGCTAACATACTGCCATTTTGGTCTAAGAGGATCTCTCACTTTGTTCTTCATTTATTTTGCAAGCAGTGTTTAGTTTTTCTCACACAATGCTTTTGTATTTGCAGTAACTTCCTGTGCCTTGTGAATTAATGGCCAAGTTTAATGAGATGCTAGGAAACCTGTGATCAAGGCTCCCTTGGGACGTTTCATTTTTGTTTGGATTAAAATAGCAACAGGGTTATCCCATCCCAAATCAGATTAGGAATGGCCATGGAGAAGAGAGCGCTTAAACCATTCCCCACGCTCTTTTCCCATTCTAAACCAAAACCTGACGCTGGCCTTTTGTTCCATAGGCAAAGGCACTGAGCAATCTGGAGGGATGCTTCCTAAGTTTGTAGCAAGCAGGGGGAAAGCCTGACATTCTTCATAGTTATGCTCAGTTCATACTATTTGTTTGTGTAAGTATGGCGAAAATAATATTTACAGCATTTAATACTTGCTTGTTTTACGAGGAAACAGTCCAAGGTTGGGTATAGGCGAGGAGTTAGGGATTTAACTCTTGGAACAGTAGGAGCTAGTGAGGTTTTCTACAATCTGATTATGCACATAAATATCATCATCATCATCCTGTAGTATAGGGGAGGAACTGCAAGAATCTGTGCTCTGCCTTTGTCAGAGATTTCCAGTTGATTTCTAATGATCCAAGCATAGGTTATAGGACCATTTCTTACATTTAAAACATTAGTTTTAGATTGCCTTTAAGAGTAGAACCCTCTCAAGTTAGAAGATAACAGTATAAAAGTAAAAGAAAACACTATGCACTTGTTTAATTTTTGAACAATCCACTATGCACTTGTTTAATTTTTTGAACAATCCACTAAAAAGTAAAAATAAATATAAACAGAAAATGCCTGCAGCAATTACTAACAGAAATGTCAGGAAGTCACTTACAATGTATCTGATCTAAGTTACAACAGTGGCATGATTCACCACATGACAGTGTTGGCTACCCATTTTTCTCCTCCATTCAGCTGGAAATTATCTACTCAATGGAGTAATCAAGCGGCTGTTTTGCTGGGCAGACAACTGAAACACAAGTGGCCCCATTCACATGTCCCCATAAGCCACCCTGCAGATACGCAATGCATTATGAGGCTTTGCTGAACAACCTGCAGTGCATCTGATGATGATTGTGCTTACTGCAGCTTGTTCCCCTTCTTCCCTTTCAATCCTTCAGCTGGCATGGGCACGTATTCCAGGTACCTTTGCAGCAGAACCCTTTTTATCCCCTCCCCATTCCAGTTCCAATCACAACAGCCTTTTGGTTTGACTTCTTCTACTTACAGGACTTTGCAAGTATTCACTTGGGCTTGTGAGGACCCAGATGATGGTGTTTTGCTGTTCTTTTGCAAGTGTGGAAAAGTGCCTTTTAGCCTGCCCAATACACATAGTCTTGCCTTATCAATGTCCTTGCATGTGTCAACAAGAGTGCTGAAGTGAGGCTCACTAAAAGCAGAGGGCCACAATATCACTCACTTGGCAAGGGTGCTTACCAGTATTCTCCTTTTCAGCCCTTCCCTGAATCTCAAGCAGGTCTGGAAAGGATTGATATTGGCTTCCTTCTCCATTGTGGAAGGTGAGTGGAATGACTGATGGTGAAGGTGGTGTTCCCAATTTTGTTGTTCTTATAGTTTTTACTTGTTGCTTACTACGCTGTGCAAGTGTGCAGGGACAAATGGCAACTGTTGGGGATATCACACTAAATCCCACTCTCCGTGCTTTTTTTGTAAGAAAAAAGGTACCGGAACTCATGAAATTATTTACCTTTCACACGTAGTCAATCACTGTACACACACCCACACACGTCAGTTGTGTAATGAAACATAATGGTTGCTGCCCGCAGTAAGCACTCAGCGTGCAACCACATGACCACTCACAAGCTGAGCAGCACCACAAGCCGAGCAGTGCCATCACAACCAGCACAAAGTACACATGCATTGGATTTGACACACAAGCAGCGTGCATGCACCATTTTAATGATTTTGCTGCCAACCTGCTACGCTTGACAGGGCGATTCAAATCCACATGGACCAAACATTAAATTTTCAAAAGTTACTTTTAAAACTTGGAAAATCTGGCAAAAAAGGTGCCGGAACGCTGTTCTGGTGTGTTCTATGACAAAAAAAGCACTGCCCACTCTATTCTATTGCTGTGCCATCAGTTTTGCTTGCTTCCCGAGTTATGTCAGTATCCTTCATCCTTCTCCATTTTTGCTTTGCAACCCCCTTCCAGAGGGGCACTTTGCTTCAGTGCCTCCTTAGTCTCATCATGGAAGTCTAAGCCCCTTAGAGCTCACGTATCTCAGAACATCTCCTGTGCAGTGGTTAGAATGCTTGAATGGCAGTGGCCTCAAGGTCTCCTCTGGCCATGAATTTGACTGTGCGCCTTTGGGCCAGGCAATGAGTCTCAGCCCAGCCTTACTCGAGTGTGTCCTTAGTTATCCAACTCTGGTAAGCAGTGAATGAAGGCAGATGCCATCCTGCAATAAATTGACCTGCAAATCAGTGAGGAACACTTCTTAATATGTCAACTTTCATATACTACTTTCTCTCATGCACAAATTGGTTGTTGGTACATGCCATCAAGTCAGCTCTGAGCTATTTATTCATTATTTATGTGCAGTTTTTCTATATTGTCCTATATCTAAAAAAATCTCAAGATGGTTTACAAGAAAAGTAAAAGAACATTAGAACCAGGTGAACAGTACTTAATTTAAAATAAAATAGGTAAATATATATTGAAACTAACAATTTAAAAACTGGGCAAATAAAAAGGTTTTGGCCCAGCACCAGAATGAATGGAGCTGATGCCAGGTAAATGTCTCTGTGGAGCATATTCCCCAATGTTTATGGCACTAATGGCAACCCTATGAATGTGCACCCTCCAAAATGCCCTGTCCTTGACAGCCCAGCTCAGCTCTTGTAAATCCAGGGAGGGGCTTCCTTTATGCATTCAATGCACCTCATGTTTCATCTTCCTTTGTTGCTGCTGCCTTCAGCCTACCCTAACATGACTGCCTTCTCCAGTGAGTCTTGCCTTCATGTGCCCAAGTAGGACAGTTTCAGTTCTGTAACTTTGCTTCCAGGGAAAGTTCTGGATTGATAGGATCTAGGACTCGCTTGCTTCTCTTTCTTTCAGTCCAGTGTATTTGCAAGCTATCTTCCAGCACCATCATTCAAATGCATCAATTTTCTTCCCCTCAGCTTTCTTCACTGCCCAGTTTTTACACCAGTGAAATAATGTGGATGATCTTGGCCTTTTTTCCCAAGTGAAACATTGTCACACTTGTTGATCTTTTCTAGTCCCTTCATTACTTCCTTCAAAGTCCCAGTCACCTTCTAATATCTTAGGCACAGTCTCCAAACAACACAGTATAGTTACACACCTGCCAAAAGCACAGGGGAAAAAAGCACCAACAAGTGGTGTAATCCTGGAATTCAATTGTAAATTAAATGTGTAATTGTACATAGCAGGAGATGGGATGCTAAAGGGGACTAGAATCATACCAAGTAACTATCCCTTCTCCCAATGAAAACTCTTCCCAAAGCTGCTGTTCTTGTCCCCAGAAGGGAACCTGCCATTTGTTACATCCCAGGGCAGTATTCCTTGGGAGTAGAAAAGTGCTTCCCCTGCCAAACACACACACACACACACACACACACACACACACAGAGAGAGAGAGAGAGAGAGAGAGAGAGAGAGAGAGAGAGAGAGAATCCCGATAAACTTTCCTCCCTGCTGTTATTTCTTATCAAGAACAACAGGCATGTTAAATGGGATGACACATATAACATAGTCTACTTGAACCTCTAAAGGTAAACCATCATTTAAATTTAACTTACTTTAATTTAATTTGTGTATTTTCCAACTGATTGGCTTCAGCAAGCAAAAAACAAGCTGAGGACCTTTATGGCCCTTGTGCTAAACTAAGGATTAACAATGCTGCTATTTACTAACATTTTTGCCCAAGCCTAATGCTAGTTTACATTCTTTTTTCTTTTTTGTTTTGTCTTTTGCAGAAGTCAAAATGATGGGAAAGGTAAACCCAAAGGATTTGTTGCTCTTGTTGCTGATTATACTTTAATTAAATATAAGTACAGTACTTAAAAGCCCCCTGGCTTTATTTATCAGAAGCAGCAATAAACGGCAGCAGTGACCCACCTGGGGTGCATCGCTGTTCAACCAGTGGGAGGAAATTGAGTTCCTCTCTGCTGCTATGCACACTCTCTCAGAATCTCTGTCGTTCAGGTTTTGCCCAGAGCAGATGTTTTTTAAACTCACAGGCATGACGATGCGTGTCCATGGAGTATGGTCTGAAGGCACGTAGGACATCCACCATGTTGAAGCTAAGCAGGTGGCCTGAGCTTGGAGGGGGAGACCACATGGGAAACACCAGTGGCCACCTGGTAGGCACATGTACCCACCTTGCGTTCCACAATGAGGGAGTCAGGACATAAATATAGCACACAAATAAATAAATAATAGACTTTATGGTGAGATGATGCAGGTGTTGCCTGAACTAAAAGCCAAATTAGTTCCAGTTTGTGGTTTGCCTTTTGCTTTGCAAGCCTCAATATGTACAAACTGCCTTTAACTAAGGGTTCGAAAATTAACGCTTAGAATGAGACAGCACTAAGCAGGGGCAAGTATGAATCAGAAATAAGTTCTCTGTAAATACTAGGATATTAATATCATATATTTAGTGAGCACTCAACAGATGCTGAAACTGTATGAAAATGCAGCTATTGTTTGTTTATTAATTTCTTAAATAGCTATCTCACCCAGTAGCCAAATTGGCTCTCTGGGAGGGTTACAAAATAGCCATATAAATGAGTTACAGCTGACTGCACAGATCAGTCACTCCCGACTTCCATAGTTCCAAGATGGGTCTGCCCAACCTCCCCACTTTTAATTTTAAGTTTATACATAGCAGCCTTTCTACTATAAAACAATATTCAAAGCAACTTATATAAATGAATCAGAACACAGTAGAAGCACCTGCACCTGTATTTATTTATTTACTACATTTATATCCTACCTCTTTCTTCTTGCAAGGAATGCAAAGTGACTTACATAGTCCATTTTATCCTCACAAGAAACCTGTTTACCTGGATTTCAGCAAGGCCTTTGACAAAGTGCCCCATGATATCATGGTGGAGAACTATGGAGTTTTGGGATACACCAAAGCACTGTCTGGTGGATTAGGGAATGGTTGACTGACCGAAAGCAGAGGGTAACCATTAGTGGGGAATTATCAGGATGGCGGCCAGTGACAAGCGGGGTCCCCCAGGGCTCTGTCCTGGGGCCGATCCTGTTTAATCTTTTCATTAACGACATGGTGAACAGTCTGCTGATCAAATTCGCAGACAATACTAAAACTGGAGCAGTGGCCACAACTGAGGAGCAGGTACTCCAGATCCAAAAGGATCTAGACAGACTATGGAAGTGGGCAGGAGACAACAGGATGGTGTTCAATATGGATAAGTGCAAGGTCTTGCACTTGGGGCATAGGAATAAGTGTCGTAAGTCCAGGTTAGGGGACAAGTGGCTGGAGAGCAGCACTTGTGAAAGGGACCTCAGGGTACTGGTTGACTGCAGGCTGAACATGAGTCAGCAGTGTGATGTGGTGGTCAAGAGGGTGAACACCACCCTTGGTTGCACAGCCAGAAGTGTGGCTTCTAGATCGAGAGAGGTATTACTACCACTCTATACAACTCTGGTGCACCCACAAATGGAGTATTGTGCTCAGTTTTGGGCCCCTCATTACAGAAAGGATATAGCCAGGTTGGAGTCAGTGCAGCGTAGGGCCACAAGGTTGGTGGCCGGTTTGCAGGGGATGCCATGTGAGGCGAGACTGAGGGAACTGGGTCTCTTCAGCCTGGAGGAGACTCTGAGGGGATATGCTGGTGACATACAGGTATGTGAGGGGATGTCACATGAAGATGGGTAGAGACCTGTTCTCCCCTGCAGAGGAAGGCAGGATGCGCTCCAAAGGAGCAAAGTTCAGGGAGCCAAGGTTCCGTTTAGATGACAGGAAGCACTTCCTGACAGTCAGGACCCCAAGGGTGTGGAATGGGCTTCCATGAGAGGTCGTTGAGGCCCCATCTGTGAGGGTGTTCAAAGATAGGCTGGACATGCACATGGCAGGCGTGTCGTGAGCGGAGCCGGCTGGAGCCAGGGGTCAGAGTAGATGGCCCGGGAGGCCCCTTCTGACTCACTCTGTTTCTATGTAAGGCAGGTTAGGTTGAGAATCAGTGACCCAGTCAGCTTCATGGCTGAATGGGGATTAGAACTGAGATTTTCAAGACTCTAACCACTACAGCACACTAGCAATTCACCTGCAAATAAACTACACAGTATGAGTTGTCTGTGAAAGTAGAACAACCCATGGTGTACTCAACAGATTGTTGGACTCACTGTGGTTTGTCTCACCCTTTCTTGGGGGTTCCTTCAGCAGCATCCCTCAGCAGCATCCATCTTTTCAGCTCTCTCTGGCATGATTACAAGCCCTTTTATGCTCACCATGGATTTTCTCCTCCTTTATCAATTTCTGTTTTGTTTTGTATTGTTTTTTTTTTGGAATTACTAAATTTGATCTACAGTTTAACAGCCAGTGGATGCCCCTTCAAAGTGCCCAAGTGGTACTTAGAAAGGGTACACCAGCTCATTACACCCCCTTTTAAGGATGTATTTTTTATATTTACACAAATTCATTTTTTAAATTGTGCACATCTGGGGCACAGATATGTCTTTCAAAAAGGGAAGCAAACTAGTGGCAGCCCCTCCGTACCATATGGACACGGGAGGGAATGCCACTAGCTGTCAAATCAGAAACCACAAAAAGCAATCTACAAAAAAGAAAAGAGGGAGTAAAATGAGGTAAAAGGCATGATGCATGTAAAAGCCAGTGTGGCGTAGTGGTTAAGAGCATGGAACTGGAACTCAGACGATCTGGGTTCTAGTCCCCGCTCAGCCATGGAGCCAACTGGGTGGCTTTGGGCCAGTCACAGACTCTCAGCCCAACCTACCTCACAGGGTTGTTGTTGTGGGGATAAGATGGAGGAGGAGAATGATGTAAGCTGCCTTGAGTCCTTTGAGGAAAAAGGCAGGATATAAATCGAAAAATAAATAAAATAAAAATAAATTAAAAGGGCTCACAAACACATTGAGCAGGGCATGCAGCCAGTGGCAGTCCCCCCACGGTGCCCCTTGGGCATCAGAGAGGTAGCGGGCACCAAAAGTGGCCCAAGCAAGCTTGGCATGGGTTTTGCGGCTCTCTCCAAGAGGCTCACTCAGTGTTTCCCTTCACACACAATGGGTGAACCTGTCACTCAGATTTGGATGGTTTGGAAGATATACCAACCCATCATGGGTGGAACAATCTCCTAGCACAAGCCATGGGATTGGCAGGGTGGCTTCATGCCTACAGCCCCTTTTGACAAAAGCTCTTTTAAAACAACTTTTGGCCTAGTCCTATGTTATGCGGTCATAGTAATAGGGTTATGGTCATAAGATCCAAACATATAAGCAAAATAAAACCAAGCTATAAGTACCAAGTAACTAGACCCCATATAAGTACAACAGATAAATGAAAACCAAGCAAGGAAACAAACACGTCTAAAATGTGTATGTCTAACTAGGTGAATAATTAAAATATTCTTTCTGATTTTAAAAGATGATATG
Organism: Varanus komodoensis; assembly: GCF_004798865.1. Taxonomy (NCBI): domain Eukaryota; kingdom Metazoa; phylum Chordata; class Lepidosauria; order Squamata; family Varanidae; genus Varanus; species Varanus komodoensis. The sequence continues at coordinate 5,363,304 of NW_025335438.1, forward strand.
GTTTAAAAAGTTACTTGCTAACTAACATGGGGAAATGCATCCACCAGCAGAAAAGTAGTATATTCCATTTCTGAAAGTGAGAAGTTAGCAGTAATCTGACCCAACTTTCTCTCCCTCATGGTATCATAAAAAGGGAAATGTGGGAAATAATATATTTTAGGCCCTGCAGCTGTCCCTGGCTGCAAGGACAAGGGCATTGTTCCACAAGAGCTTTGGAAAAATCTCCCCTCCAAGTATTCTGGACTCCTTATGTCTTTGCACAAAAGGCAGTGATGGATGTATTAGGTGTGAGACAGCACTGCTGACCTTTGATTCACTTCCTTGAAAGGAGGGACATTTGACTTCTCTTGTCAGCAAGACATGGCAAATCTTGCCATGGTGCCATTCTGCTAAATCGGACTTGTAAACATGTGGGAAATTGATACAGAAAATGTATAACAAATTTCTTGGAAAAGGTTGTGGCTTTACAAGCAGGTTGATGTGCCCAGTTCATGTACCATGCTGTACTGCCTGTTCTTCAAACATTCAGCTTTAGAGCAGCTTTAATTGCTTAGCAACTGCTTAATCACAGAACACTATGACATTTTAGGAAACATAACATCCTACTAACATTAGGTTACAATGTTCTTAATTAATAATCTCATTTTAAGAAGTCCTCTTGGCATGTTATTTCCTTTCACTCCCAACTTAGTGATGGAATGTGATATTTGTGGTTGTTAAAGTGCCAAGAATTGCAGATTTCTAGTGAGACTATGACATGAGAAGTCCAACAGGTGAAGATGCGCATTACCAAAGCTAGTCCAGATGAATATCTTTTGATTTCTCTCCTCCTAGTCACTGTTCCCTTCACTATTTACAGCTTGTTGACTATTGGCACTTCTTTTAAAAATCTGTCTCCCACACCACTGATAATTAATATTATTATTTATTTGACTGTTGTTCCACTTGCTAACAATGTCCTCCAAGTGGTATACCCAGTTCCTTCTGCTACCTTGTATGTGTGTGTGAAAAGTTGAGAGTTGGAGGAAGTTGTTCTGATCTTGTACAATTCCATTGTGAGGTTTCTGCCTATACTTTCTTGGTGGGAGTTAGGGTGAATGGGTGGCAGGTATCTTTAATATAAGATACTGGAATTTGTACATGTGCAGTTGTACAAATTGTACACAATGTTAACCCCATCTCATCAAATTAATGTCTGAATCCACCATTCTGAGCGGAAGGTTTGTGGGATGGGCAAAGATTAGTCTTGGGACTATCAAGTTTGAAAGGTGGCCAATAGATATGAAGTTACCCAGAAGCAACAATGGCTAGTGTTGCAGTTTGAACAATTTTAGCATCACACACACTGCTAGCCAAAGTGTGGTTTGTTGAAATCTGGCTTGCCATGTGTCTGAACCAATCCCTACAAGGAAACCATGGTACGTTAACCAGCTCTAAGTTGTTGGCTTATTAAGACTGGTTTGGTTAAACTTCCACTTACTGTGATGTCTGAACCCAGAATCTAGAATTATACCTTACCCTCATAGTTTTGCCCTCCTGCATACCCTGAAATCAGCATCTAGCAAGAGTTGCAGGAAAATGAAACCACTCAGAAGGCTGGCAAAATGGGGCAAAGAGAAACAAATAAGAAACAGGAAAAACAGTACACAGTCAATTTGCTCATCTGTAAGACAATTCATGGCTAAAGTCACAAACAATGTTTAACATAAGCCAAGGCTTCATGATATAAGCAAGCACAGCCAGTGTATTGCTGCTTGTTGGGCCTTTGTGTAATGTCCATGAAATACAACTGGTCAGATATAGGCCTTGTGTAGGTGAGATGTCCCCAAATAACCAGATTGCAGTGCATCAGTGATGTGTATTGCCCAGTAACTCAACACAACTGCATAACAGCCTGTTCTTTCTTCTGTGTTATCACTTGCAGTAACCAGGGAGGAGAAGCCATTTGGTTGGCCTGATAAGACACTTAACTTCATGCAGTCTATTTGAAGCTCCACAGTATGAAACACTGCCCAATTTCATGGTGCCTTCAGGAAGTTTAATATTTTTAGAGCAATTTCAGTTCTTATATGTTTTTAATTCATTAAGCTGAAGTTGACCTCTTTTTCTTTTAATTACCCTTATATCCTGCATTCTTGTCCCTTTGCAAGGATCCCAAGGCAGCTTCCGCAGTCCTCCTCTTCATTTTATTCTCATAACAACAACCATAAGAGGTAGGTTAGGCTGAGAGTCAGTGACCTGCCCAAAGTCACCCTGCAAGTTTCACAAAATCATAGGATAGTAGAGTTGGAAGGGACATTGGTGTCCCTGGTCAAGTGGTGACTAGAACACAGAACTCCTGAGACACAGTCCAGTACTCTGACCACTATGCAGTACTGACTCTCCCTTTAGGGAAGCAAACATTTAAAAACAGAAATATTCATAGTTGAAATGCTAGCATGAGGGCAGATCCTCCAGTGCTAACCCCTTCCAGAATTGTTCCATAGTGGTAGGGGAACTTTGCTCTTTGCACTGATTTTAGTTAACATAGGCCAACTAGCAGGCTGTCTTACTTTCTAGATGACCCTGTGTGAATTAAGCTAAGATTAATTGAAGACAAACTATGGGCAAACCATTGAGGTCAACTGAGGGCAAATTTAATATGCTAACAGGACCATTGGGAGCTCCTTATGAAGGCACTTGAGCAGTCAGAAAGGTACTTATCTGTTCTGTATTTCTTTTTCTCCCACCTGTTTTTCTCCCGTCTTTCCAGGCGTGCTGTGCAATGTAAAACCAGTAGCCCTGTTGCCACAGTAGGCTGGTGTATGCATGCACCGCTTACACTTCAAGCGAACAAACTAATAGTATTTCCTCTCCACCTGCTGAAGTGCCCACCCAGCTAAACTGAACGTAGGCAGCATAATATTTTGTAGTCAGCTTACATAAACCAATTGATCTGGAAGCTGAAATGAAGACCTGGATTTTTCTTTCTTTCAGTAGCACCAGTTTATTTGCCTTTACTGAGACAGTTCTGAAAAAATGGAGCAGTGCATTATTTTCTTGTTCGGTAAAGCCCAGGTGAAACACATCCTTTTATATCATTCCCTGTTTTTCTTCCTCCTGCCCCAACCTATATTTGCAGTGCAAAGAGCTCCTTTATTCTAGGATATGGGCAGCTGGCAAAATATCAGTAGATCAGCCGCTATCAGTAGGCTATGAAGATTAGAAGAGACCAAAGAGGAATTACACTATTGCTAGAAATAGTTATATGTTCTTGGACATGTGTAAGAGCCATTTCATACATGGTATAAACTAAAGCAGGGTTTATTAGTGGGTGCACACTTGACAGGAATCCACTAATTTTAACGCCATTACAGATATACTTGTGATGTAACTCATGTTTAAAATGGTTTGTTATATTCATATTTTTACATTTTTAGGTGTCCACTTGAAACTTCTTCAGTGTTATAGAAACCAATATACCTCTTCTCTCTGGAGAAATGGTAGCCTTGTACTTCAGGGTGAAGACAGATATACAGACCAGATTCGCACACTGAGAGCCAGTGTGGCGTAGTGGTTAAGAGCATGGGAATAGGACTCAGGCGATCTGGGTTTGAGTCCCCGCTCGGCCATGGAGCCAATTGGGTGACTTTGGGCCAGTCACAGACTCTCAGCCCAACCTACCTCACAGGGTTGTTGTGGGGATAAGATGGAGGAGGAGAATGATGTAAGCTGCCTTGAGCCCTTTGTAGGAAAAAGGCAGGATATAAATCAAAAAATAATTAAATAAAACATGGCAGACACAGAATGTCCTGGGAGACTGAAATATTCCTATCAGCCAGGGTGAGATGTGAACTATGCTTGTTTCATAGTGGCTTGTTGTATTATTGGAACCCAGCACAAACCACTCTGGCTGAGTTCAGGCAACCTGACAAACCATCTTAAACAAACATGATTCACAACCCACCATTTCTTCTATTATGTAAACCAGCTGGGTTCAGACTACATGATAGCTCACATTCAAGGGTTGCATGTGGGTTGAGTGTGGGGTCTCACTGAACTATGCATTACTGAAACATGGGTTATCATCTTTTCTGAAGGCAGCCATGCTAACAAGCCACTGTTTGTTAACCAGGAAAAATCCATGAAGCGATCGCATGGTTTGTTCTTGGATTGCAAACTGTGTGTTCTTTATACTCATCAAGCCATATTTTGTTGGCTAAGCTGGGTTCAGCCACCATAATAACTCACATTTCAACAAAAAACCATGGTTCATTGACAACTCAGATGCAACCCATACTTGACTATGAGGATGTGTTATCCTGTGCTCTGTATCCAGCAATACTCTAAGACAGGAGTGGGAAACCTCCAGCCCAGAAGCCAAATGGAACCCTTCTGGTGTGTCAGTTTGGCCCTCTGGCATCCCCAGATGATGCCCACACCCACTCCTTTTCCCCTTTCCCCCAGATACCAACTGTTCAGTGGTTTCCTTGTTTTTGTGCAATTTTCCCCCAAAGCTTCTCAACAGTTCAGATACCTCTTCTATAGCTTACTTACTGGCACTAGGAGCTGTAAGCTGCAACATTTAAATTAAATTAAATTTCATTTCATTTCATTTCATTTACATTTGCATGCCGTCCTTTGCAGCAGCCTCAGGACAGCTTACAGAATGCGGGGGCAGGGCAGAGGCTGCTCTAACTTTGGCCCCATCCTTTTGCCAACCTTTGGAAGATGTCCATTGAAAGCTTCTACAAAATTAAAATTGGTCCTTGGGCCAAAGGAGGCTCCCCACCTCTGTTCTAAGGGTTGGGTTCAGGATCTGCCTTCTGCTTGCAGAAGGTTCATGTGCCTGAATTTTGGAAGCCTCCTTGCCTCCACACATCACTGCTCACTCTCTTCAACTCAGCAAATAGAGTTTTCAGGGGGCTGGTGGGGCTATTATAGGTAGGAGTAGGTGGGGAAGTCCACATTCACCAGCCCAGTTGAATTTGAATGGAACACTAATTGTGGTAGAATATAGCAAATGTCTATTTAAAGTAGTTTCACTTTCACTTTCTGCCTAGACTCTTGTGTTTGCCTTTGCACTCAGTGGTGTTTTGCTTTTGCTTTGCTTTGTTTAGGGTGCTATTTTGCTTTTGCACTGGGTGAAAGAGCAATTCAATATTTGCAAATCTCAACATGAAGTGTCCTTATCTGCCCCCTTGGACTAATATGCTGATCAGAATGTCATTATCTTTCAGATTTCACCTTCTCCAAATTTTGCAGTTCAGCTCTTAGCTCAAAAGCATGCCAAAATATATTCAAACATGGATATTTTAGTATTAAAGTAATGTTGAAATGTGAATTTTGAGATGAATATGTGTATGAATGCATATTTTGTGGAGGAAATGTGTCAATAGATATTTATACAAGTATTCATGCAGATATTTTTATAGAATCTGGATCCAATCCTTTGATGCTGTATGCTCTGAATAAACCCTTTGGCACATTTTCTTCATTCTCTGCATTCGGGAACCTTCTTTTCCTATTGCAGTGATTTTTGAGTCATCTTACCTTCAAGTAAATCAGTCATGATGACATCATTACAAAGAACACTGATGTGTCAGCTCTGCAGTAAACCCACTGACACTTGCACCTTCGGAATAAGAATTCAACAGAAGTGTGATTTCTTCTTTGTATCCAAAGTGGAAACAATGTCACCAGCCAGTATCTTTCTCATCTGAATCTTGCTGAGACATGATGACCCCAAAATGCACAATATTAACGTTAAATAGTAACATACTGCAAGCTTACTTTCCCTTTGATTCTAAGTTTGTTGTTTTTTCACAACTGTTGTCCTCTAGATCCTTCCAGCACTTCCTAATAGCTGTAATTGCAAGAAAAGTAGATACTGCTTCAACCGCTCCTTTGATTTCTCTTAATTCCCAGCCTGTTGACTGCTTGAGTTAACACAGGCCTCGTAAGATCCTGACTAGTACCCTGTTGTCTCAGGTTGGTGAAGTACATGTTCTGCTTCTTGGATTGAGAACAGAGAAGCTCAGAAGTGGCCTGCCTTTCAGAAGCTCCCTTTTCTTATACTCCTATTTGTGTATCTAGCTGAGAGGATCTAGCTAGTTGTTATCTTGACCAGGAGTGGCCTGGCAAGGAACAGCTTGATTTTAGGCTACAAAGCCTTTTTAGGTGCTGGGTGGTAGTAACTTTATACTAAAATACAATGTGGTGATCCTCCAGTTGTGTGGCTCCCTGTTGAACTCAATGGGACTGACTTCTGGATAGTTATGCACAGGATCAAGCAAGACACACAGATCCCATGTGCTTCTGGTGGCCAGAATAGGCAAGTAGCCATAGTGGTTTTATTTATTTATTTAGAATATTTATATGCCATCCTGTCACGAAGGCCTCAGGATGGCTTACATAAATAAAGTAATATAAAACATAATACAAATGAATTACAGATCCACCCTGGCTGCAGTTAAAAACCATATATAAACCAATATTAAAAGTTATTAAAATATTGTTGGAATAAAAAGGTCTTAACCTGGCGCAGAAAAACAAATAACGACGGTGCCAGGCGGACCCCTCTGGGGAGCGCATTCCATAGGCGGGGCGCCACCGCAGAGAAAGCCCTCCTCCAGGTACTTTGCCTCCTAATGTCTTTCACGGAGGGTTCCCAGAGGAGGGCCTCTGCTGCCAATCTCAGGAGACAGGAGGGCAAATATGGAAGAAGGCGTTCCTTTAGGTATCCAGGTCCCAAGCCGCTCCTTTTACATGAACAGCACATCTGAGGAGCAAATGGGTATGGTCTTGCCAAATCAGAATATGAGCAGATGCTGATCCCAGCAGCCACTGTCCTTACATGTCTGGCAGTGGGAGGGCTTTTCACAAGGGCAGGGTGTGAACTCAGTGACTCCAGTTGCAGATTTGTGTACTACCTTTTCTGTAGTGCCTTTCTGTGAAATGGTAATGTTGTTGTACTCTGCAGGGGAAAATATGTCATTTTGCATTTGGGGCTCAGACCCCACCTCTGTCTAGTAACTCAGTTTCATGTCTACAAGCTGCATCTATTTGTATTCTCTGGGTGCTGAAACAGAATCGTGTGAGTTCAAGAGGAATTGCATGTTGAAACTCAGAACTCACCTTAAGATCTTGGGCAAGTTACTTTTCTTGTAGTTTCACCACTTTGCCTTCTGGGAATTGACTATTCTGTGACTAGTCATACTACCTGGCAGTCAGCTTATAAATGGGTAAACCCCGATGAATGTCTTTTTGTGAGAGAACCCATGAAAATGTCTCAAAATCCAAATATGCCTACTAGCCCTAAAAGACAGGGGACCCCCAGCTTGGCCCAAAACAGGAAGGTTTGCCACTTTTTGGTGCTATTTAGGCAGAGAATAACTTGAAGGGATATAAGGAAAAATCAACAAGAAGCCAAGTTGATATTAGCCTTGTGCAAAATCAAAAATAAAGCATGGAATAATAGGCTGACAGGCCTATTATTAAATAGCATACCAATGGAGATTACTGGTTTAGCCCTCTGTAAAAAGCAAAAAGAAACCTTGGTTTCTGTAGTTTCCTTTGAACCTTGGCTTCAAATTTTGCTATAGGTAAATTCTCCAACACTGTACTTGTCACATTAAGACACTGTCCTATCCAAATACACACCTTAATAGGCATTCTTGCTGTTCAAGAGCTCCGTACAGGTTGTCCACACACTGCCAAACAGCTGCTTGAAGTCTCCCATACTGAAAGTCAGGGCATTCGTGAAACATCACTGAACCTTACAGCTTGCATTTGCTGTTTGCCAAAAGGTACATATAAGTTATGGCTGCCACCACAGAGAAAGCCAAGCACAGAGCACTCCAACAGCCTTTCTTGAATAAGTCACCGGTGTGACCTTCCACTATAGGAGTCCTGTCTCTCCCTTCAGTAATAATTTTCCTACCACTTTTATGCATGTTCACGAAAGAGACAAATAGCAATTAAACTTTGTTGTGGTGGATAGTTAATACTTTTCCTACATCTGTGCCGAATGGTAAAGGCATGCATAGGCAAGTTTAAAATCAAGAACTTAATATGAAATTGAGTTAATACTGGTTCCTTTATTGTATTTCTGGCAGAAAAAATGACAGCTTCCTGTGATACAACTGATAAAGGTAGGCCCAGGAATTCTGCCAGGTGGGTATTTAATTTCCTGTTTGTTGTAAAAGCAAAGGAAATACAGATACCAGAAAATTACAGTCCCTGAATAGTGAAAATGGTTTGTGCCTGGGGCAGGTAGGAGGATATACTACTGTGAGCTCGCAGGCAACTGTGATCCTCAAATAGCTGCCACTAGCCCAGTGCTTCCCAGTGGCATACCTATTCAAGGAGTCTTTCAACCCAACATGACTTTCTCATGCAGCTATCTAGGCGAAGGTAAGGGAAGCGACGAAAGAACATTGTTGGGCAATGCACCACACTTGAGGACTTCGGTCTTCTTTTCCCTGTCATCACAAGTGGCATACTTCCTGGTATCCTTCAGCTTCTGTTACTGTGTGTTCATTAAGAGAATCACTGAAATCGAGGAACTCGCATAGGCAATGCAGGCTCCATCTGCACAGTTTTGGAAACTCCATCCCCCATGCCCCCACCCCCATTGCATGCCAGTCTGGCAAGACCCTTTTCACAATAACCTGTAGGTCTCCATGACCCTGCAGAAAAATCCTTACCCCAGGAGCTGCAACATGGGGGTTGCAACAGAAAGATTGTTGCATGAACCGCCTGCTACTTGTGCAACACTCAGACTCATCCTTGGTGCTGGAAGAAATGGGTTGCAGTACCTTTCAGATTAACTTAAAATATCATAACATGTTGCTCTCATTTTTGTTGGGTAAAATATTTTGCTATTACCTTACACTGTAACTGAACACCTTAAATTAAGTGGAAATAAGAGAGAGAGAGCACAAAAATATTGCTGGCTGGGGAATGCTTGTAGCTGAAGCACATTTTTCAGTCTAAACATGCCCAGAATTGCATGCTATATTCTGAGCAAGCATCTAGGATTGGAAGACTTGCTCCCGTCTATACAGAACGCCTGGTGGTGCTTCAGGAAACGTGCTTACAACTCCTTCAGTAGGCATAATCTGAGTTCAAGACAGTCCTTACTTTACTTGCTTTCTCCTCAGTTTACCTTGCCTGAAGAAGGTTGTCCCTGCATTGAATAATGTATTCAGACAGCCATTCTTCCATCTGGCTATAGGGTGCTCACTGAATTAGAGCGGGGGTCTGCCTCAACATAAATTATAGGAGTTGACTTCCTGCTGTCTTCAGTGTTTGTTGCACACAGGGCAAGAAAGGGGTCAGATGGGCTCAGAAAGCCCTCAAGGAAAATTCAGTTTCCCAGAAACTGACATCGCAGAAATTGAAACAAATCAAGCAGAAATCAGCCAAATGGGGATTTATTTATTCATTTATTGCTGTAGTACTTTAAAAAAAGGGAGGGGGAAGCTTAACCTTGCAGCAAACCAAGAGTCGCCTAATGGATCTATGTGGATTTGCAGATAAACAAAAGCTTATATCCTTGCGAAACACATTTCAATACCAAATAATAAACGCTTTTAGATACTTATGAGTTCACATTAGCTTAAATAGGAAAAGACAATTGAGAGCAAAAAGAAGTGGCTTCCTTGCAGCATGTATCTAAGAAGCTATTCATATTATGGGAAGGTCAGGGTGCAATTCTTCAGCGAACACCTTGTGGATTTTCAAGTTGAATGCTACTAGTCTTGATTGTGCAATTAAGACCCATTAGCTTTACATAAGATCTGCTCCTAATGGAGATGAAGACTGCTAAAACTCTTTCATTTGTTGAAATGGATCAACACAGCTTTCTGACTTTTTGGACACTCCTTGGGGTTGTGCAGAATATCATGTTGACCCAGTTTGCATGATCACACAGCCCACCACGATATATGTAAGCCATGGTCAGTCTTGCCTAGGGATGTCAGAGAAATCTGCAACCTATTCAGTGAGGTTGAATTTCTATGACTCTGACCCATAGATTCTACAAGAGACCATTTTTCACAAGTTGTATGAATTCCATGAATCTGTGGAGGTTTTTATTTTTTTAATTTTCCAAAATTTTAAGTAAATTCATTCCTAGAAAAATACAAAAAAATTAAAAAGACACAGATCAAAAGCATATATGCTTCCTATATCTTTTCATATTATAGGCTAAAGGATGAAAATGAGTAGAGTATGTGCTCATTTTCAAAACTGTGCAAATGCAAATTTATGCAAGCACAAATGTTTGCAGGCGTGCTTCAGTGCAATTTCTGGAACTTGAAAAAAAAATCTGATTCTGGCCATGAATGGATGATGGAATAAAAGGTGCCTGACAATTCCCAAAATGCAGACAGAACAGTTCTAATGAAGTCCATAAATTCCTCATTGTGGCATCACAGGCCTGCACACATGATTTTTGCATATTCAAAAATATCCCGCGGGTTATGGGTTGTTTGTGAATCATGTCAGCAATCTACACCCATTTGGTTTACTGGCACAACAAGCTGCAGTCACTACATGGTGGTAATTTTCAGGGGTTAACTGGATTGCACCTACTTATGCTGGGCTGTGCACATTTACTGACATATTCCCATAGAAATCTCACACACAACGAAGGATCAGGGCCAATCGGAATTGCTCCTCTATGCAGAACTTGGTGTGGGGTATAATGTAGGTTATACCTATGAGGTTTGGCAGTGGGAGTGGTCAAGCAGCAGGGCTTGGAGATGCATTCTTAGTCTCAGTGGAGATAAAACGGTCAGAATGTTTTATGAAGTTTATTCATTTGAAACAAATTCTACTAGAGAGACAGGGTGGAATTTATGAAATGTTATCTATATTTTCTGTCTTATCTCTCTGTCCTCTTATGAATATTTTCTTAAAATCTGTGCTGTTGATTAATTGGTATTTAATACCATTCTTTGTGTTTGCTTAGTAACTAGTCATTCATTCAGATTCTGGAGAGGTGGTTGATATTTCTGTTTCTCTGAACTGGATCCTTCATGAATTCTTAACATAAACTGTCTCATGTAAACCAATCTCTTAGAGATTTCTATCTGAGTAGGAAGTACTGCTGTTTCACAGCACTTCTACATACTAGCTCAATGCAAAATACATCCTTAAATGCCTTTAATAAATTAAGGGATATGTTTTGCAAAAAGTACTGTCACCGCTGAAGCTTTAGCTTTTGCAGAAAGCTTTTTGAAAAGATTCTATAGGCATTGTCTAACTACATTTTAAACATTTTCATCCATTGACCTAAATGAACAAAAGGTTAAGTGCATTAAAACATTTAAACAATTGAAATATTAAGGCTGACATCCTATACAAACTTACCTGGGATTGAAATCCCATTGAACTGAAAGAGTCTTTTGAGTAGACATGCACAGAATTGCATTGTAAAAATGCTTAACTTTGGCTAAATTGTGCTATATTGTTGCATTTTTTCAATTATATCTTAATATGGAAGTGTTAGTTACCTGAGTTTTTATTACTTCGTTATTGATGGGGATACAAGTGTTTGTGCTTGTTTGTAAGCATTTGCTAAGCCTGTATAAGAATGCTCTGTGGATATCTGCTCTTTGTTTTTGTCATTTTGTCACAGCTCCAGGATGTTTGCAACACACATGAGTTACTCTGGGATTATCTCTTCTGTATTGATTAGGCTTTTAAGGTATTGATGCAAAGTCCTTACTTTGTAGCTATTAGATATGTTGCTGCAAATCTGTTTAGTAACTGCCATTTCATGCCATTAGCAATTGCTATTTAGTTTAAGCAAAGTGTCTGCAATGCAAGGTGATTGAATGTAGCTCAGTGGCTTACAATTTAATTCAAGGCTGCTTCTGGAGATGAATGAACGAGCATCTGTTGGTGAATGTTATGGCAGTCTTCAGTAGTTTATATACAAGTGGATTTATAACCAGCTGGATTTATGTTGGTAACACTGCTTAATATCCAGTTAGTCCATGGTGTTTAAATGACTTGTTTACAATTACATGGGAATGAAAAGACTCCTTGAACTTCATTCCTCTACAAATAATTTTCCCACTGCTCTATCTTTTGGGTTCAGTTTGCAGCTTAAACTTCCTCTGAGCTGCTCAAACAAATTCAGGAGAGATCTGTAGCAATGTGGAATGATGGATTTAAGATCACACCATTGGGTAAGTCTAAAAATATTTGTAGTTTTCCTTCCAAGCAGTCTGAGATGTATAACTCTCCTAAACCAAGCTGGGGTGGGGGGCTGTCTCAAGCTGTTTCACAAAGGTTTGCTAAATTAATAAATCCGCAACAAATCTTATCTATTAGGCTCAGTACAAATATGCTTCACAATAACTGATTTGATTTTTAACCTGTGTTACTGCAGATCACCATTATAACTAGGAATGTTTTATTAAATTTACTAATTTGTTACATGTATAGTTAGCTACGGAAAATGGATGTTAAGTTATGATATATAGAATAAATTCAGTTTTCAGATGCAAAGCTGGAAAGTCTTGTGGCATTGTAGAAATGAATATCTTTATTATGGAATAAGCTTAAATGTCCGATAACTATGGGATAGCTCAGGGTCCTCAACATAGTGCCTATGGTGCCTCAAAATTATTCTTTTTTTGACATATCAACATACATAATTTATATGAAATACATACAATTTCGGATAAACTATATTTATATCCCGCTTTTTTACCTTTTCAACTTAAGGTGACTTAACATAATTCTCCTCTTCCTCCCAATCTTATCTTCACAACTACCTGCTGTATCGGTTGCGCTGAGAGTCTGTCCAGACATGCATGAAGACTAGAACCCAGATCTCATGAGTCCCAGTCCCCTGCGCTGAACCACTGTTCCACACTGGCTCTCATAATAATTATTTATAATATATAAAATAATTGAACTGATTCATGGAAATTAAGAAATGGTCAAGGTGAATTAATTCTCTAGGCCCTTTATAAAGCAAAAAAGATTGACATTACACTACAATTTTGTCAAATGAAGATAGACTTCAAGTAAAACAGATAAAATGTCCAAATATGCATCCATTTGAAAATGGCATCTATATGCCAATTGTTCAGATACTGAAAGCACTGCAAGTCCTCAGTCCATTGCAATATAGGATGAGATTATCTATCTTTCCAAATGAAAACAAAGTTAGTGCTATTCTGCAGTTAGACCTAAATGCTGCATCATGGGTTCCAACCTTTTTGGAATTATGGGCACATTTGCAAATTTTTGAAAATGCTATAGGTACCACCACAAAATACTGAAACAATTGATCTCTGTTTTGCCATCCACCTGTTGCATCTATGAATCTTAAAGGTGAAGATACCCTGTCTTCTTTTATATCTGTCCACTTAAGAGCCAGACAGCTCTCCTTCCCTTAATATTTTTATAGTCTGTAAAACAGGTGAAAACGTTACTCCATGATCACAAATGGAGCTATTTGTTTCCTCTTAATCCACTTTCAGTTTTGTCACAGAACTGAGATCTGAGCAGTATATGAGAAATGTTCCCTTTCCTGCATTTCCAATACATAATCTCTAGGTGGCACTGTGACATAGTCACAAAGTGCAAAAGCACAAGAGGTTATCACAACATCTTTCACTTTCTTAATTAAATGCCATTTCCCCTGTTCTTTAAAGAAAAACTTCCAAAAATGATGATTAGACACATTGAAACTAGAGAGCTATGGCATCTTCTAAAAAACCTGTGAGTAGGGCTTGCCATGTGCATAATAAATGCTTTGTTCAGAAAAGCCCTTATATTCCCTACTGAGTACATACTCAGTGATTCAGCTTTGGTAAGGTGAATCATGTGCACTACTTATAGTTCTGCTTGGCAATCAGACATAAATCCACTCTCCTGAGAGTTAATTCAAGAGCAGCCAGTATTCCTAACCCTGTCAAATGTTTCAGCTAAATTAAGGAACACCACATCAGCAGCTTATAGTTTATTCTGTTGTGCAGCCCGCCTCCCTCCTTAAAATAAGAACTAATATATATAATGAAACCTTAGGCACATATAGGTAGTGCAGAGATTTAAAAGACTATCCAGAGGATCAGGGAATATATTTCTGGATCATCATGTTACTTTTTCATGTTGCTATTCTCAGGGTCAGGGTCAAGAGTTGGCATAGATGGGCAACTGCCAAGGACCACACTCTAGACAGCCACCTAAAAGAGTCCTTCTTCACCACTGCAACCTGTCTCTTTACCTGTCTCTCTCTGACTCAGGCAAGGGTGGTGGCGGTAACCCGAAGGAGGAGCAGGAGATGCTTCTGCGTGCTTGTTCTCTGCCTGTCAAGCAAGCAGATGGCAACAATCATGAAAAAGGAGATCAAAAGCATTAGCAGCTACTAGCAATGATGTGAAGGTCATGAAAACCTGTAGCTGCCATTGCTTATGCTAGAGGCTTGGATTATGGGGGTGGGGGGCATCTTGCTATGAGAAGAGCAGTGTAAGGTTCTTTAGGTGCCCCTGCATTTTAAAACTGTACAACAACAAATCTGAATAATAGGCAAATATTGATCCTAGAGTGTAATTCATATTGACATATGCATATTAAGTAAGAAGTACTAGGAATCCCTGTACCAATAACTCCAAAAAGAAAAATGCTAATGTTTTTGAAGATACTTTACTAATGTAGGCCTTTGTCATGGTAATATTGCAAAACCAACATGTGTTCCAACCATGTGTGTGTTTCAGGAAACCAACATAGCTTTGAATTTCCTTGAATGTATATTTGGTGGCTTGACTATGTTTTGCCTTGTGTTCTGTCAGGTTGGCCTCTGTCACCCACCAATTTGTGATCAAACAGTCACCAAAAGGTTCCCATTGTCTGGAGAATAATGACAGTAATTTGTTTTTATTGTTGGTCCCAAGTAAACAGGAGTCCATGTACACTTGAGTTTCTATATGAGATTAAAGGCTCCCAGACAGAGCTGATTAAACTCCTTTAAGACCTGAAAGGGCCATTTGGAAAAGCGGAAAGTAATTCTTTAGCAGGAGCAGGTCATTTAAAGTTGACAAACACCTTTTCAAATGCCGAGATACTGCCAAAAAGGCAAAGTTAATTATAAACTCAAGTCCATGTTTCCTTGAATTGTCTTCAAGAAGGGCATATTTACAAAAGTGAAAGACTGCTGCCTACATGACACCTCAGCTGTCTTGTATGGCCTCCTGGAGTCACTCTGGATTAACAGATGGCCAAAATGATACCCAAGTAGGGCGTTGCCATCAACCTTCTACATGGTGTCCTTCCAGTTCTGCCTCTTGGCAAATTTTCTAATGAAACATAGTTAAATGTACTTCTTAAGGGACTGTCCATATCAGATCTCCCTAGAGAAAACAGAATAAAGTTCCCACAGGTTGTGGACAGCTATAATTGTGGCCATTGCTTCTGGAACCTTGAATAGAATAAAAGAGTTTGCTGCTACATGTTCCTTCTGCTTCAAGGACAGCAAAACAAATTGCGCACACAGGCCTTCTCCTCAGAGCATGCCTTTCAATTTGCCTTTTGGGGCACCGTGGCTTAAACCTTCTTGGCAACCTGTTAATCCAGGCAGACAAAGCCTGTTGGTTTTGTCTGGTAAATTCAGAGTGCCCCTGGATTACTGTTTATTCAGTATAATGAGTGTGCAGTGATGTTACTCTCACCCTTACAGAATAGAAATACTCCCTTTGTTTCTGCGGCAGGGATGCTGCATTTTCCCCGGCATTCATGTGGAATCACAATTTGGGAAACTGCATTTGTCTTCCTCTCCTCCTCACTCAGGCTTCTTCCGAAACTGTGACTGCAGTGTTGAAATTGCTCAAGTTTCATTTTGTAAACAGGTTTAAAATTGACCCTAATTTATCAGAAGCATCTTCATCCTTAGAGCTGACTGTGCTTTGTCTCCATTGCTTTAATATGGCATGCACTCATCTTTAATCAAAGAAAGAGTGGCAAATATAATATATTCATTTCTTCATGTATTCACTTTTAATGCATGCTTTAATGATTTCCCATGGTAACATACAAAGAATAAAAATTAAAACGAAAAACCATTTTTAAACACACAATTTAAAAAACCAATATAAAATTTATTGGCACTGATAAAAATCAGCTTTGAGAATAAAATGACATTTTCCTGGCACTGACATTACACTGAAGTAAGTTTTAAGTAGGACTTCTGTGGTTAGACAATCACTATCAAAATGGTCCTTTTCCCATTAGTCACCTGCTCCCCCTCAGATGGCGGGATTCTTGGAAAGGGGCTTGTGTTGAAAAGATTAGCATATGGACAGGTGCACTACACAGAACCAGCCTACTCCAGAACAAAGCCTGCAATGACTGCATAAGCTTCTGGTTTTTTCCCAATTTTGTTTTTTCTATTCTGCAAAGGCTGTGCATTTCTCCTCTCCAGAGCTGAAGTGTACATATTTCACTTCTTCACATCTCGCTCTGCTGTGTGAGGACACTGGAGCTAGTTTCATGAAGAATCCCTTTCTTCCATGTTTTTAATGATCTATGTAGGGTTTTATTTTATTTCTTTATGTAGCACCTCCTGTGTGTGTAGTGCTTTATAGAATGCAAGAGGACAGAATGCCTCATGGAACTCATGTTCTATAATTCAACACAAGGGAAACGATAAAGCACAAGAAAGCAAGCTGAGATGAGAAGCAACACGAAAGTGATACATGTTTGTTTCCATTGTGCATGCTTATGCCCAGTTCCCATCTCTTAGAAATGTTGTGAGTTTTGACCTTTTCCTGTTCAAGGGAAGATGAGGTAAAAAAGAAAAACACTGAACTCGGAGGGGCAATAGAGTTAAAACTAAATACTCATTCTCTGTTTCCTCTTCCTCCTTCAAGGTTTCCTTTCTTGCACAACCCTAAGCTAAATGTGCTTCACTAGGTGGGGCATTATTGTTCAATCTCACTGTTTCATCAAGTCAACTATACCGGATCTAGACTCCCATAACTTCTCTTTGTAGCCATCCCATGTTTTCCCATCCCTTCTTCTATCATTTTACAGAAAAATAAATAAATAAATTGTGGAAGGAAAGTCAGAAGAGGTGCAAAATGCTTTTGGACTGTCCACACTACCAACCCACAGTCTAGAAGCACCCATTGATAACAGCAAAATGTAGAGTTTATGGGAAATCTGAAGTGTGTCATTGTAAATCCTCCCTTTGCTCTTGGTTTCTCATGCAGACCCATTCATGTGCACATGCCAGTAAAAATGTATGATAACAACACTGTGTAGCTGCCTTCTAACTTTGGGCTGTTTTATCGATGTGGCAAACATGAGCATATATTGTTCACTGGATTTTCACTCAAATTATGCTAACACAGGAGATCCATTGGTATGATTTAGACAACTATGATGGCTTCAAGCCAGTTTCATAGCAGCAATGAATTCTTCTGTGTTCACTGATCAGCTATTCAGCATGTACACTTGATATGATAAATGCTTCCCCCCCTCCTCTCCTCTCCTCTCCTTGTTTCTTTTTATACTCAGAACTATTGCATTTGAAGAGTTGTATTATAAAGGCAATTTCACTTTTACTCTATGCTATTTTTCTGCAGCCTACTTTACCAGCTGTTATTTTAAGGGCAGCGTGAGACACACTGAGATTTAGCAGAGGAAGCTTGTCCCCCAGCTGTCTCTGTGCCAAGAAAAGATTCACTTACTAAACTTTTCTGTGTCAGGCTGTTGCTGAAGACAGAAGAGGAATGCTGGTGAAACACCAAAAATGGTGGCAACCTTATTTTGCACTACTACAGCTAAAACCATGCAGTTCCCTCACATAAACCACCAATCAGCCTTAAATATAAAAGCCACGAAGTTAAGCTGCAGAGCTGCACCAGGGCAGAGGGCCTCTGCGGCTGCTTGCTACAGCAGCGAATAGTGGAAGCAGGGCTCACGGCACTGGGACATTTCGAGTAGCAGGGATCCGATGTCATCTGCCACTCTCTCAGATGCCTTAGGCTTCTCCGAGCATAGCTGCAGTGTGCACAGAAGCTGTGCAGAGAAATGGATTTGTTTCTCTTTGGAAGAATGGCTATGGGGATTATCTTGATAAGCACCTTCATCATGAACACATCAACATTTACCACAACGGTACTGCTGGCAGCCTGAAGGACACAAGGGATCCAACCTTAGTGCACTCCACCCAATCAAGTGCAACAAGAATGAGAGGGAAAGCATCTAAGCTTTATTCTTGAGAATAATTTATCACAAGCAAAAGGACAGTCAACCCAAAGCACATGGAGGAGTCCCTTTTTATATCTTTGCTGACCAGTAGCAATGACAGATGCTCATTGGTTTGAAACTCTCACCACAGACGCTGATTGTTTTATTTGAGTCCAGGTAGTTCCTGCGCTTACCTGGGAGGCTGGGCTACCTGGGGTTGGGCTGGAAGCTCTGGCAAAGGATTTCTCAATCTCTGGCCATGAGGATGGTTCTGGTTTTATAGGTAATGCTTGGGGATGTGACCAGCCACCTAGGCTTAATGTCAGCCAGCCAGGTATGTCATACATACCCATAGAACTTTTAGAATGACTGTCAAAAAGGGTTGAAGAATAAAGTCACCAGTATACCAGTACTGAGGCTGGGATCTTCTTTACACAGATAATCAGTACCGTCACTGGTGGCCAAAGCTAACTCCAGATCATAGAAGTCACTGCTTCAGTGTGGCGGCTTCTAAGACTGTACTATAAATAGGAAAAAATAGAGCAGACAAGAAAAGCATAAAATGCCAGGATCATGTCCCTTTGCTCCTGGGCCATGGGATTTGTGGTGCCAGAATAAATAAATAAGCAAATGCATAAACATTTTTAATGCTCCCAGTTCAGCCATTTAACTCAGCCCACCAAATAATCTTCCTTGCTCACAAGAATGCTCTGCTCCTCATATCTCATGGCATGGGACATGAGACAGGAGAAGCAGGGACACCTTGCACACATCAGGGACACCTTATACTTCAGGGCTATAAGGACAGCAAGCAGGGTGGGAAAAAGTCTTTTCAGTGGAAGACAACATGTTATAAAAATGGAACAGAACATGAAGAAGCTGTCTGCATATTTCAGGGAATTGAAAGGGAAGATCTGTAACTACTGCAGAGCTGTTTAAATAGTCCTTGATATTTCAAACTAGCAATTTAACGGTACAAATATTCCAGACAACCAAAAATAACTTGGCAATTACAGGATTGCATGAGATCCTTGTTGCTACAGGGAGGTTTTTCCCTCCTCTGGTAATAAAACTTTGAGAAATCCAATATAAAATTGATAATGGTTAGTGCGTAGGTCAAAATGGTTCACCTATGTTCATATCTATGAATTCCAACTTTCAAAATTAAGACCAGCTTTTTAAAAATGTGGTTTTCAAGCTGCTGGCAGTTTTGCTATGTTCTGAGTCAAGGCATTCTCAAACTATTTGTGTCCACATTCTTTACAGCAGATAGGGCAGGGATTCTGCTCTTTGAATGCTTGGCAGAGTTTGGCTTTCTGCTTTTTACTGTTAACAAGTGAAATGGAAAATGAACAAGTGGTGTTGCGTGATTAAGAGCATAGTCAAAGATGAGATAAAGTGTTTTGCATGCAGCTGTGTGGGTGCATCATTGCCCAAGAGCTGCAGTGTGATGCAAGTCTGCGCCCTATAAGAGTATGCTTGTTTGGGAATAAACCCCATTAAACTAAGAGGTTTTGTGTTCAAGTAAACATGCTTGGTATTCTCTGACACCGAACCTGATCAAGGAGGGTTCATAGAGATAAATCAGAAGATTTGATACCTGCTCATCTTCCAGTACCATGTATGCCATCCTTTCAAATGATGCCTCCCTGCAGTCTTCAAAGGGCCAGACAGTTGCCAATCCTAGTTTAACTCTAGAAGGCACTACTTTGCATGTTACATTTTTGGTTCATGCACACATGCCAGGGAGTCAGGACTGACTTTTAATGGCACATGCTGGCCTCTTTTACTGTTCAAAGTAGAGTATTCAACCCTTATTTGTAGGCAAAGCAACATCATTTCTTGTACCAGTCAGGACTTGCTCTGAAATTAATGACTTACTTTGAGAAAGGTGGCTTGGGCATTGCACTTCAGATTTGCTCAAGTGCTTATTCCATTACTCTTCTTGGCTTTGGAAGCTGCACAGGGTAGATAAATTATATATTATTTAGACTAGGTCAACTCTATACTGCAATCTGAATGGAAGAACAGGGCCAGCAGACAATGCAAACCCACATCTACCAACATGGAAGTAAACCCCATTTATTAAAATTGTGTTTATTTTATTTACAGAATTTGTATGCTACTCCATATACTGTATATACATATTTATTTTGCATATAATGTAACCAAACACTACCTGAAGGAAACATACAGAAGGATTTGGCTTTCTTAAAAAATTACCATCAGAATGTCACTAAAAAATTCAAAATTCAGAATAATTTTATTTGCTCTTTTATTCTGCTTATTCTTAGACCTCCGAATGGAAAGTCTATGAGACATTATTAAGGACATAAATGTAGATTACTAAGTCCATTCAATTTGCACATGGAGAGCTGCATGATACATTGGACAGGACTGGATTTAGATGTTCAGGACTCAGGTTTAGATTGTTGATTCTGGACATCGTTTTCAGGACTCCCACACATGCTAACTTCTATGTTGCAAGCATCATTTTCATATCAGCAGAACTTTTGCTCATACTTAATTATGGCATGCACGTACTTTGAAAGCCAGTGTAGTGTACTGGTTAAGAGTGGAGGACTGGGACTCAGAAGATCTGGGGGCTGGTCCCCATTCAGTCATGGAGCCAACTGGCTGACTTTGGACCAGCCACAGACTCTCAGTTCAGTCTCCCTCACAGGGTTGTAGTTCTGAGATAAGCTTGAGAGGGGGAAGATAATTGTGTAAGCTGCCTTGAGTTCCTTGAAAGGAAAAAAAAGTGGGATATAAATATAATAAATAATTCTATTTAGTATAGGCCAGTTCTGAAGCAGTGACCAGTAAAAGCATAAAACAAATGTAAGACTAAAACCAGTACATTAAAACAAGGTAACATTCAAACTATGAGTGGTCAGTGAGAAAGGCTTCCTGGAGCTAGGATGTGTTCAGCAGGGGCCTGCCTGACCTCCTAAAGCAAAGAATTTCATAGAAATGGAGCCATTGCACTGAAGACTCTACATCCAGTTGTCACCAGCCAGGCCACTGGGTCATACAGAACCACCAGAAAAATGTCCTTCAATGGCCTCAATAACCAGGCAGGTGTCCCAGTCCCAATTTGTTCAGAGCTTTGTACACTGCTGCTAGCACATTAAACCTGACCTGATATCAGACAGGCAGCCAGTGCAGTTTCTTCGGTAAGAGAATTGCATGCTGAAAGGAACAGCTCAAGACAACAGATGAGCTGCTGCACTCTGTACTAGCTCCAGCTGAAACCCACGTCTAGTACAATGCATTACTCCAGTCTTGCGGTTACTGGTGGCTGTATTCCAACAAACTGGGCAGCTTCTACTTTGTTGCAACTTGTTTAATCACAGAATGACTAAGGAGAAACTGAAGCAATATCAAGAGGCAGTGGTAGTCACAGAAACTTGACATGCACATGGTGGGCATGTCATGAGCTAAGCCGGCTAGTGCCAGAGGTCAGACTAGATGGCCTGGGAGACCCCTTCTGACTCGCTCTGTTTCTATGTTTCTAAACTCTAGAAACTCTAGTACAGCATATGAATAGCCATGCCCAAAAGACACCAATCAATGCACGGCCCTGCTGGCATCACTTGATCCTGTCACACTCCATCATTGCATCAGCCTGCCCCTCATTTCCATCCTCTCCAAAGTGCTCAAATAATTGGAGGTGCCAGGTGTCCTTCAGGCGCTCATGGCATCCTGAAGTAGCAATGATCTTTATTCCAAACAGAATAGAAAATCTGTGAATCTTTAACCTACCCTTGATTCCCACTCCAACGTTCCCATCCTTCTCTTTGAATATGATGCAAGATATTCTAGATCTAAAGCTGTTGCTGTTGCTTGTCGTGAGTTGTGTCCGACCCATTGCGACCCCATTGACAACATTCCTCCAGGCCTTTCTGTCCTCCACCATCCCCCAGAGTCCACTTTAGCTCACACCAACTGCCTCAGTGACTCCATCTAGCCACCTCATTTTCTGCCGTCCCCTCCTTCTTTTGCCCTCAATTGTTCCCAGCATCAGGCTCTTCTCCAGGGAGTCCTTCCTTCTCATTAGGTGGCCAAAGTATTTGAGTTTCATCTTCAGTATCTGGCCTTCTAAAGAGAAGTCAGGGTTGATCTCCTCTAGGACTGACTGGTTTGATCGCCTTGCGGCCCAAGGGACCCGCAGGAGTCTCCTCCAGCACCACAATTTCAAAGGCCCCAATTCTTTGGTGCTCAGCCTGCCTTATGGTCCTGCTTTCACAGCCATACATAGCTAGGCATCTTCAAATGCTATTCCATTTTTCCCTAGGATTGTTTCTTCCATGCATATGCATTACTTGCATGGTCTTTCCAGGATCAGTGCCTGTTGATTCTCAGTCAAGGGTATGAACTGTCTCCATTGAAATTCTGTCTGTGGTTATCAGTATGCAATCACTCATTCATACATATAAGTTAGCACCAAAATCACCAGTGAGATAAAGACATGTATGTGTGAAATGGCAGTACCCTTCCAAGGAAGGGAAATCTGCAACTTCCCAAAAGCAACTTGCTGCATTCCTAACCTGTTCTGATATTCATAATATTCCTTACATGTAGCCTAAATCTATAAAAATCACTGTTTCTTGTCCCATTCTAAATGGATATGATAGATAACTGTGCTGCCAGTTTCTATTATGTTTAGTTTTGAATATATTCCATGATGTTGATGACAATGATTTGAATCATTACCTAAAAGGATAGGTTCCTATAGTATGCTAATTTGAAGGCCAGGCAGAAGCCAATTGCTAACTAGGTTAAAAGGATTCATAATTTCCATGTGGGAAGTGGATTGCATTCCCGCCTCTCTCTGTACAACCAGATTGTGAACTGGTTTGCCTGCATGCCCAAAAAGGAGGTCATTACTTATGCTTTATCTTTTCACAATCTGTGCCAATATTGCAGGTAGTAAAACAGCTTACTGAAGTGTATTATTTCCTTATTCTGTCCTTGTATGCAGAGGAGAAAGAGACAGGATTCAGCAAGGTGAAAATAATGTGACTAGCAAGGTCACTTTTCTGAGTAAAGCTAAATGCACCCTACCAGCATTCATAAGTTATTCTTTAACCTATACTTGATAACTTTCTATTTTTATCATTTATGCTAACCTTCTGTTAAGCAATAATACTTGGTTGGTGAGCTGAGGCTGCAATCTTACACGTGCTTGCTTTGAGGTAAGTCCCAGAAGCAGTGTTAGGGGACAGCACCCTACATCTACAGCCCCAGATCTTTCATTTAGTTCCCAAAGTTCTGCCCTACCACTTGCGGTCCATGGACAGTTGCTGAAATAAAGCTATAGGGTCTTTGATTATCTATGTTGTATCTGATCTGCCTGAATTAGCTGGCTTTTGGCCCACATGTACTTCTGCTTTACCTCCTGCTTCTACCTCCTTTGAATCTTCCTGCTGGAAGGTTTCTCCCCCAGTCCCAAAATCAAATGCTCTTCTCTCCTATTTCCATACATCCCTTTCCACAAATAAGACAGATGCATGTTCACGCGCGCACACGAGAGAGAGAGAGAGAGAGAGAGAGAGAGAGAGAGAGAGAGAGAGAGAGAAGGAGGAGGAGGAGGAGGCTTGCTTAACAGCATAGGTAAATCAACACATGCAATGTTATGCTCCTCTTACTCTTTATCTTTTTGGTACCCGGTTGCTGGTAAGCTTCATAAAATCCAATGAGCTTAATATTAACTAAAGATGCAAAGGAAGAAGCATTGAGTTAATCAGAAGGCAGTCTTATGGCCAGGTGCCAAACATAATTCTCAACATAACTAGCTAAGTGTTAATTTATTTATCCAGTGTATACCTCTTTCTACCTATGAAGCCCTAAGTGTGTTCCAGGTGGTCTGCTGACCAGGCAGCTCAAGGACTAAGCCTGCTTAGCTGCAACAGCAGGACTATATCAGTAAACTCTGGCAAACTTTTTGTACAGCTGAAATGATTTATTATAATGCATTCACTGGCTTGAATAAAATGGCTCTTGTGAGGGAGGCGAATTCTAGCTGTGTGTACAATTTATCTGTAGCCTGTTTTAATCATTTATGGGCAAGCTACATGCAGTCTGGAATAACTGGGATCAGATCTCCCAGAGCCATATTGCAATTTGGTGGATCAAAACTCCACTAGCTCTTGTACAAGAGAAAAATTTATTCCCAGCCATTTCACTGGTTCCCAAGTAATGCACAATTTTGTACAGAAAAATTGCATGCATTTTCTAAACTAAAATTCCATGACATACTCAGCATTAAAGTTGCAATAGGCCATTTCTCTTCCAGTTTTGATCCAGTATTTTGTTCCCTGTGGAATTCTTAAGGCAGGTCTTCCCAACTTGGTGCCCATCAGATGTGCTGAACAACAAATCCCACCTGGAGGGCACCCAGTTAGAAAAGGCTGTCTTAAAGTTGCAATAAAAATCTTATTGGTGATAGATACCTGAATTACCATGGGAAGCATAAACCTTACATACTTACTGCTATACAAGTTTTAATATCATATACACATTATATTGTATATACCATCAGAAAATGTGAAAAGTGATGAGAGAGCTATTGCAGCATAGTACTCAAGAAAAAAATGATCTTAACCACAAAGTCCTCATTCTGGCTTTGTCTTACCCATGGGACTGTTTGGAAACGTTCTGTCTCTCTCCCTCAGCCTATGCTCCCCCTGAGGATGCTGTCGCACTCATGTCCTGCTGGTGGGATCCTCTGTGCCACTGGCTGGCCACTCACTGTGTGTACAGAATGCTGAACTAGATGGACCCTTGGACTGATCCAGCAAGACTGTTCTTGTGCTGTTAGGGTGTCTTCTAGGGAATGTGAAGATCAGGCCGTGATCTGGCTCTCTTGCCCTTGCCTGGCTTCTTTCGTGCACTTGGCCCTGGCCGAGCCAAGATCAAGCCTGCAAATGCTCAGTGAGTCTAGCAGCTTCTTGGTGCAAAGTATGCAAAGTATGCAATTCTCTATGCAAAGAATGCAAAGCCCACAAGTCACGTGTGTGGAGACAGAACTGTGCTTGCTCAGCAGGCACGCAGGTAGAGTGTGTAGCAGCTCACTCTGCAGACTCAGTTGGACTTGGCTTCTGCTGGACACCCATGTGGATGCTCAGTGCAAGACAGAGCAGAGAGAGAGAGTGGGCCGAAGTCTGGGGAGTTCCAGCAGATACTGACTCCCAAACTGGCTTCCTCACACTTCATTAAAGCCTTCCAGATATTTTGGATCCAAACACCCATCCACCAACCAAGATGGTAAATAGTCAGAAATACTGGTAGCTGTAGTCTAAAATATGTGGTGGGTACCAGGTTGGGAAAATTGCACTGAAATAACTATGTATGCTTTCGTATCCTCTGGAACATGGTGCTGCTACTAAGGGTCTGATCTTTCTCTTGCTTGCTTGATTCTACATGCACACCTATGTCAGTGCAACACTGTAGCAAAAGAGGGGTCTAGATAAGTAAGGCACTGAAAAATGCAACCTTTCTCTGGGGTCCTTTTTATGCACATCAATTTTCCAGACATAAATAACTACAGGAGTCATAAGACAGCAACATTTCCTCCCAAATCCTTCTGGCTGACACCTGAGTTTTCACCAGCAAGTTCAACGGTGTGTGAGCAGATTCTTTGGTTGAAGCTACATCCCAGAATGCATCTTCACTCTCACAGGAATTCTAAAGGAATCTAGGCTAACAAGTGCTAGATTTTCCTGCTGACTGCTTCGTGGGGGCTCCTGGTTTGTTTGTTTTTATCAGTGCCTTTTTCACTTGGACATCTTTCTTCCTGTCCTACAGTCATATTTTCTGAACAAAAGGCATACTTTTTTGTATAGCTGCTGCTTTTAAGTTGCTCTCCTTTCTCTGCAGTACTAGCATGTCTCATATCTATATTCAAGGTCAGTCTATCATGTATCATCTACTTATGTAATGTAATGTACAATGGATGATACAATAAACAAAGATTTAAAGGAAACTTTGAATCGGTATTCTGCATAGCTACAGAAATAGGCAAGCTGTTGCATTGCCTCCTGTATAAAGGGCATTACAGAAACAGCCAGCACACCAAGTAAATGGCGTTCTTGTCTTGGATTCTAATGCCCACCTTAGCATAAAGTCAAGACAATGTAATGCAATGTCCATTTTCTCATTTAGGCAATTTGCAGTTTACAAATCATAACGGATTTCATTTGGGCTAAGAGCTTTACTCTCCAGAAACATTGCCCCTGAAGCAGAACCTTTAGGAAAGTATCTCCAAGTTTCTTCTTGTTAATAAGAAGTTACATGAATGAGGTGGAATAACAGGGCACTAATACGAACAGTACTTACACCTATCCCATTCAGCAACTTTGAAAAGATGGAGACCACTGAAAAGTGTCAGTTCACCACTTGAAAATGAAAGGGAGGGAGGGAGGGAGGGATAGATCTCTAGGGAGAACGGTATTGTCCTTCACCCTTTTTGGGGCACATACTTTCCCTGCATTGCATTCCTGTGCAATTGCAAAACACTGTCAAAGGGAATAGTTAAAAATTACAAATGCAATTTTGTAATCTTTTGCAGCTGATAAAATTGGTTGGTTGGTTGGTCAGTTGTAGGATTTGTTTGACCAACAATGGAGTGTTTTGTCATCTGAATCCAGATGACACAACCAATCTTAAATCACAAATCATCATCTCTACCATCACCACCATCATTGGTCAAGACGGACTACAGGCAAGCTGTTTGGCAAAAACAGGAAAACCACTACCAAAGCCTAGATGCTCTTGCCAAGCAGCTACCCCATGGCCACCATTACCAGTCATCTCCAAATTGTTCAAGCAAGGGACACTGAAGACTAAAGGTATGTAATTCCCATTCAAAGATGGATCTCTCAGCTAAATGTTCCAGAACTCTGTTTCAGAAGAGGTTAAAAAACATTACAGAGGACAGGAAAGTGCACAGGCATAGGTACTTGCCTGCCACTTTCCTGTCAAAACAGAAATTCTTAATTCTTTTCACTTCAGGGTTGGATTCAGATAGCTGAGGAATGACCAGTATTATAATCCAAGTGCATCTAGGCATGGAAATTCCCACAATTCCCCTCACCTCATGAAAAATTGCAATATCAAGGGGCCCAATAGGACATGTGAGTACCTCTCAAAACAATCCAGGGATCCAACGGGGAAGGAAATTACAATTGAAGGGTTGGGCCACAGATGCCCCTTTTCAGCAGAATTGTTTGCGGAGGTTCGTATGCCCCACAGTTACAAAAGTGAAGGTAGCCCATTGACACATGAGCAACATTTCAATGGCCAAGAGTCTTTTGGGAGCCCACCTCCATTATTTTACTTGGCCCTGAAATGGCCTTTTCATGTGCTATTTACTTTTTGGCATGTGCATTTGGTGCACAATACCCTGTTTGCGAGCCCTGGTTTGTTCAGCTCTGTTCTCCATTGCTTAGCTGCTCCCCAGCAACTGTGACATTTTGCTGCCTCATAGTAAGCTCAACACTGCAAGATGGGTTCCATTTAAGAACATGCTGGATCAGATGAAAAGCCTACCTGGTTCAGCATTCTGTTCACAGAGTGACCAAACGGTTGCCCATAGAAAACCCACAAGCAGGACAGAAGTGTAACACCACACCACCACCCTGCTCATGATCCCAGCAACACACATCCCGGCATACTGCCTGGATAGCGGAGATGATAGGCAGCCATCCTATATGGGAGCCATTGCCTTCATGAATTCACCCAGTCCCCTTTTGAAGCCATCCTAGTTGTTGGCCATCCCCACATCAGTTGAACTCTGTCTCTGGTAGGAGTCACCACCCACGTGACTCTTCAGAGCTTCAGAAGGTGCTCATTTCCTCCCCACTCTTCCCTACATTCTCTGAAAAACTTTGCAGGTTTCCATTTTTATTTTATGAATTACATTGATCAGTGTGCCTGCATTTGGCCCCAATCTGCATACCGCAGTGTTTTATTCCATGTTGTTTCAATTTTTAGAATCACATAATAGGTACTGATTTCTTTCCTGCCTCTAATTATATATCAAGGTACAGTAGGCAGAGTAGGTATGTATAAAGTCCTTTGAATTATGTACCAACTTTCAGATGTATTGCATTGACAGCTTAAGAACAGAGGCTCAGACAGACGTTTCTTTGTCGTTTCTGGCATATAAGCTTGTATAATGCAGTGACTGCTAGACTCCTCCAGAAAAGAACAAAGGTACACTTAGGAAGAGAGGAAAAACTTCCTCATTTGTGTGATTGATTAAAATTTGCTTGTTCTGATGCAGCCATGCATCACATTAGGAGAGATGTCACTGGGAGGTTTGTTCATTACAATGAGTACTTTGGGCAAAAAAAAAAAAAAAAAAAAGAGGCAGGACTGTCACTAAGGAAATGTCAATGCTATACCAACACTGTGTATCCAGCAAACCTGCACACCCTTCTTGCTCATTGATCGTTTTTGAAAGTGCTCAGCTAATTGCAACCAAGAAGTGTTCTTCAAGAGTTCCTCTTGAGATGGAAACATACTTTAACAAAACAAAAACTTGTGAATCTCTAATCTACATGGCATGGAAGATACTTTTCAGCATGCTTTCTCATGGGTGAGAACTTAGGAGGATGTAAGGCAAAGAAAACCAGAGAGTTTGCTACAGCTAGATTGTCATCGCCACGCCTCTTGATTAGAAGATTCACCAACAAATGCCCCTGGAAGGAAACAAGAGACTGGGGGAGGCAGAAGAGAAGACTCTAGAATCTGTTCTTCCTGGACTTACCCTCACAGGGCCAACAATATCACTCAAGTGTAGGGATGATCCTGATGACTTAGACCCAGGGTCTGCCTTCCACAAGAGGTTGGGCTCTGTTCACAGAAGGGTCTCCCTGACAATTTTGGAGGATTCTCCCTCCCTACCACACCACAACTCAACCCTTTGAGCAAAATCTCTTGCCTGTCTGTGCAGTCTTTGTAAAGGGTTGGAATGGCTGCTGTGAGAAAAAGGGGGAAGGGAAGGGAAGGGAAGGGAAGGGAAGGGAAGGGAAGGGAAGGGAAGGGAAGGGAAGTCCAGATCCACCAGCATGGTAGATCCAGTGTAACTCTAGGTCAAACCCATGCTGTTTACACACTTTATTGAGATTTTATCAATGTACTGACACTTTACTTGTTATGCTTTGGAAGGTTTTTGTATTCTTAAAGGTAGGTTATACAGAATTATAATAAAAATTAAGATGACAGAAGCATCTGTATGATACATCATTAGCCTCCAACTCTGTCTCTAAACTCACTTAACCCTTCCCTTCAGGGGGTGACCATGTGGCTTCTTTCACAATCCATTCAACAGAATTAATTTCTACTTACTGCAGCTGGCATAAACATACACAGTTATTTGTCACACTATGACTTGTCTTTCTTGCCTTGGAATTTTCACGATCAGTCCCCCATCAAACCTGTTCTGTCTAACATGCCCTCCTACTCAGGGGGGACAGGCATGCTTTTCTTATGTATAATCCATAATCATGATATTGTTACACTAATTGCCAAATAGAGCCCTTACTAGACACAAGACGATCTCTATGTGAGGCTGCCCTTGAGATGTATACAGAAACTTCAACTGGTCCAAGAATGTTGGCTCCAGAACCTGATCTGTGGACCTGTGAATTGGCAAAATGCAGCATTTTATTCCAGCCATTTTCAGTCATTTGTTGCCTTTTTGAACTCAAAGTTCCTAATCTTGAAAATTCAAAATGGCTTGGAACCTAATTGCTTCAAGGATTGCCTTCCC
Source organism: Varanus komodoensis (assembly GCF_004798865.1). Taxonomy (NCBI): domain Eukaryota; kingdom Metazoa; phylum Chordata; class Lepidosauria; order Squamata; family Varanidae; genus Varanus; species Varanus komodoensis. The sequence goes on from NW_025335438.1 coordinate 5,393,278, forward strand.
TCGAGTTCCTGTCCCCGTCTTCATCAACATGTGGGTTCTCATGCCATCCGAACTGCAGGGGATAAAATCAAGGAGCAGAGCCTTCTCCTTTGTTCTATTTCCACCGTGGAATGCACTGCCCTAAGGAATCTGCCATGCAAGACCTTAAGCTTGTTTTGTTGACAGAATGTGGCTTTTTAGATTGCCTTTGCTAAGGTCTGCTTTAGTTTGCTTTTCTGCTGCCATCCTGAGAGCTTTAGATAGCTGGTTGTTTTTATTCATTGTGTTCATTCTTTAGTATATTGTGGCAAACGTATTGTATTGTTGGCTTGCTGTTTGGCCTTCAATTATTCTTGATAAGGTTTTCATTGATTTTACTGTTACATGATGTATTACTTTGGCCTTTCTTTGCAATGAAAACTAGATTATGCACTTTGAAAGAAAATAAATTAATACTGAATAGTTCTGATCCTGCTGTTTCCCACAATGCTACAAGCCATCATTTGAGACATCACCAGATCCACTGGGGTTGTGAGAGGGTAAAATAATTTCATGGCTTCGGTCAGTCTAAACCAGGTTGAAGTTTTTATCTTAGGCTGTGTGCTTTCTGATTGGATTGTGAATCTCCTCTCTGATATGAGGAAGTCACCAAGTAGCAAATAATTTCACTCACTGTCCTCACTGGTCTCTCGCCAGTCCTCCCTAGGCCTTAATAAAAATAAACTGTGACACATATTGCTGGCCCTTCATGCTACATAAAATTGAGTGCTTAAAATAACAAATTGTTTATTTTGTTAGCACTCAGCACTTATGCTGCCATCTGTTTTCTAAGATGCGTTGTCAGCCGAGAAAGGCAGGGAGCAGTTCTGAACTGATATTGACCTGGATGGCGTGGCCAATAGATGCCTGTGGCTTGCCTAAGTCAGGATGAGGAGAGGTGCATGTTGGCAGCCATTTTGAATATTCCACATGCAGCTGAAGCTTGCAATGATTTGCATTCCCAGGACCTTGCATTATCAGAGGGTCAAGCACAAGGCCAAGGGTTATGCATCAGTTCTTTAACCCTTGCATAACCAAGTTTCCCTGGATTTATACAACATGGCAAGCTGCAGTTTGGTGTGGAATATTCAAAATTACCACCAGCACACACAGGAGCTCAGTATGTTTTGACCCATTGGCTGAATAAGATCTCTTATTCATGAGTACCTTTAAACTTCCTGGATGAATGGCACCCTGTTTCACTGATGGTAAAATCATGAATGGTTATTACTGTATCTCAGATGAGGCTGCCCTTTGTCTCTAATTGCCAACCAAAATTAATCTATGGTTAAGCACCTTCTTATAAATGGAAGGATGAGCCCTTTGATGATAGAACTCTTGTGGCTCTTGGAGGCTAGGTGTAGGGGGAGGCAAAAAAAACCCTTTCTGTTCTGGCAAGCCTTAGGGAAGAGTCAGCGCCCATGAGACTATGGGCTAGTTTCCTTCCATATATTTCAGCAATTTTAATTTTGGTATTTAATATAATTTTAATACTCTACTAATTTAATTACATTTTAATGTTTGTATATTTCTGTTTATGCTTCGATTGTACAATTTTTAATGTGTAAGCTGCCTTGAGTCACAGTGTTGGGAGCAGACATAACAACAACAACAGGATTGCCACTAATTCTTTATTTCAAGATATAATACCTTATTTTAAAGCACTGGTAAATGGGGGGATAGGTAGGGAAAATAAAAGCACCAAAAGGGGCTGATGGCAAGACCACCTACTTACCAGTCTTGGTTGCTGAACCTGACCTGTGGAATTCCCTTTCTCAAAAGTCTTGTGAACCTCTAAATTTGAGGTCTGATATCACAGTTGCTTATACAATGCTTGACGTCTGATAAATTGGGATCTACCAGTCTGTGCTTCACGTCTGAAAATCTGACCTATCTCAGAAAAATGTGCAGTGTTTCAGCTTTTGTGAAAATCTGAAGGCTGTCTGAAATGTTTCATTGTAAGTCACAGTTTCACACAGGTAAATTATAATTTGATATTGTTGGCTTACTGGGATGTACATAGTGATGTCTATCCACAAGCAGAATGGACACTATTGGTAAAATAAGTTCCCTTTCCCCATTTCATGCACCCCAATCATCTCAGAGATACTGGAGGGCTGAGAAATCTCCAGAGCAGGTCTGGAGGATCCCAAGAAAGGAAAAGGATGGTACCATCCCAAGTGCAGAGCATGAAAGTCTGAACTCACTCTAAGCATCTTCTAGGAGTCCTGCAAGACCATTTATTTCAGCTAGGTTTTTAATGAGTAATCTTAAACCTCTATGGGAGGGGTGTTTACATAGTACTTAGATTGAATGTGATTTCATTTTAACTAGTTAGTGTTCCTAATGTAAACAAACTAATGTATGTTTCAAATACATTTTTAGTCCACATTGAATGTTGAGATGGTGTGAGATACAGATGCAAGCATTTTAAAAAATGAGGGATTATCAGGGAACAGGTAGAAATCTGCAGATTGTATTTTCTTAGTTGTAAGCACTTTCTAACTTTGTGTCTAAATGAATTACTCACATACAGAAATATTTGTAGGATGGTATCATGAGGACCCCCCACTTGTTCCAAGTGTGCCATTAAACTTTGAGAGCCTCTCTTTACTTCTCTTTGTTTTTATTTGAAAGTGTTTATATTTAAAGTTACAGATATGTTAGATGGTTGACATAATTATGATCTGCACCTGCCATTGTTATTTTTAAATTCTTAAAAGGAAACAAACAGATAACAAAGACTGTGTATTATCTGTTGTTCGGCATGAAAGGAAATAGTTTGCATGGAGTTGCAAAGCCTCAGAATTAAGAGTTTAGAATAGCAGTGCAGTCAAGTTCAGTTTGGCCTAACTGGGCTACTGTGTTTCTCTCCACCTTCCCACTGGCTGTAGCTGCTGCCTCTGGTTTCACTTTGATCCTGCTCTGCCATTGATGATGATGATGATGATGATGATGATGATAATAATAATAATAATAATAATAATAACAACAACAACAACAAGCTGAGACTTTAAGCCTCATTTACAGAAGCACAGAGCAGTCGACATAGTAAAGAGCAAAAATAATTCTCCAAGGTTGACTTAGATGTAGAACCACCCACCTGGACTCAGGCTGCAAGTGCTCACATGGGTTAAAATACTTTGGCTGCAGTTGAACCATTTGTTTTAGAGAAAGAATCTTAAGAGGGCAGGATGGTAACTTGCTGACTTCAAGATACTGTGGCAGCTAAAGCGGTGGCTTGGGACCATTTTGCCAAGGGGATAAATTTTGCATGATTATTTTCACAGTGATTTTGCAGCAAAATCATTGTAAGTTGCAGTGATGGAATGGCTACATTGTTGGACTTAGTGCTAGAGAGATGCAAGTGCAAATCCTTTCTCAGCCTGAAAGCTCACTGAGGGTCAGAGAAGACATTCATCTGAATCCATATCTAACCACTATAGTTTCCCTTCCCTTCCCTATTTTGTCTAGAGGCAGAAAAAAATCCAATCCATTGCGCCTCTAGCATGGAGACTAGAGAACCTTTTATGATCCAAAGTAAAAAGGGAAAGCATTGTAACAGGATATGGATTTCAAGTAAGGTCTATTCTGGCCCAGGGTTATCATTTGAAACTTCCTCATAAGATAGTCTTCAGGGTTTGAAGACTGGGTTGTCCTGAGGGAGGGCAGCGCACCTGGAAACATCCTTCAGTCCTCAGAAGCAGAGCAGAATAAAAAATATAATTAATAATATTGGGGTGTTGGAGGGGGTTGTTTATTCATTCTTTGGAAGAATTTCCCAGTTTCCAAAATATAGTGAGTTGCAAATAAGCTTCATCTTATCATCATTGCAAAGTAAATGATTGTGTGCATCAGTTCTCAATTCTAATTTTACTCATAATCTGTTTCAAATCATCACGTCAGGATGTTGGCGTGATCACCACCTTGATTTTCACAAGGTCTCACTTTTTCCCACACTCATCAGAGCTGAAACAGCAGATCAGAAATACAACAAGGAAAAATATTGTGTTATCTTCTCAATCATTCTTAATTAGTCAAGTAACAAGATGAGATTAGTCCCTAGACCAGTATAAAGAAATGAATGCTTGCTTGCTGTATACCTTTTGAAACTTAATGTAATGCAGCCATGTCTCCATCCCAAACGCTCGCTCTGCATGGAAAAATTCTGATATCTACTTCCTACAGATGGCATTCTCCAACCCATTAGATACATGGGAAATTGCCTTAATATTGACTGGTTTCAGAAAACATGAGTTGTGTTTGGGTTGTCTTTGAACCATAAGTTGTTTTTTTTAAAACATAGGTTACCTTGTTCTCTGAACCTAGCTGAGATAACAAACAATGATGAATAACCCGCAGTTCACACCCTAACAACAAATCCTGGGTTCTTTTCATGGTTTGTTTATGATTAAGAATCCATGGTTTGTGGTTAACAAGCCATGGTTTATTAGTGAAGCTAGGCTGAAACAACATGACAACCCACATTTCAATAACAACCCATAGTTCAACAGCAATCCACACTCAATTCATACTCAACTTTGAGTTACTGTGTTGCCTGAACCCAGTCAAAGAATAGTTCCGTCTAGCCCAATATTTTTTTACACTATTCAGCTGGACCACTTCCAGTTTCAGGCAAAGGTCTTGGTCAGCTCTACCCAGGGATGAAAGCATGTCTTCTATCACTAAGCTACCACTTTGTTTTTATGCCTACACTTCACATCTGTTCAAGATACGTTAAAGGACCATCTGTTCTCATAAGAACCTCCCTGTGTTGCCAGCTGATCTCCCAAGGGCCTTGTCTGGGCATCACAGCATTCTAAGTTTAGGTGGCTGGAGTGATCAAGGTTCTTTGTCTGGTAGCCTTTAAGTTGCAGAGCAGCCACTTCAACTTTATTCTGCTTGTACTCTTTTTAATAAACTTCAAGTGGCAGGTTGGAAAGTACTTTATTTTACTGAGTTTTCAATCCCCAGGAACATGTTTTACTGGTCTTACTGTTTTTATCACAAATTTTACTGGTAACATGTTTACTGTTTTTCCTGAAGTCTTAAAACATATGTTGCAGGTACACTTTAATACTGGTATCTTTATGATATTTGTTCTATAAGAGGCAATAATATTAAGTGTCCTGCATTACAATGGTCAGTCTTCTCACTGAAAATAAATCTCTCTCATTTGAAAATATCCATTTATTTAAATATCTATTTAAACTATACGGTATAAAGAGCCACAGGGTGGACACTCAGGACATCCTGGAGCAGGACTTCCTGGCTTAGCTGTTCAGGGCTGTGGCTTTCTTTATGGAGTCCATCCATCTCTTATTTTGTCTTCGTTTTCTTCTGCTGCTTTCAACTTTCCCAGGCATTATTGTGTTCTCCAAGGAGAAGACAATAACAATTGCTTTCTCATGATGTGCTCAAAGTATCACAGCCTCCTCTGTCATTTGTCATTTTTTGTTTCTAGAGAAAGCTCTGGTTTGATTTGATTTAGGCCACTTGTACAAGTGTATTAAAATAACTTGAGTAGGAGGGTTATTATAGGAAACCATTTTAGGGTGCCATCCTATGGAGATGCCATAGCCCTCTGAATTTAGAGGCTTACTGACCTCCTATGCAGAGCAGGAGAGGTACAAATACAAAGGTTGGCTTGGTGCTCCTCCTGCTCTGCAAAGCAGCTAGATAGCCGGGTTTGCATTAGGGTTAGGGAGGTGCCAGGGAGAGGCTGAAGCACTACCAGGGTATCTGTTCTCCTCCTCTTCTCAGTGCTCTGTCTCCCAGAACACCCTCTCAACCCCTTCTCCAAGGTTGCTCTTGTGACTGCAGAGATGCAGCTGGCATGGCTCTTTCTGCAGCAGCTGCAAGTGGGGAGAGCACTCCAAGCACAGAGTTGCAGCTCTAGTGCTGGTGCATTTTTCCCATGTCAGAATCCTGTAGCCCTCTAGATTGGGTCTAGGGGCCATAGGATTACCTTGACATCACATGACTTCACCTGACATATGATAAGCATCTCTTTATCATATGGCAGGATGCTGTGGCTGAACACGCAAATCCAGCCCTTCAATCATTTGACTGTCTGCATGGACTCTGAGATCCAGTTTGCCCAAGCTTTGCAGCATAAACAAACTACATGGGCTGTTTCAGCTGTGGTGCTTGCCAGGCTCTTATATGCCCAGATACAGATTGTCATGATGTCCAAAGCCGGGCATCATGTCTTGTGTGAAGGGAAAGTAATGGCATGTCTTGTTGCAGCTGCTCCTTCCAGCTGTTATAAAATAATTTTTTTAAATTTATAAATGGATAAAATGGAGAGGATGACTATGAGCACCTTGGATTCCTTGCAAGAAGAAAAAGGTGGAATATAAATGTAATAGTCAGTCAGTCAGTCAGTCAGTCAAATGAGTTGATCTGTGAAAGAAATCAGATGGAAGAGAAGGACCTAGCAACTTTCTTGGATTTGAGGGTAAAAGCTGTCCAGAGATATTGTTGCAAGCTGATATGTTTAATACGCAAATATTTAATGAATCATTATTTAGTTTTCTAGGTGTTTAGCTATGCAAGGCAATGTATTACTTCATTTCAGACTTATCTTTTCATAATTTACCTTCCCTGATGTTTGTCTTCATAAGGCTGTTAAAAGGGCAGGGTGAATTCTACAGCAGGGAGTAGGCAGTCAAGAAGCCCTTGGTAAATTTTAAGTTCTGCCATCATAATCCAACAACTAGATAACATTCTCAAACTCTTTACAACCCAGAGCCCACCAGCAACTGAGAAAGCCACTTCTGGGATTCTGGCAGATGGTAATCTGCAGGTCATGAAGTCTTCCTTGCAAGAAAGGCATCCTCCAAAATTTTGGCAATGGTGCTGCTACTTTGTCCTAAGTCCAAACTTACCATCTTTCTCCCTTTCCTGAAGCAATAAGCTTGAGAAGAGCAGACACCCAATGAGCGAGAGGAGGTGGGATTTCTTGGTTCAAAAACTACCCAATCTTATCAGTTTCAATAGAAGATATTTGTAATTGTACATAAGCTTGCAGTCTTAAGGCCAAACTATGCATTACAGGATATATATCTGTCCCATGTATTCCTGAAGCAACTTTCCAGTAACACTTAGTACATTAAATGCATGGTGTGATATCCCACTTTCAGTGCTCCTCTATTCCAGTGCACTGGCCTTCACTTGAAAGTGGGAGACAAAAAGTTGAAGACCACGGAGTTACCTTACATGTTTCTTGTAGAAGACATGTGGGTTTGTGGCAGATACAAGTAAGTCTGCTTAGGCTCTTAATTACCAACAAAAAATGCACAAACTAGCAAGTGAATTGGACATCTGTATAGTTTCCCATTTCATCCTAGCCAGAAAATTTTGGTTTAAAACTTTGGAACAAGCCAGGATACTAAATCAACTTAAAGCAATTGTTTAATACCGTAGCATTTCCCCAAATTGGTAATTAGCCATATGTATCCCTATTTGGACAAAACATGAAACTGCATTTTACCTTGATTTGTTTGTTCAGTTGTGTAAAGGGAGGAGTGAAGGGGATAGTTGTGCAGTCAAAAGGCTTGTTCATACCTTGGCTCATTCAAATGCCAACATATACAAAAGCATTGCTTTAAGAGTTTGGTGGAAAAGCCACAGTGCCCCAAATCCTGTTATCCACACAGGCAAGACATGTTCATTTACTCCTAGGATTATTTTTTAATCCTTTAGTAACCGTCCCCCTCAAAGCTCCCAATATGGACCATTTGCATGCCTTTGAGGTAGCAGATTGGATGCAAAAATTCCTTCCTGTGATAATCACTAGATCTAGATGAGTGCAGAATATCCCCTGGAGCTTTCAAAACATTTCAAAAGGGATGGCTTTCCCCAGAGTAATATAAACTGGAGATGAGGAAAGTCAAGAGTCCATTTACCAGCACTGTGCATGTCCCTGTTGAGAGAAGAATGTCTAACATTCCTTCCCTTCCTATATATAATATTTTAGTATATGATTACAAAAAAGTTGACCTTTACTACTTTATTCTATTTACATGAAAATATGATAATATAGAATAGGAACAGAAAGATACATTTTAAAATTGAATGCATGTTGGAGGCTTTTACAACTTTTGCATTATAGATCCACTCTTTAATTTCACACTGTATACTTTAATTCATGTATGAAAATAAATTTTGGGAAGTGCCACAACAGTTTGAGCACAAATCACTTCCATATTCAGTTACTTTCTGAATTTAGTCAAAGGATTAGATGCGAATTTAGTCATACTTAGAATAGAGCAATTGAAATCCATGGAACTTAACCATTACTAAGAGGCCTGATCCTGTGGCCCCTAGGCATTTTCAGGGAGGGCCATAGGATGGTTTGGATTGCCAGCCCTGCCATCAGAGACTGTGCTCTGATTTTGGGTCTGGGAATTGGAGCTCTGAACCTCCTCCACACCAGCTGTTTCTTGAGGTCAGGTAAGTAACTTCAGAGAAAGGTCAAAGGAAGAAACTGGTGCAGCCAGGATATGAGGTATCCTGAAGCCACACAGAGCTGTCTAGAGAAAATACAGAGCAGGACTGGGGAAACAAAGATTGCATCTGCCAGTCCTCCTGCTGTACATGCCTGCAAGTCTCCAAGTTTGGGGGTTAATGGACACTCTCTGGATTGCACCCTAGTCCCATTGTTTTGAATGCCTATGATTGGTGTGAATCTGATAGTATCCTTTGAGTGCAATCCTATGCATTTTTAGACAGAAAGAAAATGCATGATGGCTGGGTGATGCTGGGAGTTGTAGGATTCTGTCTATTGTTTCTTTAACCAAAGAACTAAGTCACTCTGCTTTATCCATCTATCATAAATGTTCCTATTAATTGCTTTTATTAAAAGAACAAATGTCACTCATTTTTAACCATTTTAGTCAATGACTTTGCACACTTTTGGCACCACAGGACAAATCCTAAATGTCCTATCAGCATCAAAAGGAGCTGCTATTGTTTTTCTACCTATTGTACTCTTCAAAGCATTTGTCCTTCCTGAAAGCTGCCATGCTGTGATGCTCTGTGGAGGTGTTTTCTCACACTACACTGTGAAATAAGCACAAGGCACAATTGTGACCTCTCAGGATAAATAAACAGTGAGGGGGAAAATAATTCAGGAAGAAGAACCCTGCAGTGCTGAACGTGTTCCTTTTCAGATGAAATTGGCAATGAAGAATGACGCATGAATATGGAGAAAACAGTTGGGACTCTGTTTCCTGATCACACAGAGTTTCTGTGCTGTGCAGCTGGTTTGTGTGTACTAATGTACAAAGGTTTAAAGTGGTTTTGGGAAGGCAAAGAAAAACCAGAGAGTTAAAGTTGTAAAACAAGCTTTACAGGAGGTCCACAAAATCTCTCACATATATTACTAAGCCGCTACTATCAGCAGTGCTTTACCCATTCTAAGATTAGCCCTTCCTTTGCTGATGAACAGAAAACTAATATAAGAATGAGAAACAAGGTTAATATTTGGGATTGGAACTTAAGGCTCCAGCCCTAAACTGTTCTTGTGTTTTACTTTCCTTTTCCTGTTCAGTTCTGTTTGCTTCTGCTTGCTTGTGGTTTGCAGTTTACAAAAATGGGGCAGCTTTTCTGCCTTCTTTAGTAAGGAATTGAACAGTTAGTTTATTGCACTGGGCCCTGCCCAGCTGAGGAAATGATAAAGGAAGAGCTGGTTGTCAAGGAGGCAGACAGAATTTTATTGAAGCAATATATGAATTCATGTACCTCAATAATCCCAATTAAATGTCTTTTTTCTAATATGGTATTACAGAGACTGTCTCTGCCAGTAGTCCACTGAATCAGGACATTTCAACAGTGAAAGCAAGCCTTGCAATATCTTAATTACATAGTTCAGGGATGCAAATTCAACTGGCCTGACCTGGCTGGGTGCATTTCATTCTACAGAATCAGTGGCTTCCTCTTATAGACCAATCACTTCCTTATTCCCCTATTTTGACACCACAGAGGTAACCTTAGTGCGTAATTGCTTATGCTTTGGCAGAGCCATTATGAAACATTAGTAAATAGGCACTTTATAAGATGCAGCATGTGCTTGCATTAGCCTGGTCTTTTCATTCATCAGTGAACAAAATTGTTCTCAGATAGTCTGTTGCTAAATGCTAAAGCTAAATGCTATTCTCCTGTAAGAAATTTTGTTAATGGAGAGATTTAAAGAACACTGTAAAACTCATCCGATTTCAAGAACGGTGTTTCCACACAGAAAGCACTGCTTACCTTTTGTAGAAGTGGAATGTCCCTGCACCACTTTCATGAACACATGGTTGGTGCTTGTCAGATACGAAAGAACCAACCTGCTACTTACTCTGAAATGCAAAATTAATTCTAGCTTCTTTCCCCCTCTTCAAAAGATAGTTGCAGCTTCCAACATTATACAGGCAGATGTCTGCTGGCACAATGGGATGCTTTTACCTTTGGTAAAATGGGGAGATCTCAAACACCCCCAAATAAGCCTTTTGGTGCAGCAATACTCACTTATAATATCCATTCTGACCACAAAAACATTTTTTCTTTCTTATGACCTTCACACATCACACCCCTTCACACAGGGTTTCATGCACTGACAAAAAGAAACAGAAACGTTCTCTCTAAGTACACTTTAAATTCAGTATGCAAAAGATACCATTCATTTCAATTAACATTACAAGGCTATGCATGTTTTCTCAGAAGTAATTCCCAGTGCAGCCTAAAATGCGATATTACCTTTATAAATCATTGAGTGCTGTTAGCTAATCTTAAAAGTCACCAATAAAAACCTGCTACCTGCAACTTTTGTGGAGTTTATTTTCCATATTTAGTTTAAGTCACTTGCACCATGTCTTTAAAAATGAAACATTTCTTAAGGCTACCTATGGCAATAAAAACAACAGACCAATAGTTGCTCAGAAGAGCGCGGGACTGGGACTCAGGCCATCTGGTTTTTAGTCCCTGCTCTGCCATGGAATCAGCTAAGTGACTTTGGGCCAGTCAAAGACGCTCAGCCCTACCTACCTCACTGGGTTGTGGCTGTGGAGATAAGACTGAGAGCAGCCAGAGGAGAATGTTGTAAGCCACTTTGAGTTCTTAAAAGGAGGAGGGGATAGAAATCAAATAAATAAATAAAAGAGCATAAGAATGAATGACTTTAAGGGCACAAATGCTTCTTTTAATCAGCCTCTCAGAATTCTCAAAATTTGACACCAGGAAAGGGGTTGAAAATAAGATGGACAGTATCATAAAGCCTTTATATGAAAGCATGATGTGGCCATATTGGTCAGTGACCATCATCCAGTATAAGAGAAAAAAGAGAGGATAGCATAGATCTGGAAAAGTTCCAGAAAAGGGCCTGCCCTGAAAACAATGACCCAGCCGTAGGTCTTTCCAAAGACTTCCAGAATGAAGAATAACTACAAAAATTCTTTTTCTTACTTTGCAGTCATCTCATGTACCTTCAATAACCCTTTAAGTCATTTGTCCTCAAACAGCATCTGTCTCCCTGCTGGTTTCCTGCTTCTCAAGTAAAGAAAAGGCTTTGTCTTTATCTTTTGAGCAATATGCTCTTCAATTATTATTATTATTTTGCTTATCTAACCGTCAAATTCAATTTGTTTTGCCAAAGTCTGTCCACAGTTTTGTTCTCATTTTAGTAAGACTTCGAAGAGGGTTTTTTGTTTGTTTTTTAAGGACCCTTGAGGGCGTCTTTTAGCTTTGTCAGCTCTGCTCATTAACCATCCTGGTTCACCCAACTGAACATGCTAAATTAAGAAAAGCACCAGGGATGTTTGTTATATGTAAGTTCTATTGAAACATCTGTATTAGTAGCTTATCCCATGCTACTTCCCTGAATTTTTCTGAATGAAAATACAAAGTCAAAAAGGGAGAAAATTCCCAGAATGCTGCTTTCCAAAGTTTATGATAAATCATAATTACAACATATTTGGAACAAAAGCCCTTCTTAAAGGGAGATATGAAGTCTATGAAAAAGAATGTACATATTCTACTTCATAGTCTAATTCTGTAAGTATATATTTACTTGGAAGCACATCCAACTTTGTTCCTTGAAACTTAGATGCTTCCTGGTGACTCATCCTGCAATTGCCTGCCTCAAACATGGAATGTTGCTCGGAAATGGTTCAAAAGACATTTCTCTTTTGTTTTTCTCCCATGTTTTCATACCATTTCTTCCATCACATGTTTTCCCACCACTACTCCTTCCACTTCATACAAAAATTTATTAAGAAGGAAACGACTGATGAGCTACACAATGCAGCATAAGTAGCTACCCATGTTCCCTAGTACAAGACTAGTGAGAATGTTTTAGGTGTAAGACCAAATTGTCCATTACCAGGCCCACTGTGGGCCAGATAATGTTAGTAGCCCTAACATTATGGAAGTCAAGGAAGATCTGCAAGCCAAATGGGAAATGATTTAGGCTAGTTTAGGCCCATGGAATGGATGTCTCCCATCTCTATTCTAGTGAGTATAGGATAGCAGCCAAAACCTTAATAACTTTATTATTGCCCCTGCTCCTCTGTAAAAAAAGATTTTTTAAAAAAAATCAATCTATGAAATTTCTTTTTTCAAGTAGGATGAACCTAGTAATATTGCTTAATATAACATCAACTTAATAAAGCAAGTGGATTAAACTATGAAAAACCACTGCTTAGGTTGGTTATCTTCTGGCTTGCACTCACAAATCTGACAGCACTTTTTAGAACACTCCCAAGCCTGAAGAGTGGATAGGCAATTCCCTGTTACTGAAGCAAGAGCTAGAAGACAAGGCCTGAATTATAGCCTACAGATATAAGCAGCTCCTCAGAGTCAATCACTCCAATGCAAATGGGGCAATCTGCACAGTATATGTTAAAACACACTTCTCTGGTAGCTTTACTTCAGACAAGCAAAACACAAAAGTCACATGCACTGAGCTGAAGATTACTACACCTCATCTCTCTGCTGATACAAAAGAGGTCTCTAAACACCCATCTCTTGAGTTAGATAGAAGAATACAATCCAACAGAGAGCAAACAGATCTTGTTTCCTTTAATGGGAACATTAGACTAATAGGAAAGTCATGAAGTCCTGGGGAGAGGATGACCACTGCAACAAGAGCAGCAGAAAGACTGAGGAGAATAAAGACCAAACAGATGTTTGGAATTTGCAGTAAGGAGGTCGTGAGTTTTGATTGAGTTCTACTGTGCAAACCAGACTGAAAGCTCAGGAGTAGAACTGGCTATAACTTGTAACTGTTTTCCTAATAAAACTTCATTTGGCTTGAGTAGAACTGGAAGAGACAGTTGAGACAGCAAGAGTAAGCAGCACAGGCTATAATGTTGGATGCAAAGGATGCAGGGGAGAAGGCGCAAGAGCTGGAGAATTTGGGTGAGTTTCTGAGAATAGGGAAGAGTGGCAGCTTTGAACACAACAGGATGAGGGCCAGACAAGAGAAACTCTGTGATTATGTAGTGAAGAGGAAGGGGTGGAGTCCAGGAAGCATGAGGTAGGGTTAGATGAGGACAGCAAGATGCAGGAGACAAAGGAAAGGAAGGTGAGCAAGACAAGACCATCAGATGCCATCAAGTGAGTGATACCAATGTCTATGCAGGAGAAGAATACTTGCAAACAGTTTGTTACATGCAAAAGGGTTGCTGGGAAAAGGACTGTTCCCTGTAATTATATGCTACTGAATATATGTTAAGGCCTGCTCATTTAAATTCAGTAGATGTGGTAACTTTTCAGACCAAATGTTTCAGAGGGGGTAGACTGCCACGTGGTAGTCTGTGGCAGTAAAACCAACAAAAAGACCCATAACACCTTAAAGGCGAACAAATTTATTACGGCATTACTCAACCAAAATTTATAATTACTTTCCAACATTAAAGCAAATTTAATATTTATTTTTTATGGAGTAGAAAATTATACACACATTAATCTAAAGTTTCTTTGCCCCTACTTGTTTTTCTTACAGTGCAATAAGAGACTAGAAACAGAAACATAAATATAATTATATTTTATTAGATAATGTATCTAAAATACATTTTTTTTTAATTCTGGCAATATCTTAAATGGTACAGTACTCTGAATTATATCTATGGTATCAGCAATTTTACATAGAATAGCATTTCATTTATGTCAGTTGGAATTTCATAATTAAAAATAGAATACACTAACATTAAGACAATTCAGATTTATGGCTAAAAATGTAAAATAATTAAAATATTAAAATATATATCCTTCAAACTTTTTAAAAGCTAAAACATTGACTCTTCAATATTAACGTTGCATTTCAGTGTCTATGTTGATGCAACATATTATCCTAAATCAGACATAAATCAGGCTTGCATTCCTGTGCTTCCATGAAAGATTCAAGTTACTGAGTACACATAACCTCATATGTTATATAAGGTTATTTTTTTCTGTTAAAATGGCTTATTTTTCTGTGGCTTGTCATCCTATCACTTGGCAAAGCATCAAAAGAGAATATCCTATGCAACAGCAGCACCCAAATCACCACAATACTCATCAAGCATCACAGCATCAGTCTGTTCCCCGCCCTTTTCCCAGCATACACACCCACACTGCAATCAGTCAGCTTTCCTCTTGTTTTATGGCCTTTTGCATTTCATCATTAGGAACTTATTATAAGAAGATGAAAGGAAGAAGAGAGAGCACTAGAAGAACAAAAGAAGATGTTGCCAGTGCATGTGTGGCATTAGTTTGATTTGTGCTTAGCAGAAAGAACTCAGCCTTCAAGAACAGAGCAACATTTAATTGACACAGACTATTGGAATGAGACTCTAACTTCTCGGTTCTTCAGGGGCTGACAAGGACGCCAGTTGTCCACCATGCAGCACTGGGGCTCATTCTCATCGTTGAAGCAAAGACAACGGAGTTTGTTCATCTGGAGGGGGACAAAGAGAAGTAATCTGTATTTCTCAGTTTCTATCCCATTACCTATCAAAGTACTAACTGCTGGTAAATCAGCATTTACAATGGAGAAAGAGTATACGAGGAAAGTCTCAAACACATCTTCCAGAACATTACTCCCCGAACTAGAAAGCATTCCCATGGGGATCCTAATAAGCAAAGCAAAATCAAGAGATGGTTTAATCATGGATCTTTATACCTGGTTTTGTCCTTATTTGTCACATATTAAAACATACTACTGTAGCTTGAGTGGCACTGTATTTTCTCGTGGTAAGCTGTAGTTCCAGTGAAGACATCTTACCATTCTTGAAAATAACCCACAGAGAGACTAATGTTTTCAAGATAAATGACATTTTGCAGCAAAAGGTTTTACCTGTTCTTTGCTGACAGTTACGGGCTCCTTCAGAACAATCCAGGTGACGCATTCAAGCAAGGGTGGAGTGGTCAGTGATCCTGGATAGGTCCAGAAATCACGAGAGGCAGGAAGCAGACCAGTGGGATCAAAGTTTGTGAAAGCAGCCTGTTTGCCCTAGAACATATTTTTAAAGTCTGATAAAATAATCCAGCATGAACATTGAAGGTATGTACACACAACTGGCAAGTGAATATGTAATCTGCAAGGGAGGTTCCACACTGCTTGCCAAAAGTAAAGTATTCACTCTTAAATGAAAACTTTCACAGTGTGATCCAGTGTATACAGAAGGCCTGGAGCTCAGTGGCACAGCATATACTGTGCACACAGAAGGTCCCAGCTTCAAAGCCCAGTTTCTCCAGGTAGAGCCAGAAAAATATAGCCTGAAACCCTGAAGATATGTTGTCAATCATTCTCAGTAATGCTGGTCTAGATGATCCAAGGCCTCAATATAAGGCAGGTTCTTATGTTCCTATATATACTTGTGCCCAAATTCCATTAAGCTCAGTGGGGTTTACCCCCGAATAAGTGCATATATGATTGCAGTCTACATTTTTAAAAAGTACACAGGTACTGGAGATTGGAGTCGAAATGAAGGAAGAACTGACAGTGATTGAAATATGCTCCTGATGCATTTAAAAGCTGTATGGTAATGGCTGGTTTTGTAAGTGCAGTTTCTCTTTTCACTGCCACAATGAAATCTGCACCTGCTGAGCTTCTACACTGCATGTATGCAGCTTGAGATCAAAGCCTGTCATAAACAGTTGGCTGACTCTTAACCTGGACTGCAAATGGGATGATAACATTTCAAATGAAAGCAAAACTAGTGAAGGGAAATGCATCCCCCTCCTAAAAGTTAGGGGACAATGAAAATCAACTGAACAAGAGCAGCAGGTATGTCTTTTTCTTCCTCCATTTGTCAAGGGTACCAAGTGAGTTAAGATTAATTTCCCTCAAAATAGTTACAAAACTGAAATAAAGTTGAAAGCAGTGTACCAGGTTTCTATGTTTTGAATATAGGCGTTTTACTGGCAAAAGATGATTATCCAGCTGAAACATGTGGAGTGAGAAGCTAAAAGCAATTCTCTTGTAGTACCCCTACAATTATGTTCTTTGAAAGCAGAATAGAGAAACCTGCAGTGCAATCATTCTTGGCTGGCAAGGAGACAGAAGCACTACCTTGTGTTTAATGGTGTCCAGGGCATCAACAACTTTCTGTATTCCGGGACAGGCACTTCCTACCTGTAATATAAAAGACAAGTATGCATGTACTTACATTGACTGATTGCATGTCTCGGCACCCCATTTCTTAGGAGTTTATTTCAAGAAATAACATAATACAAGCATTGTTTGGAAAGCCCACTGTTTTACCACCTATCATATTCAGTGCCAAGGAAGAGTGGTGTGTTTCAATCATTTGCCACTTCTACAGTGATGACTGAGTCCCTGGCCATGGCTTTGGAAATACAAGGTGGAAATTCAGGTATACGCGCATCCTGCAGATCTGACAAAAAGTACTATCCTAGGCTGCTCCCGCAGTCCTAAAATAATCATGGGAATGAGCTGCAGCACTAATTTCCAAAATGGAGCAGTCAGTGGAGCTGCCTTCTGACTTGTCCCATTCCAGAAACTAGTATTGCTGCTTGTTTCTGGTTTTTAAAGGATTGCACATTTTGCTGGTGCAAGAATTGCTGGTACCTGTTGCACCAGTGAATCTTTCTGTTAGCGCAGCAGCAGGACAGAATACTGCCCATAGTCTGTGCATGTGTATGCCTAACAGCAAACCATTGGGCAGGAAGGTGTTCTGTGAGTTAGGATTAGGGCCTCAATCATTTATAGTTATAAAGGTTTATCAGTCAAAATTGGACTGAATTATTTGATTCTCCAGTAGCATGTGGTTGGGCTCACTTGCATGAGTCATTTGGACTTATTTACTCTGCCAACACCTTTCTGAAGAGTATCTAATCTTAAAGCATTGGGCTGATTGGTTTGTAATGTTTGCTAAGAGACAACAGCCCTGAAGGTTGGTCTACGTGGCATTCTGGGACCTTCCAACTATGTAATTCAGTGATTTTTTTTCTTTAACTTGAACCATTCCCACAGGTAGACAAATGTCTAAATTGAATGGCACACAGTATCACAAAACCACTTTGAGAGACTGTGCTCAGTAATTCACCTTCCTGTGTACTATGTCACCTTGGGGAAAAAAGTTCTGCAAATTCATGATCGGGTTGAAAGAGGGAAAAAAGGCACTAACCTTCAAAAACACACCCACAACTGCCAGGCCATCAGGATGTTTCACAGCTTCAGTGAAACTACTATACTTTGTGTTCCAGTGAACCAAATGAAGCTGAAACCAAGAGAAAAGCAATAAGCATATTAAAGAGACGTTGTTTCACTCTTGATAAATCATATATTAAACATGAACAAGACATAGTCCCTTTTCTACAGAGACATTAAAAGAAAGAATTGCTAAGAACTTGTCTGAGTATTGGTTTTCTTTGCTATGCATTAAGAAATGCAAATATTGTGCAGTGCTCCCACACTGGCTTTTCGTGCCTATTTAAACAACTGTCCTGTAGAGGATGTTATACAAATTCTGATGCTCTTAAGCAGTAGCTTTGCCTGAATACAAACTTTGGAGTTTGGCCTGATAAAAATAGATCTGGTTATATCTTATATATTTCTTCATTTCAGAAAGCATGGGCCATCTAGATTGAAACAAGAAAGGGACAGAACTGAAATTAGTATCCATGCTTGTACCACCAATTTGCTAGGTTTTGTACCATTTTATAGTTAGAACAGAATAAAATACAAAAATGTAAAGCTTTAAAAAACATATTAGTATGTAAAACCAACACAATAAAAGTATAAAAGCCAGCATGGTGGCATACAGTATAAAATCAAGCTAATGTAATTAGATCTGCCATAAAAGAACTGGAGTCATCTGGCTGATTGCCCCTCCTTGCTTCTGGGATGAGGACCACCCTAGACAATCTCAGTGTGGAAAAAGCCTTGTATGGCAGGAGCTCATGTGCTAAAGAAAAGTTTGTTGTGTGAACAATGCTAGATGTTACCAAATATAAGATCATTTGGTTTGATGGAACAGGCAACCTGGTGGCCTTCTGATATTTTGGACCAGAACTTGATTGACTGATATGTTACAACTCCCAATGACTGATTGATATGATGTTAGGTTTGTTAAGAAAGCTTAAAAACTGGTTTTACCTCCGCATCGTATTTCACTCCATCCACAGTGTGTTCAGAGCCTTGGCCTTCACAGGATCCCCAGTGAATGTGGAACTGAATAAGCTTGTAAGTTCCCTCAATGGGGCCACCTTTCAGCACTGAAAGCAAAAACAGTGATATTTTAAATTAATCCATGTACAGAAACTTAAAATTAAGTGAGATCCTAGATCCACTAAATAAAATCAAAGGATTGGATTCGAATTAGCACTTTTGTTTGTGGAAGGTCTTCTGTCATTTATAAAAAGCACCGAGATTCACTAGAGGCTTCACCCAGGGAGGAAGCTGACAGGCAGGCAACCTGAAAATTCCACCTTCCCTTTGAGTTTGCTGTTATGCTGCTCAGACCTTCCCAGCTTTTTAGGAGGGCCAGGTGACAACAGTGGGGAGGGGAAAGATGATGATTGACTCCCCAAGAGCTACTGCAGTGGAAACTGGATTCCACTAAATATTACTCTGGATCCAGCCCAGTATCTGCTGCTCAGGCACCGTCATGCTAATCTGAACTGTGTTTTTAAACTCAACTCTGTTTTTGGATATGATTGCACTACTGCTACTGCCATCTTAAGCAAGAAGACAAAGAAGAAACTGTATGAAAAATAGGACATAGATGTTCAGTGTTTAATTTGGAATGGAAATACAAAGAGTGCAAAGAGGCAAGGTGCTTTATAGAGAATGTGTTGAATGTAACACACAGTGCGATGACAAACCACTTAGAATTTGTCTTTGCCAAGTCAGAGGTTCATTGGTGGTCTATTCACATAGACACATAGTTCCCAATTCAGAGAAAGCCACATTTAATACACTGAAATTATTGATATATGCTGCCCAATCCTATATGTTTATTTGGAAGCAAGTTCTATTGAGTTGAACAATTTTCACTTCCAACAGTTCTAATGCACAGGATCAAATATTTACATTAGTTACAAAGTATATCCCATTGATTTAACTGAAGCACACCTGATTTAGCTAGGATTAGGACAAAACCTGTTTCCTGACTTCTGCAACTAGCAATACAGGCATTATAACATTCAACGAATTAGGCATGCAGTTGTGTTTTAGTGACATACTTATATGTGAAAGATGACAATTTAATATCCCTACTTAGACAAATTTGCTTTTCTAATGGAAAATATGAGGAAAATAATCTTCTTAAAGGCGTATGTTAAATTTTCTTTGCCATGGTTACAAGAATGATCCACAAACTATGTAGCTCTCATCTTACTCAAAATCAATAGCAGATTTCCCATTACTTCATTTGGTTCAGGACTGTAATTTAACAAAATTAATCCTGATCTTCCTGTGACGTACTGACATGTCTCAACCAATCAGTACAGAAGTGTTCAGGGAAGCATAACTAAGCTATCTTCCCAAATCAATCTGCAGTTGTTTCTTTAAGAAGTTTTGTGAAAGTTTATTAAAGAATGCAACTTTTACACACAAATAGAGTCTGTGGTTCTAAAAGTCCATGTGAATTGATTTGATAGAGAGTAATATGTTAAAATAAAGCAATTTTATTATTATGGATGAAACAAGATTAACACAGTTACTCAAGAACCCATGGGACAAATGGCAACATTCCTTAGATTTACAGCATCTTGATAGTGCCAAAGCTAATTTTAGCTAATTCATTGGCTAATTTATTTTGTAACCATTAATAGATTTGTTGTCTGAAATGCCTGAAGTACTGCATGAAAACCAGGATATACTCCTCTTCTTTCTCCTTACTCCCCTGGCTCTGCTTGTATCACATACAGAGGGTATTAATGCCTTCCAGGCTTTGGAATTCTAAACTCTTTGCCAGAAGATTCAAATTCAGGATCTGTATCTGAACTCCTGGACATGAGTTTGATTGTTTTCAATGGATTAAACAAGATCTTAGGTTGTTAATCCAATTTTAAATGCAACATTCATAGACATATACTCATAAGACTGCTGAAGGGCAGTTCACATGCCTTACAGATCATTTGGTTGATCTCTTATCATTTGATCAATCCATTTTGAGTATGTGGCTTGTCTCTATTAACTAATGCTGTGTTTGAGTTGTTATGAACATTCAGATACACTGGTCAGTTTATAAGCTTTTATAATCTTTCATAAATGAACATCCTCAAAGGATGCACATGCATGGGACTGTAGCTGAACTAGAAAGCAACACAGAGGCAAGGCATCGAGGAATATAATGCTCTCAACCCAATGCACCTTGGCACTTCCATAAATTAGAACCAAAGAACTTAAGAATATATGTGAATATTGTAGTGAGAGGTAGAAAACACAGCCAGAGTGGAGTTCTGCTTGTTGAAGAAACTTTTCCTCATGTGTGTCTTTTGTAAATATGTATATATGCATGGCCAGAAATTGCTCTTAGAAAATGAAAAATAAATACCCCCCCACACACACACACACATGTCCCATGTCTGAATGCACTGTGCTACTGCTGACATGAGACGATTAATAAGGATTTTAAAGGATTAGACCTGTTGTCCTTGGCTAACCCATAGGCCATTGTTGAGTTCAGGCAGGGTGAGTTGTAATCGCTGTCTTGCAGCCTGACACACTAAGCAAAATGTCATATTTTGGGGAGGTTTTTTTAAAAAAAATTATCTCTTCCAACCATGCTTGCTATATTTGGAGAAACACTTCAGTCGAAATGAGCATACAGAGCACCTCAGTTTCTGAACCATTACCCAGGCTCCCTGGTTCAAATCATATAGGATGAGTTAGGTCACGGTTATCTTTCACCCTAAAAAACATTTTAACAATTTGTTCTGATAAACAACAGCCAGTTTCCATGGAAGAAGTCAGCTGGGGACTCTGATACTACCAGAAGTTTGAAGATAACCATTAAAAATATACCTAACTTCACTGAAACGGCCCTTACTTACCAATGTCCTTTAATAACTTGCCCTAAATGAACTCCTTGGCCAGAGCCTAGAAAACTGAAGAAAACCAACTTCTATTTAAAGACACTTGGGTACCCAAAGTCCTTGTATAATATAGGTAATTTGGGGTTATTCATAGGTCTTACTTTCATACAATGTGTGTTATGTGTACTGTGCATATGGTGAGAATTAATTACCCATAGTTTTCTGATGCATCTACACATAAATTCAATCTATATGTCGTCTGCCTACAAAAAAGTGATAATTTTTATTAAAAAAATTGTGAGGCAATCCTAATAAATTTTAAGAGTTTACACATATAGCTTCATGAGTAAATAAGTACACACATGCATATACCACTCATCATTATATATGCTGTTCCTAAGAAGGAAAGTTAAGGAGAGAATGAAGAACTGTATGATAGAAATGAGGCTTGCAATTTGATCGTTAGATATAATAGCAAACTATGCATTCTGAGGAAAGCAGAGACAAAGGGGAAAATCCTGTGGAAAATCTTGCTTTTTAAAGGTAGGGACATTTCCTCCTATGCCCCCTCCCTCCTCAATAAGGCATAATTCATATGATAGAAGTCTCCATATTCACTTATTTCTGTCTGATGAAAAAAATCAAAAACACCCTGAGAAAGTGTCCTCATGCAAGGGTGGTCTCCTTGGAGTTGACGCCCATAGGCTATATCAAAAAGTTCAGCCAGGGTGAGGCTTAACTGCTGTCAAATTTTAATACATATTTTTGTAAGATGTTTGGGGAGTTGTTCTATAATTATCGAGTTATCACTTCAAAACTTCTGCCTTATCAAGGTTTCCAACTGCCTATGTTAAGGCTCAGAGGAGGAGTCCTTAAGTGGCAACTATATTTTGTCTTCATCCTTGGATGTTCTGTGTATATGTTTGCTAAATGTATTTTTAAATAAAATTACAAAGCAAATAATTAATTAAAATGCATTCATTATTAGAATGAGAAAGAAAATGCTTCAATAAGTATTAATTTAGCTTGCACAAGTTTTAGATAAATTAATGCATAAAAATACTACTTCAACCTGCATAATCCTTTTATATGAGATGCAGGCACTCCCTACAGACTTATGTGGGCTTTTCAGAACATGATGTGCATTTTCATTTTTATGATGTGCATTTTGACAACCTTTATGGTGTTTAAAGGTGATACCAATGTCTATTCAGGAGAAGAGATACTTACAAACAGTTTGTTACATGCAAAAAGGTTGTTGGGAACATGACTGTTCCCTGTAATTATATGCTACTACATACATGTTAAGGCCTGCTCATTTAAATTCAGTAGACATGGCAACTTTTCAGACCAAATATTTCAGAGGGTGTATCCATGGTAATCTGTGGCAGCCAAACCAACCAAATGGCTTGTAGCCACCTCTAAGCTAGCACATGTATTATGGCATTATCTTGCCAGCCTTTCCGGCGCTGCCAAACTCCTCATAGGCTTTTGAAACCAAAATGTGTAATTATTTCCCAGTATTAATGCAATTTCAATATTTATTACTTTTATGGTGTAGCAAATTGTGCACAAATTGATGTAAAATTTCTTTGTCCCTACTCGGTTTTCTTACAGTGCAGTAAGAGACTAGAAAAAGAAACATAAATATGACTATATTATAGAATGTATCTAAAGTAGATTATTAATTTCTTTTTAAAATTATGCCATTATTTTAAATGGTGTATCACTCTGAATTATTACATTGCATTTTATCATATCTTTCTTCCTCTTGCAAGAAGTACAAGGCATTTTACAAGGTTTCTCTTGTCTCCATTCTGTCCTCACAACAACACACCTCTGAGGTGGGTTAAGTGCAGAGGTAGTGACTGATCCAAAGTCACCCAGTGGGGGTTATGGTTGTGAAGAGACAACACTGGCTCCCACTTTTTCCCACATGTGAACATGCTAATTTTTCTGTGGTTTATCATCCTATCCCTTGACAAAGCATAAGAGAAGAATACCCTATGCAACAGCAGCACCCAAATCACCACAATATTCATCAAGCATCACAGCATCAGTGATCTTCACAGCATCTTCACAGAATACACACCCACAGTGCAATCAGTCACCTTTCCTCTTGATTTATGGCCTTTTGCTTTTGATCATTAGGAACTTATTAAGATAACGATAGAAAGACAAGTAAGCACTAGGAGAATGAAAGAAGTTGTTGCCAGTGCATGTGTAGCATTAGTTTGATTTGTGCTTAGCAGAAGGAATTCAGCCTTCAACTTGGCCTCTCTTTCATACTCTCTCTTTTTCTTCAGGGGCTGGCAAAGGCACCAGGCACGGCAGCCATGTTGTACTGGGGCTCATTCTCAGCACCTGAAGCAAAGACAATCAAGTTTGCTAATCTGGAGGGGGAAGGAAGTGGATCAGTATTCATCATCTTCCATTGCGGTTATGTGTGTGGCTGGAGAGTCTCTCTGTGTATGGCAAAAACAGGGGAGAGAGATTGTGTGTGTGTGAGTGAGTGTGTAACTGATTCTGCTTTTTGGTAAATATTTGAAGGGGCAGTTTAATTTTTGATTACAGTTGCAACCTTCTTCCCATTATGCACTTTTTTTCTCATGTGAACTAAACAAAGACCAGTTTGGCATAACACCCATAAAAGCATAAAGAAGCAGCTCTCCCTCTTTCTGAGTATAGTCTCAAACTCAATCCCTCCATTTGCAAAGCCCCAGGCATAGAAAGCCTCAGGCCTTTCCCTCTATGGGATCCCAAAGAGCCACTGTAGGTTAAATTAAACAAAAATGGACTATGTGTATTAATTATCCGGTCTAAAATAAGGCAGCTTCCTATATTCATGCACTGTAGAAAAATGTGTTAAAGTGGGCTGTAACTGCCTGTTATACATAATCCCAAACATCTGTCATGATACTTTCATGTCTTAAATGGTGTATTATTACTACATTCGGCGAATGGGGCGGCATAGAAGTTCCCTAAATAAATAAATAAACATTTCTATACCAGGCTAGTTTATAGATATTATATTTCTAAAGCAGCAATAACAGAATACCCCTGCACGCCTGAATGATGAATAGCTACACCTGGTAATATACACTTTTCAAAAGAGGCTTTTCCTAAACTTCATTGGTCCATGACATTGGTTCAAGCCTGACTTTCAGTAGGAATCCCTTCAGACTGAGTCTTCTCTGTGGGCATGTCTGCATGTGATTTTTGCACTAGTTCACATCAATTTTTAGGATGTATGGATTTTATTATGCACACCCAATGAAGCTCTCTCACATGCAATACAGTTAGTGCATGTTTAATTTAAAGTGAGGTATGCTCATTAGGAGTATTCCTCAGATCATTTAACTGATTAAGGGTTT
Source organism: Varanus komodoensis (assembly GCF_004798865.1). NCBI lineage: Eukaryota > Metazoa > Chordata > Lepidosauria > Squamata > Varanidae > Varanus > Varanus komodoensis. Next base: position 5,418,141 of record NW_025335438.1, read on the forward strand.
CATGCCTATGGCTTGACACAAGTGAATAGAGATTGCTTACACAAGTGTATGAATGGCTGTATTATAGGATAGCACATCTCTCATTTATCTGAAGAGGATTCAGCAACAGCTGTGAACCATATTTGCACTAGAGTTGATTCTGCTGGAGTTCTAAAATCTTAATGCTTCAGTGTAAATAGGTTTTAGATTGGCCTGTCGTTTGCACTGTTAGATGTGATTTGTATAACATAATTCAAAATCTATTCCAAGGGGTTGTTTGTACTTTCAATACATTCAGTAACTCAGCAGAGGTGAACTACCAGATACAATCCTAGAAAATGCTGCAGTGGGAGGAGGATGTAGAAAGCCCTGCAAAGAATTACAAGGAGAACTTGCAAAATATGTTTCACAAAGATAGCACACAAACCAAAATAAAGCCAAGTGTCAATCCAAGGGGGAAAATAGACCCTTTCAACATCACATGTGGAAGCTCTTTAACAAATGAATGTGCTGTGCTGATTTTCCACCATTTGGGGAGCGATGACATGTCTGAAGCTGTACTAAACATTGTTAAATGTTAAGGGTGTGCTTTAAATGTCAAGTGCCAAATCCTGCCCTTCACAGTGCTAAGTGTAACATGACTGTGCAGAAGTGTCCATGCAACAAGACTGCACAGGCAATTTAATTTCTAAATTTCACTCAATTTAAGTTTCACCTGCTTGGCATTCCTTCATTGTAGCAATATATTGCCTGGTCCCTAACAGAGTCCTAAACTTTCTTTCCCTATTAAGATCAGTATTAAGTAGAATGTCCGTTTCAGTGGCTTTACAACACAGGATACATGTTTGGAGGCTGCTGTAATAAAACTGCTGAGAAATGCAGAACAAGATCTGCCAGCAAGCACTACATGTGAAGTCTAAATGTTCTCTAGGATAATACGGCAAACGTAAAAGAGCCACAAAAATTCTCAGCTGTCAAGAAGTATCATCTCTTTTAATTGCATTGCGCTGTGCAGCACCTGGATGTTCCAGTATGGAAAATATTAGAATATTAAGTGCAGTACTTGAGAGAGCAGAAGCCCAGTTCCCCAGCAACTATGGGCTATTCCTCATGCACGCTGTGCACACACTAAAGATCACTGTAGATATTTCACACACAAACACTGTAAAGTGGATATTAGCTCTCCGAGCATTTTCACAGGCATTGCCCTACGGGTTTGGCTGTAAATGAACGATAAGCTGGATCTTCATCTCTGAAAAGTATTTTCATTTCAGTGCGACTATTTCTCATTTTGTTATTACGTTCTGTCAAGTTGTCTCTGACCCTCTGAAAGAATGCCCCCAAGTTGTTACTGGTATACTCTAAAAATGTTCATAGTTTCAGTCTGATGACTGATAATAGTGTTCACTCTGTTCTCATTATGTCGTATGGTTGGATGCTGGCAACTTCTTCTTCTTTCTTTTTTTGACAGCTTGTAAAAATAAAGATATTTATATATTTACATATCAAATATCTGGAGCAGCTAAGTAGTTGATCACTTAGACTACCCATATGCCAGGAACATTTACAAAGGGAAAACCAAGCAGCATGCTTTTGCAAGAATGTGGATATGGCAACATTTCTAGTTTTAGAAGGAAGGTAATGAAATTTAGAATAAATGCAGCACTGGATGTCTGAAAATAGGCATCCCAGAATGTCCAGTAGGGACAGTGTCATATAAATAGGATAGCTAATTCCTTTCGCAAGTTCACTTAAGAAGCTGCCATATACAGAATCAGGCCAATAGAAGCAGCTCTCTGAAATTTTAGGCAAGAGTCTTTCCCAAAGCTGCTGCCTGACATATTTTAACTGGATATAGCAAGCCCTGACCCTGGAACCATAGAAAAGCAGGGTTTTGCTATTGAGCTATAGGTAGAAATTATATAATTGAAACAATTGAGTGTGCATGGAAGTAAATTTGATGCACTGTGGTCCTTAAAAACCTGTAAAAACCGTGGTGCCTGCTGCCTCTATATAGCCACAGCATTTGTTTTCAGACCTCAGAGAAGCTGCCGAGCAACTCTGATCACTTCCACTCGAGTTCTGTCCTCCTCCGCTTTCTCCTCCCACTCTCAGCAAGCAGAGGCTGAGCCAAGCTCACTGCTGCAGAATTTAAATGATCGATGCTTCTGCTGTATTTTCTGACTGGGCCAGAAAAGGATTATCTGAAAACTTCCATACGTTCCCTCAACTTCACAGTCTCAGAATACCTGCATATGAAGCAAACTCACACAGCAGCCATACAGAAGCTAGATGTGTTGATCTGGATTTCAGGAGCACCATGTGCTCACAGGCCCCATTGCCTTCCTCAAACTGCAGGGAGACGGAGTCAATACTCCAAACTAAAGAGCAAGGCAAACACCCAGCAAAGGACTCTTAAGTAGGAAAAATGAATGCAACAAAAAGTACCATGCGGCCAGAGTCACACTGTGAATCACCAACTATGCCTGCTGATGCTGAATCTAAGCATCTCCGTGCCTCTGCTTTTGTAAGAACAAGCTTCATGCCCACATGACTGCTAAGGGAAAATAACATTTGTCACAAAAGCCTTAGAAATTGGAGTAGTTCTAAATATTGCAGTTTATGAAGCAAAGACCCATGTCCTCCTCCCTTATCACCCATACACAATGAATACAACGTGTCTATTGCACATCCCCTTCACACATCTTCCCTTTCTCTCCCTGTCCAGAATCTCTGAAGAAAAGGGTTAACACTATGGAAAATCCTGAATTTTACAACCAGAGAAAATTATGCAAACAATATAGGCGGGCTGCAGATTCATAGGACTGGAGTTTTACAATGTTAGAGAAAAATCTTACTCATGTATGCAAGGCTGACTCAGAAGAAAATAAATCTAGAGGTATTATGCATGCAGAAACAAATCACTTCATTTAAAATATACAGAATACCTCCCCCCCCCGCACACACACAAACACACTATTAAGGTAGTTTTCGGCATCATATTAGTAATGCTGAACTTCACTAAAGGGCCTGAGTATTCGGTGCTGGGTGCCTCTTCTTTGACTAGTACCCTGATGTGCTGCAGACAAGCAGACACCAAGGAAATACTGCGTGACAGAAGTAACAAAAACAAGAACAAACAAACCAACTCTATACCAGCTTGGAAAGGTGGTCTGCATTTAGCTCTACATTTAGTATGCCTCTGTTTCCCTGGCAAATGCTAACAGGGAATTGCAGTTTAAATACACACTTTGGCTACAGTCCACAAACTATTTTACCTGTAGAGTAGGCCTATTAAAATGCAAACAATTGGGCTTTAGATTGCAGCCTGCCACAATTCCTGCTTGCAATAGAGGTTGGAAAGCTTACAAGTCGAAGCTCTCCTAAGCTTTTTGAATTTGTCCCTTCAATGACACTGCCAGCACAGGGAAAATAGGACACTTGCTTGAGCAAGTCAAACCAGGCAGTGTCTAGGCTGCAACTTCTGTTTTGAAAATGGCACCATTTCCTTCATTCGCAGTCACTGTGGCTGGGTAAAAATTGCTGCACAGGCAGCCGACTGGGAAATTACAGTGATTAAGAAGCAAGCATTCCAACTCTTACTCACAAGAGTAGCCTTGAACCTCAGCATTGTTCATGTGATCACAGAACCTTGTAAGTAAGAGGGGCTTACAAAAGGAAGGGTTTTAAAATTTGGTCTTACTGTGCACAGAAAAGGATGACTAAGTAGCCTTTAGTGTACTGTGTGAGAATGTGGGAAGAATGTGTCGCTGCCTTTATTGAGAACTCTAAAGATGGCTAGAAATAGAGAATTTCAACCTGATGTCTGTCATAGCCACCTCTCCTGGGATACCCTCGGCATGCCACATGTTCCTGAGTGTCAGATGCCTGCTGTCTCAAAGAACTGCTTTTTATTTTACTTCAAAGGAACATTGTACATGCAGTACATTTCACACATCCACACTCCACAGCACTCCACTGGACAGGTACTCTAGAAATGTAAAAGCTTTTCATGGTTGTGTGTGTGTGTGTGTGTGTGTGTGTGTGTGTGTGTGTGTGTGTGTGTTTTTAAACCCAGTGTTTAAAACAGAATTGTATGGCTGAATGCATTTGTCCCTTTTGCCATCTTTTCAAACTCAGCCCCTCAACTACCCCTCGCCTCATAATGACTTTGCACATATTACATAACAGCATATTTTGCAAGAAAGAGATAATTTAAGAATGTAGACTAAAAACATTTGAAATCTCCCAATTCTAACCAGATAATTTAATAACAAGCACCTCTACTGTTTGGACAGAGTACCTTGCACCGTCTGACGTGCTATGGCTACAATCCTAGCCACACTTTATTTGGAAAAAGCCTCACAGAAATCAATTGGACTTACTTCTAAGTAGCTCTATATAGGATTACACTGCATATGTCACAAACAAGTAACACTAATCCCCATCCTGAAAATAACATCTGTCAAATTAACTTATATTTGGATATGAGGGAGAAGAATGAAAGAGATGAAAGGAAAACAAGGTGTTTGAGAATAGATGATAAACAACAGTATCCTTATTACTGAAAGGGGTAAGTGATGAAGAAGATATTATCTCTTTAGATTATGTATAGTTAGTTAGTTAGTTCTTTCCATACCAACCAAAGGCGAAAGCCAGTCACAACAGTATTTTAGGCTGTGATCATATGTTATTCAATACAGTGGAACTCAGAGGAGTGCCCTGTTGGCTGGTGCTTGGGAAGTTCATGTGCATCCCATACGTTGTAATCCAACCTTCTGCCGCCTGGTCCCCTCCATGTGTCGAACTCCAACCCCTATCACTCCCAGGCAGCCACTGGCCATGCTGCCTGAGGATTGTGGAGGTTGTAGTCCAACATATCTGCTACTGGCAAAAGGGTGTTGTATCCTATACAGAATCTTAAGTAAAAGTATGGGAGAACACCCAAAGAAATAAAGGTGGATTTTTATCCTTTTCAGATCATACTCATTTCCATTATACCTTAACACAAAGGAGTAAAATAACCATTTGCAATACATTGGCTACCTTTTTCTGAGAGTTTCCCCCATTTCCTTTCCTTCTTACTACCTCTTCTACAAAACCTCCCTCTAAGGGGAATGCCCCAAAAGGACAAAGTACCAACCACATTTGTCTCCAGAATCATCAAACTCCACGTTGAAGGAGTGCCCATTGTTGACTATGTTCTTGGCCGCAGACGGGTCATAGGAGATGCTCAGCGACTTCAGGGAGGGGTCATACTTGGCAGCCTTAGTCTGGATGTCAATCGGTGACTGCCGATCTCCATTGGCAATGGGGCAGGTCACATGCCAGTGCGCAGGTCCTATAGGCAAAGAGAGAAAGAGCAGAAAAGGCACAGGAATGATCCACCAACAGAATGGATGGTAGGGGAGTGATGGATAATAAACTCAAAGAAGGCCTTAATGCCTTATGTGAAGTTAGGAGGTTTTAACATTTTTGCCTCATCAATATTGAATGCGTGTCTGAAACAATCTCAGCCATCCAGAATTAGAAGCATGTGTACTGAGCAGAGATGGATCATCTGAGGAGCAGCCAGTGCAAGGGGAGAAAACCATGAGGATCTGCAAGCTTGGATCCAGCCTTGCACAGATCTAGGAATTCGGGGGTGAGGCCTTGAGAGGTATACGAGAGTAATGCATCAGCCTCTGACCTTTCTCCACTAAGAGGGATGGGGAATGGACCACGCTGAAGGAGCCCTCAGCACATTGTTCAAGACGGGGCATCTCTGGATAGAACAGGGGGCAATCAGCGTTCATAGCAAGCTCCAGCAGCATCTCCATCACTTTTGTAAAGCAGTGAACATGGCAGCAGCGTCCTATCAGTTCATGATGTTAACAGTTGTACGCACAGGAATGGCAGTTTCCCATCTTATTTACACCCTTCTTTTAGAAATATGGGGGGAAGAAGGGGCTACCTAGCATGACCTCATGCTCAGGGGACAGATTCAGGCTCTCCTAATTCAGGGGCAACTCCAGGGGCACACATGGGGTGCTCTGGAAGGGAACAGGAGGCACAGTCCTGGCTTTAGGACAAAAGGGAAACTTCCCTCTTGGATCCCCTGATATTCCCATCTCAAGCATCCCAGTGGCCCAGCAAAAGAAACAAAGCACTTTCTGCTAGCGGTAAGTATCAGGCTGGTGGGAAAGGGATATCAGAAAACAGTCGCTCGGGAGGGCCAGGTGGCAGTGGAAATCCAGGTGAAGAGATCTACAGATCTCTCCATCACTTGCACCTCAAGCCTCGCGCGCAGGAACTCCTGGAAACTCTCCGAGGCTGGATGTCCCAAGCCGACTCATACAGCAGAACCATCCGCCAGGAAAGCAGCTCAGGATTGCATCTTCGCTTAATTCTGGAATCCTGTGCTGCACCTCAACCCCGCACCGGTTTCTAAGCCTTTCTAGACCGAACGAGATCTCCGGTCGCCCAGGACGCCGTCCCCGAAACGCAGGCTTCGCCCCCTGCTCTGATTCCAGAACACGGCGTGTTGCCGGCAGCGCGGAACCGCAAGCGGCGGCGGGATGCGCTCCCGGACGAGCGGCGACGTCACGAGCAGCAGCAGCAGCAGCAGCAGGTGCTGCGCGGGAGCTCTCCAGTGGCTCTTGCCGGCGCGGGGAAGGAAGCCTCAGGCAGGGGGCAGCGGGGGATGGGGGGCGTCGGGGGCCAGGGGCGCCCCGTCCGAGGGCCGGGGAGGCGGAGAGGCACCTGCGAGAGGACCCGCCGCCCGCCGCAAGGACTCACCGTTGTCCTTGCCGTATCCCCAGTGGTGGGACATGGTGCTGGCTCAGCTGTGCCCGGGCGCTGCTGCTGCTGCTGCTGCTCTCGCGGTCGCTCTCGCTTGCCCGCCCGTGGTGGCGCCCGGGCTCTTCTCAGGGGCTTTTATAGGCTCCGGCCAACTCCATGCCCCTCGCGGACATCGCCGGCGGGAGGGGGAGGGCCGGGGGAGGAGGCTCGCGGCGGAGCACGGCCGGGGCGGGGAGAGCCGCGCGGTGTCCCGATGCGCTCCCGGGACCCGGCGCCGTGGCCGCGCGCGGGGCGCCTGTTCCGTCACTGAAGCGCTGCCGCCGCGTCGCACGGCGTCGCGGCAAGCCGGAGCCTGGCACCGCCGCGGCCACGGGCGCGGGCGCGGGCGGGCGCTCCGGGCAGAGCACGGGCGGCTGTCGCCGCCGCCGCCGCTGCGCTGCCGCTTCGGGGAGGAGCGGGATCGGCTCAGGCCCGCCGGGAAGACGGATTAATCATCGAGCCGCTCGGAGGGCGGAGTGGGGCGAGCGGCGGCGGGGAGAGGCACCGGGGCGAAGAGGCCGAGGGAGGCGAGGTCCTTCTCCGAGGCCTTCCGCCGCTGCCGAGCGCCGCCCGCATCCCACGCGCCGGAGCCCTGCTCCTGCCGGAGGCGGGAAAGCTGTCGCGGCGTGACCTTGGCACGGTCCGCGCGGGCGGGCGAAACAGGGCCGGGCGCCCGGGCGTGTGCAGGAGCGCGGCGACGCGGGGCGCTGCGGGATGAAGGGCAGCGGGAAGCGGCCGGGGCGCCCGCGGGTTCGCGCGGGGACAGCGGCGAGGACCGCGCGCCCGGGGTCGCCTCGGGGCGTGCGGGAGCGCCGCCTGGGGATGCTCGGCCACGTCCTCCGGCGACCCGCCGTGTGGCGCTCGGGGCCGCCGGGCGCTCATCTCTGCGCACGTGCGCGGGGCCCCGCAGCCGCAACCGCACCGCGCTCCTCGCGCCTTGGAAATATGAGTGGGGGGCGCTGCGGCGGCAAGCGACCCCCCCCCCCCGCGGCAGGCTGGTTGCAGCGCCCGAGAAGCTCAAAGGAGTTTCGATGCGCGGGTGCCCAGGCAGAGGCCGGCGAGAGGATGCTGCTTTTGGCGACTAGGAAATGTGGCATAGCAGTAAGCTGGCCATGAGGCGCAGTGGATTGATGCTGCTCCTGGGCGAGCTTAACGCTATTTTTGCCACCCCAGCTCCCCGCGTTTGGTGCAGCGGGCCAAGGGTGCTTCTCCGCAGCAGCGTGTTACTCCTGCCGAGGCATTGCCTGTCGGCCGTTAAGTGGAAGTGGAACTGAAACAGAAATTTCCAACGGGCTTAATGTCAGGCTGTGCTAGCTGGCGTTGTCCTTGTGCCGCGGCCGTGATTCTCCTGCAATATCTAGGAAAGTTGGAAGTTGCCTGATACTGTACTGAGTCAGGCCCTTTAGCCCAGTGTTGTTGGCACAGACTGGCAGCTGCTTTCCAGGGATTAGGCAGGTCTCCTTAGCCCTACTTGGAGATACCGGGGAGCAAAGGTGGGACCTTCTGCTTGTAGCAAATGGTCTACCACTGAGTTACCGCTGTTCTCAAGTTGTCTCAACATGCCCAGGATTGTGCCATTAATGGAACTGCCGTTTTATGCCAAGCAATGAATGGTAAATCTTGCAGTATTGAACAACATACTGAGGTGCTAAATATGCAGTAACAGTAGAACAAAAGAATGCAGGCATCCTGTATTCACCTTTGTACCTCATTGCTGCAAATAGTAAAGATAAGTAGATAACAAGTTCTGCAAACTGTTGATGGAAAACATTTAACAACTAGTATGACTTGTAGACGGGTGAGTGCCTGACTGACAAAATTAAATAAGTCATGGGCTTCTGGATTTTCATGACTGGCTGATTTTATCTGAAGGATCAACCTACACTGCTATTAGCCCACCCAAGAATTGAGAGTGCCTTCAAAGTCCTACTCCCTGCACCCCCCCATAAGAGTTATTAGGCTGGTGGGTATCAAGGAAAAGGTACCAGGGATAGGGTGTTCTCAGTGGTAACACCTCACTTTTGGAACTCCCTTCCCAGGAAGAGGCATAGAAACCAGAAGAGACATTTATTTCAGTCTGGATTTGATGCTTTAAAAGCACTAGCAGCTGTTCTCTCTCTCTGCATGTGTTTAATTGTACTGCACCCTGATGATGAGCTTGCAATCTTTTAAATAAAGAACTATGTCAGAAATATTTGGACAGTCTCACCTGGTTATTTCACCTTTGGAATAATACAGTACTTCTACAACAAACAACATTAACCTTTCCCTGGTAAAGTAATATAGAGCACACATGTAATTAGCAGTCTTTGTTGGAAAAGGGCCCAACTGAATTACATAACTAAAACTGGAAGAACTTTGGCATAACTACATGGTTTTATACTCGTGCTATGCAGTGGAATAGAGGGCTATTAGTACTTTATCTGTGAATAGAAAAGTGTGTTTACATTATTATTCCTAATAGTAAAACTGAACTAACTGAAAATTATATGGGAGAAAGAAAGGCACTTCTCAGGATTTCTTTGGGGATTAGCAGAAAATGCTTCAGTGATTATTACCAAACAAAGTGTGGTGATCTGTTTATGGTTTTATTCAGATTTCATGATTTTATAATGGTCATTACACACAAGTAGAAAGAACCACACATAGGAAGAAGGAACCACATAAATAGGCAAGTGACCAACGTATGTTAAACTTCTATCTGCCTATGTGACCCTGCTCATATGTTAATAGGTTGATCACTTTGGCAAGTCTTTATCATAGATGTCACAGTAGTGAAAGTCCACTCACAATGGAACTTCCCTATCCTTTCCCCCCATAGAGCATACCTGCTCCCCAACTTTGTTCCAAGGGTCCCCAAACTCTTAAACATATTTGGAGGGTGAGAGCTTTAGGCAGAAGACATATAACTAGCTGATTCCATTCTCTGGTGGAATAACATCTGGGATTTAAGTTAATGATGCTGCTTTTCTGAATTGATTACTATTTTGTGTAATTTGCCATGGACAGGTAATAGGTTATCCTTTTTTGCAACAAAATTATGCTCCTCTCCAAGCAGCAGACTCCGCTTTATTCTAATGGTCATTATGATACTAAGATTTAGGTGAATGTTGTAAAGCATGGAATGGGAGTAGGAGAGACGTGTTAATTGTGTGCATTGCAGCTGAAGCAATATTCATGGCCATTCAAAATAACATTGTGTCCAGGGTCTAAAATAACCTACCTACATCTCAGCCTGAGATGAGCATAAAGACTTACATAAATCTAATACCTCAGTCATGGTTTCAGTGGATTTACCTCCAACAAGTTATATTTAGGATTGGATTGGAAGGCTGAGCTGGACAAACCATTAGTGCTTGTGTCTCATATATTATTTTCTGGGCTTAATATTTCATGTGTGTATGTGCATGGCTGCATATTATTGCAATAAAGATTTCACACCCTTTTTCCATATTGCAGATATTTTATGATAAAATATTAAGTACATTGCAATAAATGTTAGGCCATGTAAAAGCTGGGATAAATTACCTTGAAACCATTCATACTATCATGTTACACTTGCTGGGTAACATAAACTGCAAAGACTGGAGGATTTTCAAAGAAACCAACCCAAATCTATGGATAAGGGTCTCAAAGGCAATCACCCTGCATAGTCAGTTCCTTTAAATACCATTTGCATGGAGAACCAGAGCAAGTTACATTTAAATGAATGGACTGAAGCTGAGATAAGCTTAGTCAGTTACATTATTGTCCTTTTAATGAAGCAGGTAAATATCTTGACTGAAAATATGTTACCCTGAGTAATGTACACTGCATTCAGGAAATTATCTGAGGACCAAAATAGTTGTCCTGGGGAAATGTTTTCATTCAAACAAGATTTTAAAAGCTCAAATAGCCACAAGGGTTTATTTTACCCTTGTCTTTCTCAGTGCCTTCTTGCATACCAGATCTAAAGGTTTTGCCTTTGCCTAAGAACATTCTCGGGTCTGACAGCATCTGTGAATTATCTTCCTAAATATTGATGAACACAACCACAGCCAGAGGGCCTATGGTGCTTTGTGCATAAAAGTGATGCAAAAGTGTTGTAAACTTTGTTTAATCCAGAAGTGATGAGAAATGGATGAACATTAGCAATCCTTTTGATAGTTGTGAGTTTCTGCTGCCCATAATACAAGCACTTTGCATAGACACTAGCTAAGAGTGAATATTGACTGGCCATAACATAGGCCTCTCCAGTTAATTCATTCCCTCACAAGACCCAGCATATTCCCCTCCTTTATAACAACAGCTCTTCTCTACTTGACTTGTTTATTTTCCTGTACACTGTTTATACAAATACAGGCCTTGGGTAAGCTGAGATGTGTTCTATCTTTTTTCATTCAGTATTTCCTTTGGTTTCTTGATGGCTTTTCCATACTCAAGCAATCATTTGAGAGCTTTGCATCATAAACAAAATCATATAAACACAGCCCTTAATAAGTACTGAAATCCTGGTTCTTTACATTCTCATTTATCTTTACCATTCTCTCAACACATCAGGTACTCCATTCTTGTTATTATTCATGCAGATGTGGTACTGTGCTAGGCAAATTACAGATAAAAAGATGTTTCAAGATCTGTAGAATTTCCTCTATTTTATTATCCAGCAGATCAATCCAAATCCACCATACTTCAGTTGTTGCTAAAAAGCAGCAACAGCATCACATGGAAGGATGTCTTTGTGGAACAGTATACTATATTTTGGCATAGATCAGTTGCAATTCCATTCTGTTTATTGCAGCCAAATGTTGTGCATACATCTGTATGTCTTTGATGTTTCCAGTACCTTTAGAATGGTGCATGGGTGGGGCTGTGGCTCAGTGGCTTAGCATGTCCTTAGCATGGAGAAGGCCCCACATTCACTTCTTGGCATCCCAGACAGGGCTACAAAAAATCCTGATTGAAACTCTGGCCTGGAGAGCTGTTCTAATCTTGTGTTGACAAAACTAGACTCAATGGACCCACAGCCTGCCTCTTCAGGCTTCTTTCTATGTTCTGGATTCCAAGATCATTCTGTGTTCTATGTTCCCTTGCAAACTTGTTCTCTCTATTAGGACCAGTAACCCAATATACACAAGCCAAGTACACTTGAGGTAGAGTTGGTATCCAGCAATTTTAGATGACTAAGGGTGCAATCCTGAGCAGGTTTAACAAGAAAAAAAATCCTTCAACTAGCATTCTTCATCTACTAATACTGTAGGGGGTTATAGGACTCATTCTGTCTGAATGTGAACAGGACTGAAACCTAAATCAGACAGTGGTAGCAGCTTTAGTCGAGCAGCCCTCCTTGCTGATGTGATAGTGAGGCAGCTGGGGCCTCTTTGAAATAGTGGCCCTTCTGCCCCTCATTTTCCAGTGCAGCAACACAGGTAGGAAACAGAATCATTGTTACCTACTGCTGCTACTGATGCCGGTGAAAGCAAGAACAGCAACCCTGTTCCTGACTCTTGCAATATGGACTGAGGGCACATGATGATGCCACCTTGCTGAATCTAAGCAAACCTGGGTCCTGTCAGTCTCCTGCATATGATGCCTTGTCCAAAGGTGAGATATAGATACGCTGTCTACCTGGGCATGGGCTAAGCTTTTCCTTTTAGCTACCATCATTGGATCTGGTTATGAAAAGTGCTCAATGCATCAGAAATCACCGGGGAAACAGAGGAGCAGTGAATTACCTTTTAGACTTGGGTCACTAAAGTGTAAACTGAGGGCTTTTCCCACACTATGTTTTTGTGATATGGGGATGCTCACTATCTGTTAGAATTAAGAACTTGTGAGAACTCATTGTACAATCAAAACATTCCAAAGCCACGCTGAAGCAGCTATTGAAACTGTAGGCTGCCCCAGACTGTGATTAATTGTTTTGCCTCACACAGCAATGAACACTTAATCAGTATTTAAATGCACGATCAGCACAAAGGGCTGCTTATGCTGATATGAGGAAAATACAGGCCACCCTGCAACAGAGTTGGTAACATCTGGCCTTTACACCTTGATTCTGCCATGCAAAAATATGGCCATGTTGCAACAGCTTAAATGCTATAACTGGTGAGTGGGATAGAGCACCATCCAGTTTCTCCGGACCTGCCACGTGATCCCACCAACCAGGGCAGGCTGTGCTAGCAGCTCCCAGTCACTTCAGGCCCACCAGTTCCCATGCAGTAGAGTTATTTCCAGTCCTGCCTTCTCTGGTGGCACCCAAATGCCCTTGCATTGCAGTGTTGTGCAGCTCCAGTGGCACAGAGGGGGTTCCTCCCTAGTGCAACAGCTTTGATGGGCACATTTGTATTGATGCCTCCACCAGGAGTAGAGCTTGAGTATGTAATGTAAGCTGACATTGCTATGTGTCTCCCGCCACTGGTACAGTGGGCCATTCCCAAAAGAAAAGGGACTTGCTTCTATACCTGCTAGAAGGTGCAACTTTTCTGCCCCCTAGTGCCCACTCTGCGAAAGCAGACATGGTTAAGAGGCCTCAGTGAAGGGAGTGAGAAGTCTGCATTGCTTGGCAGCCTTGATTTATCATTATGTCACACAATCACCCCTGAAAGGGAAAACGGGAGGGTTTCAACGCTTGAGTCACAGAAGTCTTGACACAGGAGTTCTGTGGAGTTTCTCCATCTTCAAAATGGCAACAACGTTGAAACAGCCTTGAGGTGTCTGTATCTAACTTCGATGGATGTGGTAGCGTAGCTGCTATTCACCACTCACCACCCTCTAGAGACACTTTGGTGTTGTAGTTAGATTGTTAGATGGGACTGGGGAGACCCTGGTTCAAGCCCACTCAACCAGGAAGCTTGCCAAGTGACTCTGGCCCAGCCATTGGCCCACTGGGTGCTTGTATTTTCCCCCCCGGCAGAACAGTAGCAGATCAAATGGGTGGTAAGCAATTTCGATCAAGGTAATGGCATCCAGGATGGCAAGACCACAGCTCCAGAAAAAAAGAGGCACTGCCTGTCCATATTTGTGTCCTAGGGTTGCTTTTAAATGTAAAAAAGCCAGTCATTCCTTTATTAAAGGAGCAATCCTATGTGTCTTTAGGCAGGGAAAGGGCCTAGAATTCCAGCATGTCTCAGCCAGCCATGGTGGGAGTTGTAGACCATTTTTCTGTCTAAATATGCCCAGGACCACACCTTGGCACTCTTACATATGCCAGAATGAAACAGCAGTGATGTGTAGCTTGCCTCTGGCTCTACTTATACAAAACAGAATAAAGTTTCATTCATAAACAGCCTCATTTGGAAGTAAGCCATTCGGGGATTGAATAGAGCTTATGTAAGCAAGGGAGCATGTATACAATACTAATCCTGAAACATGGAATTGCCAAACCACGTACACATAAATCATTGTGGCACATTGGTGGTATAAAGAGTGGGGGAGTCAGAAGTAGCTTTCTTTTAGTTTAGAGAAGCACCCTTTATCACTTGCCAGTAGGCAAATGTTGACACAAACAATGCGGCAAGTAGGAATTTGCAAACCTGATGCAGTTTTCTTCCACAAGGTTTAGCCAAAGCCACCAGCGTAGATGAGTTTAAAAGAAAATTAGACAAATTCATGAAGGATAAAGCTATCAAAGGCTACTAGATGTGTTGGTTATGTTATCTTCATATCTCTTGTGAAAACAAGCATCTCTGGGACTATTCCGCACTGCAAAATGATGCGCAAGGAGATGGTCTGAGCCTGCTCTCAGTCATCTCTCATACAACCTTTACATTGCACTGTAATGTCACAGCTAAGAGAGGGCACTCTGAGGGAATTGCATCATCAGCTTCTGTGCATCCCAACTTTTCTTCTTGCATGGTATAATGGTTAAGAGTGTGGGACTGAGTCTCAGAAGATCTGAGTTCGAGTCCCCGCTCAGCCGTGGAGCTCACTGGGTGACTTTGGGCCAGTCACAGACTCTCAGTCCAATCTAACTCACAGGGTTGTTGTGAGGAAACAACTTGGAGGAGGAGGAAATTACATAAGCTACCTTGAGTTCCTTGGAAAGTAAAAAAGGTGGGATAGAAGTACAATAAAATAAATACACTTGGCTGTCCATGCCAGTTCTGCAGAAACACAGTGATCAGTCATGCTCAGCAGCAACTAAAGAATCCTTCGTTATCTTAGAGACAAATAGATTTGTTATGTCAGAAGTTTTCATGGACTAGCAACCACTTCATCCATCTATGAAGTGTAAACCTCAGTTGGCAGGCAGTGAAATGTACAAAGTACAGTCTGTCACAATTCTGTGTAAAGCGCATCATTTTGCATAGAATTGCCACAGTGCATAGGTTTTGCACTGCGATGCCCTTTGGACCCCTTTTTTCCTATTTGTGCTAGGGGAGAGCAACTGCCAGAGGTCAGGGAGCAGCATTGTCCTTCTTCATCCATGGTGGGCTGAATCCCATCATCACCATCACTACATTTCCTCCTGTGGAAGCTAAAATTACCACAACACTGCAGGAAAACAAAGTTAGAGGGAAGTTTCTAGGTGGTTTCCAGGACTGTGGTTCTGCTTGCAAACAAGACGAGTGCTCCCTGCATGCCTCATTTTCTGCAAAATTGCTGGATGTTGTTGTTGTTTCCACTATTGCAACAGCAAGTTCAAGATTCAGCATTCAGTCATTTCATTCTCCCGCTACCCAGCGTTATCATTTCTATGATATTAGAAACAGAAACAGATAGTCCCAGAGATAGCAGCAGGGAAACACAGCAGGGCCTGCATAAACAATTTATAGGTTGGCCATCCTTGCTCTAGACCCATGTGTCTGCCAATGTGTCTGCCAAGTGAGGATGACTTTTTGTGCCTCTTAGGCATGAAAGCTTTTGCCATAACAAATTGGCTAATCTTAAGGCACTTTGGGTTCTGCAGCAACAGACTAACTCAGCTGTGCCTTTAGCAATAAATATCATTTCCTTTTCACAGTAAGAACATGATTTGTATATTCAGATAATGATGGACAAGCAACATCAAATCAAGAGGCAAATACAGGAAGGTAGAGAAGCTGCTGTTCTTAATCCTTCCATAAATAATGCCTAAGTAGGATTAAGCTCAAAACCAAACTAAATGTTTTGTTCAGCCATCATGATCCTGCAACTTGATATTGGATGATGGATCACAGCCAACTTGACAGAATATCTCTGTCAATACATCTCCCCATAACATGAATGTGAAAAATTGCTTCTGGTGCTCAGGGCCCAGATGGATATATTGTATGTAGTTTTATAAACACATCAATGCAACCCATGTAAACAATTCATTTATGTTTGTACTTGCTTTTGCTCCAGCTTCATGCAGTTTAACTGTTATCACAACTTTGGAGTACTTCACCTCTCAAAAACAGAAATTGTTCCCCTAACGCTTTCCAGCTTCTAGTGTAGAAGCTCCCAAGCAGCTGCTTTTTACTACAGTTTTTCCAGCAAGAGGCGAATACTAGAGACTTCTGATGATTTGCATACTTACCATTATACAAACTTAGCAGGGAGGAGTAGGCAAACACAGACAGTGCTAGACTTTAAAGCAGTTCCCCTGGCAGTTGCAAATAACATGCAAATAGCATCCCCCCACCACCAAAAAATGCCTCTGACTTCTCTCTTCTTCACTGGCTACTGTGTAATTATGTCATTCCCCTTCAGCCTCCAGTCAAGCAAATGGTAGCTTGTAGGCACCAGGCAGCCAAATGTCATTTAAGAAAGAATTTTCTCACATTCAAAAATATTTTTCGCTATTGGCTGGACAAACCCTGGTGATTTCTCCACTGCACACACAAACAGCATTCTCATTACAGTACCACCCACCATGCCTGTGCCCAATCTAGTGCTGTTTCCTCCTGCAACCAAGACATCGGCTTCAATCATACTTGTAGCTCTGGGGTGTCTCTTGTCTTTTCAGGAGTAGATCTGACAGACCTGGAAAACTGAAATAGACAACATCTTTGGACAACCAGCCTACAGTAGCTCATCATGGAGAACCTCTGTGTTCTGAAGAAGCATAGCTTTGGGCACCACAGGGAAAGGTCTGTAGACCACAGGTCAGAGCTCAGACAAGAGTGTTCTGTCCCTGGCATCCCTCTGAGTGTGGAGAAAGAGAGAGGGGGGGGGGGGCAAAAAGAAAGAGAGAGGGAAGAAATAGGTTGAAATTTTTTTTTTAGGTTGAAAATTTTTATTTAAGTAAAAAGTAGGCTAACCATGTGTCCTGCTTTATCGAAGACAGTGCTCTGAAGTCTCCTGAAGGCTTCAGAGGATGGTCCTCTGATTGAAGGCATCCTCTGTTTGAAGGACTGTCCTGTCCATGCCTGGTTTAAAAGTAAAGAACTATAAGAAGAAAGACCAAGGGCAGAGCCAGCTCTTCCATTAGGCAGAATGAGGCAGTCTCCTCAGGAAGCAAACACAGTGAGGTGGCGGTGGGGTATTGGAGGGCAGAGCTATGGATTAAGCGTGCCCTAAACTAGACTGCTGTCTTCAGGTGTGGTGGAAGATGCTGTCTCATCATCAGAGTCAAAACAAATATTTGACTCACTTCAGTCAGCTCTTGTACATGGAATGGGGCAGAGAGCCATCTTGTCCTTTTAGCTTAAGCATCAAAATATCTTGGGTCTATTCTGACCAGAAACCTCTTAGTTCCCTGCCAAAAGCACCTGGACAGCAAACTGAAAAGGCACATGGCCATAGGCCTACTCATTAAGGTGAGTATTTCTCTGTCAAGTCATGCTTTCTATTTTTTCTGTGTAAGTATAAATCAGGTTATGCAAACTTGATGCGAGTCTTTGCCCTCTTTTGCCTCCTTGTTTGTACTGCATTTTCTCTTTTCTGATAAGTGTTTCACCTGAGAAAAAAGTACCTGAGAAAAAAGTGGGGCAGAAGAGAGTGAGACACGGGATTGCTCCAGCACTCAGGACTCTGGCCCCACCTAGAGCCCGTGTGGCGTAGTGGTTAAGAGTGTGGGACTGGGGCTCAGACGATCTGGGTTCTAGTCCCCGCTCAGCCATGGAGCCAACTGGGTGGCTTTGGGCCAGTCACAGACTCTCAGCCCAACCTACCTCACAGGGTTGTTGTTGTGGGGATCAGATGGAGGAGGAGAATGATGTAAGCTGCCTTGAGCCCTTTGTAGGAAAAAGGCAGGATATAAATCACAAA